>NC_082681.1:6312314-6615648 GCF_025265405.1 Mesoplodon densirostris | reverse complement strand
TGATACTCTGGAACGTCCCGAACCAGGAGTCCTGATTTGTTTAGGCTAGTGGGTGACCTAGCGATCCATCTACAACAGGAAGAGCAAAAGGGATTCATCTCACTCTCTGGTTCTGAATAACTGGGAGTATCTGCGTGCAGCGCTGTGCTGAGAAGGGCTCTGAGGCAGCATCTGAACCCTGTGTGAATATGCCTTCCCTGGAGAGTTGAAGTTTCAAGACCCATGGTGGGGTGAGGGAGGCACTGTTAACGGCCATCAGAGATTAAACACCTACTGTGTGCCAGGAGCTGCAACCACGCTCCTCCACCATCCCACTGTGCACTTTGTACACGACCACCCCCACACACACCTCCTTTAGGGAACAGCTGACATCTTAGGGCACTTCATTGGGCCCATTCCTGGACTTGCTTTTTTTTTATTGAAGTATAGTTGATATACAATGTTGTGTTAATTACTGCTGTACAGCAAAGTGATTCAGTTTTATATATATATATATACATTCCTTTTTTAAAATATTCTTTTCCATCATGGCTTATCATAGGATACTGAGTACAGTTCCCTGTGCTATTCAGAGGACCTTGATGTTCACCCACTCTCTATATAAAAGCTTACCTCTGCTGACCCCAGCCTCCCACTCCATCCCTCCTCCAACCCCCTCCCCCTTGGCAACCACCAGTCTGTTCTCTATGCTTGGACTTGCTTTTTGAGAGTAGGCACCACTTTCCATTCCTTGGAAGCCCCAGGGCCAAGGGGCCAGCTCAGGCTCTCAGGAAAGAGTCCCTGGGCGTGTCTGACTCCAAGGCCCAAGGCCTCTCTCCTGTGGGGCATGGCCCAGTGTCCTCGGGGAGGACCACTCCGTGGAGGGCTGGGCCTACAGACAGGCCTCATTTCATCCATGCTCTTCCCAGCCGTGGAGGACTTGCTCAAAGGAGCCAAGGCTGTGAGGTTTGCATCGATCGCCGCAGCTGACACACCTGCCAACCCTAAGAACCCCTAAGCAGTGACTGGAATACCACCGAATTCAATACACTAGACCAACGAACACAGCCCTGTGCTGGTCCCTCAGGAGACAGTAGCAGCGTATGCCCTCAAAGGGGACTCCGATTTTCAGAAACAGCAGGAACATTGGAGAGTATCTGGGCTGTATCGTAGGCTGTGTAGAATTCATGTCTTGGGACTATCTTAGCAAAGTACCACAAATTTGGTGGCTTAAACAACAGAAATGTATTGTCTCGGTTCTGGACGCCAGAAGTCTAAGATCAAGGTGTCAGCAGGGGTCATCCTGGTCTCTGCCTTCACATGGCATTCTTCCGACGTGCAAGCCTGTCTCCATTTCTGAATTCCCCATCTTGTGAGGTCACCAGTCATACTGGGTTAGAGACCACCCTGATGACTTCATCTAAACTTGATCACAACTAAAAGGACTCTAATTCCAAATAAGGTCACTTTCTGAGATACGGGGGGTGAGGACTCCAACATATGAATTGATGGGGACACAATACAACCTATAGCAGCAGGTGTAGTCAGAGGCCAGAGGTCAGCAATGAGCAGTGAGGTCATACAAACCCCAGTGGCTTTCTGAGGGAGAAGCTGTGGCCCAAAGAGAAGGGACTTACCCACGTTCACATAGTGAGTTAGAGACAGACCTGGATGGAACTCGATCCCCGGTTTCCAGCATCTTATAAGAAATCCGTGCTCATGGCGATGGCCAAGCCCAGTGTTCTTTCTACCCGTTCCCTTCCATCCAGCATGCCAGCTTGCTGGTCTTGCTAGGCAGGTGGTAGCAGGTATCATACCGCCATGTGGGCTCTGGGTATTGTCTACAGGGGCCTCCTCGAGATGTCACCCTACTCCAAAGAAGGGGCTCCTGCTGGGGTATGTGTGCGTGTGTGTGGCATTTCCAGTGTTGTATTGAAGTACAAGCTTCGTGCAAGTTGTGAGTCCCCACCTACCCTGTCAGGTGTCACTTCCTACTTTTTGGCAGCCTGCCCTTGGAAACGTGTCACCCTACAGCTCATGGCTACTTCTGCTCGGCTGGGAGGCGGACTAGGCAACAGACATCAAGTCCAGACTGACGTGCAGGCTGTAAGAGGGACTTCTGAATGCAGCCACATGCACCGACACATGGACTTGGCTAGAACTACTCCAGCTGCTGGGGCGGGGGGGTGCCGTTTGCCATTTTCTCCTTCTTGATTGGACACTGCACAGGTGGCGGCAGAGCTGAGTTTAGGACCCTAAAAGGTGAGTGAGGAAGGGTCTGTGGAGGACAGTGTCCCAGCTGAGAGCCAGGGCACAGCAGAGGACCAGAGCTGCTTGTCACCCAGGGCAAGGGGCTCTCGGTAGTCCCAAGGGAATAGTGTGCTCTCCAGAGGCACGTCCTCTTCTCTGAGGGAGTGTCACTGACCCCCGTGCCAAGATGCTTGTCAGTGAGCCATCTGACGAAAAGGCAAAGTCTTGTAAATGTTCCCTCGGCAAGACCCGTAACACACAATTCGTCTGGGGACACTTGCATTTGTCACCTTTCTAACTGTCAACTATTATTAAAGGCATTACAATAGACCTAGAGTAACTATTGCACCATTAACAGAGATGGCTTTTACGCTGTCCTGGAATAAAGAAATCGGGAGGCCCTTCAAATGCCTGGGGTCAAGCACCTAAGTGAGTCGATGTTCCATTTTTCAAAGTATCTACCAATTTGCATGTAAGAGATTTCAGGCAATAAAGTGAATTGAAAGGGGAATGTGGGAATAATGTTTATCTTAAATTTGTCAGCCACAAAATGTTCTAGAGAACCGAGATGTCATGCTAGCACAGTGCATTTTTATAAGCTGCCCACTCTACGTTGGCTTTCAAATAATACCTCTCCTAGATTCATCATTAGAAATTCCCCACAGTCATCCTTATTTTAAGGTCTAACCAGAAAATGCAACTGACAACCAATTCATTGGCTGGCATTCTGTTGGCATGTGTTGAGCTGTATGGCAGGTCCCACGCTGGGTACCTTAATATTTTATCTCCTATGCTCTTGTCAACAACGCAGTGAGTCAGATATTAACACCATTTTACAACTGTGGCAACTGAAGCTCAGAGAAGTGAAGTAACTTGCCCCGGCTCTCACAGCTAGTGAGAGATAGAGACAGGATTTGAACTGGTGTCTGTGCTCTTTTGTGCTACTATCTGTCCATCTGGCTCTTCATAGACCACCCTGGGGAATTACTAGGCCAGGGCTCTTTGCCCCTTTGGAGGATGAGGGACCAGTCTTCATAGCCATGTAAATTGTGAAATGTCTCTCCCATATCATCTCCTATCTAATCTCACTGACAAGCCAGCCCAGCAATTCTACCCAAGGAGACAGGGAGGGAGGGAATTTTCACAAGAACGAGTCTGCATCACCCTCCAAACGGGGGCAGGGCGAACATGCCCTGCTTAGGCATCCTGGCTCCATGACTCATGCTCTTGTCTAGATTAACACCTTGGGGTGCTTCCTATCTAGGTATGCTTCCTATGTATTTATCGAATGAATAAATAAGTGGGAGAATGGAAAAAATGAATGAATGGGCAGGCTCCTGGATTCCCCCCTAGATTCTTATCCTTGGAAGTAAGTTTCCAGGGCTCTTCCATCATTCCCAGCCCATAGCAAGCAGCACGAGTTTGCACAGTAAAGAGGTAAGGACAAAGGCATCCTGGAAATAAATAGAGAAAAACAAGGAAAATGCAAGAAACTTTGCATTAAGACAGGCTGACTTTTGCCTTTGAATCGAGACCCCACCCAGTTTCCCAGCAAGGCCTTTTCCCATTCCTCTCAGAGTTGGTGGTTTTCTAAATGTCTGAGTATACAAAACCTTTCCTCTGGATGTAAAAATAATCTACAGAAAAATTTCCCTCCCCTACACACAGCTAAGAAGCAACATAAGGGTTATGGAGGTGGGGTGCTGGCCGGGGCAGCAGGGGTGGGGGCTTGGTCCCTGACAGCGAGTTGGGTGCGACCTATAAATGGGATGAAAAAGTTTTAGGAATGAATCAAAGTGTGTTGAAGGAGCATCCAGAGTCCCCAGCCCCGATACCCTTTATAGAAACAGACTGGGTTGGAATCAATGCACTGTGTTGATGAATTCACTCATTACAACTTGCATCCTGGCTCGGATGCAGATCTCGGATTCTCTTCTCTCCCTGTGGGTAGGAAACATTTCCGGAAGAAATGGAAAACATCTGGGGAAAAACGCAGCCTGGCAGTGAACCTCAGATGCCATCTACCAGATTAGCTCCTGAGATCATTTTCTTTGGGAGAACAATACGCCCTTAACGCAATTAGATCACGATACCGCAAGCCAACCAAGAAGCTAAAAGGCGTAGTTATCTCCCTAAGTTCTAAGTGGCTTTGTGTGCACTGGTTTAACTTTCCACCAAGGTTTTAGGAGTGTGACATCGGAGCCTATGAATTTAGATAGCTCATTGGTTGTGGGACACTAACCACGCACCAGTATCAAGTATGTTTTCAGATCCCTCAAACATGAGGAGAATTCAGGTAGGGTACCACATGCTACTACCAACTGCAGACTCAGACGCAGCTCTGAATTTCTATTACGGCCTTCACCATAACATTCAGACTTCATTAATTTGGGTAGAATTATGGTTTGGCTTTGGCTTTTTTTTAAAGGTTGTGTGTGACAAAAAAATTATGCTTTCAATTTGTAAAACCAAATATCTACGTGGGACCTGTCACGGCCAGCATGAGCTGCAGACAGTCATAGTAATGAGGTTAATTGCCATTTTAAAATAATTCACTGCCTCCAGATTGATTCTTCTGTTTTTTGTCTTTATACAATATTGCTGTGTCTGACTCTAATTATTCAATGCTAAGTTCATACTTCTGAAGCAGGAGACTGGAGTCAGAGGAAATGGTGTTTGATTTGTTGCCATGGAAACGTCTCGCTGTAGATGGACTCTAATCCCATGACAACTCTCTCTCTCTGAAGAACCATTTTTTTCTGACATAATAAAAATCTGATCAAGGTCAGATTTAATAACCATCTCAATTCCCCGACTTTCCCCTGTATTTGGTGTCAGAGAGTCATTTTTGACAAAGAGATGCTTAAAAGAACTTTTGCTGGCTTGCTCTATAAAATTATTGTTTATGCCTCTCAATGCATAAACCTGGCTCCATGTCACATTAATTTGCAGCCATACCTTTTGTGATTGCATAATTTCTGCATTAAACCAAAGTTACTTGTAATTGTTTGCACTGCGTTGGCAGATGTTAACATTTTGTGGTGCATTGTTCTTGCTAATACATACATTAGGGGTATCAATAAAGCTTATCGTTTGCCAGCAAATGGTGTTTACAGTATTAACAAATGCCACGACCATTTATCTTTCGTTTTGCACTGTAATATTTTTCTGAACTGATTATCATGCAAGCATGCAGTTCAGTGAGACAGGAACTGCGCAATATCATGCTGAAATGAAATAGTACATATTGGAGAAAGGTAAATGAAAAGTGCCTGCTGTGTGACCTTAAGCAAAGCCCTTGCTCTCCCTGGGCCCTGTTGGCCTCATCTGTACAATGAGGGCTGAAACCACATGGTCTCCAAGGACCCCTCCCTCATCTGACAGCCTCCAATCTACACCAGCCCTGCCCAGTAGGGGTTATAGGCTCCTGGGCTCCTGCCTGGTCCCCCCTCGTGTGGATTTCACAGAGTCCTAAGCCGATAATCAACTCTTCTAGTTGCCAGGCATATGGTACTCGGCCAATCCCAAATGCCTTTAATTTGCTTCATTGTAGCCTTATGCTCATCCTGCAAAGGCGGCGGGGCGGCAGGGGAGGCAGGAGTTTTTAACTCCAGTTTACAGGTGAGGAGCCTGAGACTCAGAGAGATTAAGCCACCTGCCCACCATCACACAGCTTCTATGCAGCAGAAACAGGTCTCAGATCCCCACTACTCCACACTGCCAAGGGGGTTGGGTTAGTGAAATGTTGTCTAGGGATACAGATGCATCCAACCCCTTTCATTTCAGGATTTTGAATCCCAGCTCTGTGTCTTACCACTAATGTGTCCTGGGGGCAATTATTTCACCTCTCTCTACCTCAGTTTCCTTATCTGTAAGAAGGGGAAGCTAACACGCTTACTTCACTGAGCTGTAGAGAAAACGGAACGAGATTGTGCAAGTCAAGTGCTGATCTCGAAGCCTGGCACTCAGTAGGTGCTCACAATGGCGGTGACAATCAGCATCATCCAGATAGAGCCAGCACACCCCTCACTGCTGCCTTTCTGTCATCTTTTCCGTAATCTCTGGAGATCAGGGGGCTTTCTCTTCCTTTGCCAGGCTTTGGCGTACCCGTCATTCCCAGTGACTACAAATCTTACAGGAAAACACCAAACATAAATAAAATAAAGCAGATGCCTCCATGCTTAAATCATTCCACTCCTTGACAGTTGTTCTGTAAACAGGGTTCTGATCTCTCTTTATACATAAAGGCCCCGTGATTTGTGTGACAAATGTAGCAGATGCAAATATTTTTCTTGCCTACTTTCCTGCTTTCCTTCCACCCATCATCAAGCTCATTCCACAGAAATCTGTGAAGGTGGCGTTCTTGAGAGTGAGCGTCACCACAAGGCCAGGTCACCTGACAGCCTGTACAGCTGGACAGGGGCCTTTTCTCCCAGAAGACTTCACTTATTTTGCAGTTCAATAAATGTCTGAATGCTCTAGCCTAGTGCCAGGCTTGGAGCGGTACAGAGGGAAGAGGACAACTTTTCATTGCTTAGGAAGACACAGATTCGTTGCCTTGCCTCTCAGGAAGGGAAACCCTGGCCCTGAGGACCTTCCATTGTTTCTCACATTCATTGCCGTTTGGGGGTTGCTAAGTACCAAGGGACACAGGATGACCCGAGTCTGGCTCTGGGGCCTCCATGAACTGACCATACAACTCTCTTCCTGCAGTTTCCCATCCATCCCACTTCTCCACTATAACCATCTTCAAAAATGAACAGACTGGACTACCCTCCTCCACTGTTGGTGGCAATGTAAATTGGTGCAGCCACTATGGAAAACAGTATGGAGGTTCCTTAAAAAACCAAAAATAGAGCTACCATATGATCCAGCAATCACGCTACTGGGGGTATACCCGGGAAAGATGAAAACTCTAATTTGAAAAGACACACGCATCCCAGTGCTCATAGCAACACTATTCACAATAGCCAAGACATGGAAGCAACCTAAGTGTCCATCAACAGATGAATGGATAAAGAAGAAGTATATGTATGTGTGTACACACACACACACACACACACACACACACACACACACAATGGAATACTACTAAGCCATAAAAAAGAATGAGATAATGCCATTTGTAGCAACATGGATGGACCTAGAGATTATCATACTAAGTAGACAGACAAAGATAAATACCATAGGATATCACTTATACGTGGAATAGAAAAATATGATACAAATGAACTTATTTACAAAACAGAAACAGCCTCACAGACATAGAAAACAAACTTATGGTTACAAAAGGGGGAAGGGGGAAGGAGGAATAAACTAGGAGCTTGGGATCAGCAGGTACACACTATTATATATAAAACATAAACAAGTTCCTACTGTATAGCACAGAGAACTATATTCAGTATCTTGTAATAACCTATAATGGAAAAGAATCTGAAAAAGAATAGGTATATATACACATATACTTATAACTGAATCACTTTGCTGTACATCTGAAACTAACACAACATTGTAGATGAACTAGACTTCAATTTTAAAAATAAAATTTGAAAGAGAAAATGGATTGGACTAGATGGCTTCCAGTCACCCCTCCTGTGCCGCCAGCATGGACACAAGTCTGGCTGGCAGGACCATAATTCATTGCCCTCAGAAGACTCAAGAAGAGACAAACATGGAGCCACTCTTGGCCACTGTTCTCATAAAACTCACTTTTCTTCCTTGAAAGGAATCAATGAAGACATATGTTAAACAAGGAGTAAAACATCGTACAGAGCTAGGGCCTGGGCTTTGGCTGTCTGAACATAAGTGCAGGGAGTACCCGAGTAAAAGGTGTGCTGGAAAGCTCAGGTAGGTGAAGCGACCAGACTTCCCGCATGCTGGTCAACTGCCCCTCGTGGATTATCCAGTCTGATTTTGTGGCAAGTGCAAGTTTACAAAACATTTTTAAAGTAAGATTACTTCCCTTATATCCTCTAAGTTGGCCGTCTCTCCCTCTCCTGTGTTACGGCCATAAATCAAACCCTCACCGCTTCTCTCCTGGTCACTGTACCAACCCCCTAGCTGGTTTCCCTGCCCCCTGCCACTCTCCTTCCGACTCTACTACCAGGGAGACCTGGAAAAAACACAAATGTCTCAAAAATTAAATGTATACCTTATTATGTCCATGCTCTGCTTCAAGTCCTCAAGCAACTGTACTGTCATCAGAAGAAAGCCTAAGGTCTTACACGGGACCCACTAGGCCCACCTGATCCGGCCCAAGCAAGCTCTCCCAACTCAACTCTTGTCTTCTCCCATCTGCCAAGTCATATCACTCTCTGGTTCACTCATCAGTTAATTCACCAATTCTCTTCCTCTGCTGACCCCCAGCCCTATCCCTGGCCAAGGGGTTCACTAGCAGTCATTGAACACCCTCTCTGGTAGATTTTCTGCAAAAATGGTTGCGAATCATTTCTCTCATGCCTGTAAACATGTGCCCCTCCTCCCAACAACAGGTCGAGTCGATCTGCCCCTTTCCTTGTGCCTGGAATAGCCCTGTGACTTGCTTTGGTCAACAGAATGTGACAGAAGTGACTCTATCTGACTTCCAGGGTTGGACCTTAGGAGGCCTGGGGCACTTCTCTCTTCCCTCTTAGAGCACGCTCAGCACCGTATAAGGACGCTCGGTCTAAACAACTGAGGAAGAAGAGAACACGTGAAGAGGCCCAGGGACCACATGAGGAGAGACAACCACTCACCCCAGCATCCTGGCCACAGCCCCCAGACAACCCACCAGCTAAATGCAGCCTCATGTGAGGGAGTCCAACGAAGACCTGCCAAAGAATCACACAGCCAACCTGCAGAGCTGTGAGAAATAATACACCGCTGTCATGTGAGGCCACTAAGTTGCGGGGTACTTTGTGACCCAGCACTGGATAACTAAAACAGTATCTATGTGCCTAGGACATTTCCAGGGTGAAAATTGTGATAACGGATCCCGTCTTTTAAAAGTGTACAGTCTAGTTACTTTGACCTCTCTCACACACAGACAGCAATTAGAAGAAGAGGAGACAATCTCTAATTATGAAGCCGGATGGTGTTGAGGAAAATACCAGAATCTGGCTTCACATCCCAGTCTGGCTGTGTAACCATTGGGAATTCATCTCCCCACTCTGGGTCTATTTGCTTCCAGGGACATAAAGGGGTTGCACTCAGGCTCTGAAGGACGTGGCAGCCCTGAGTCCACCCGTGTGTGAAATGCTCTTGGTGGACCATCTAACGGCTGTGACATGGGGAGTCACATGGGAACAGGTCTCAGAAAGGAGTCCGAAAATAGCCTGTGACAAAATACTTCACCAGCAGGCACCCCAGTGTCAGGCACGGCCCTCGCGAGCCTCTCATGAGCAGCCTGACATGGCTGTGACTGGGGCAGGGATGGGGCTACGGAGAACAGAAATCATTCAAATCCTACCCCTTACACCACCTCCGTGACCTTGAAAAAAGCACATCACCTCCCTGGGCCTCGGGCTCCTTGACTGTACAATGGGCATGAAAGTGACAGCCCTGCGTCCCTCGTGGGGATGTGGGCCAGATCTGGGGGAGAGTAAAGGGCTCCATCCATCACGTACCTAGGGAAGGTGGTGCCCCTGTTGGCTCAGCAAGGACTGAGTAGTCTGAGCAGGTCCCCCAGAGAAGGTGACACATGGCTGAAAGGTTGGCAAGGATTCCACAAGGTCAGAAGGAAAATAAAGGAGCTTCCCTGTGTCATAAAGCTCAATTACAGCCACAGAGAGACAAAGTCTGTCCCATGACAACCAACCTAGCATAGGCTGTCTCTATGGCCAAGAATAATAACAGCCCTTTCCCCTTTATTTGCCCCAAGGATCAGTGCAGACTGAAGAGCAGGTTATCAGACGCCTAGTGCTGAAAAGAGAACGAACAATCGAAAGGGGCTCCCTGACCCTGAAGTGCTGTCAACGGTCTGGTGACCAAAGCCATCATTTTTATCTTGTACTGCTCCAGTTTCTACATCCCAGTCTCACTATTTTGTAAGAAAACATGTCAAATAATTTATGGCGAGAGCCAAGAACTGAAAGGAAATTGGCCACACGCACATTCGAGCCACTGCTGTGAGAAAACACAGGCAGATTGGTTTGGGCAAATATTGGGGAATGTCTCACCATGTCCCAGTGAGCACTTGGAAAACTCCTGAAAGAGGCCCTGCTTCCAGGAGGGGTGGCGAGGTGGGGGAGGGCAAGGCTCAGGGGCAAAAGAAAGTCCTGTAACCCAAATCACCACTATGTTTCCTCATGGGTGTGCTCTCCCTCCTCTTAGGGGAAAGCACACGCTAGACCAGGAGGCGCGAGATCCTGGCTGGCTGGAGTCCTGCAAGCTGAGTGATCTTCAGCGGAGGCCTGGACCATTTCGATTCTCAGTTCCGTCATCTGTGAGACGGGGTGGGGGGCTCTACCCACCCCCCAAGCTCCTGTGAGAGAGGAGAAGGCAACGTAATTTGAAGGCTGTAAAAGTGCGAGACAAACGGAAGTGATTTTTATTATTAAATCAAGCCTTGGAATTTACACATTCACGGCCTGCTCTCAAGGTTGAAAACAGGGCTCAAAGGTCAAGTCCAATTCATTAAAGCCTAATTAGAAGACAAATTGTCTTTCCTTTGAACATGGGTTACAGAATCCAGCAGCTTAAGCAATAAGGATGGCTTATTTGAAGTTCTTTGTGCTAATTCAAAGCTGCCAGGATTTGTGGAGCCCACAGTTCAACATGGATGAGAAGGCCACACATAAACACGAGACAGAGCTTGGGGGCTGGCACTGCCTGAGGCCTGATGCCCTAGGCCAGGGCTCCCTTGGGGACTGCAGTCTCGTCTAATTGGGAAGAAGTCAAGACAGTTCTAAACGAAGGCCTTGAAGGACCCAAAGGGAGCATGTGGGTTGACAGAGACAGGAGGCAAAAAGAGGAAGAGCAGACAAGCAGCAAAGCAGCAGAGGCAGGGGCATGTGAGCCTAGGACAGAAGCCGCCTGAGTCTGCCCTGATAGTGTCACTTGCAGCACATGGAAGCTGGGAAAGTGAGACTTGGAACCTGGCCTTCAATCAGTCCTCAGCGCAGAGCTGTCAGCAATGACTCCATGGGTTTCAATTTTCTTCTGCTGGCCCCAGTGACTCCAAAGCCTTCCTGCTTCCCTGTCTCAGCCCCAGTCTGCAGCAACATGGCTCTTTTACTCAGCCAGTCTTCCTTTCCTTCCAGAATCATCTATTGAGCACTCTGACAGCTTTTTGGTATGTCAGTTGGGTTAGGCTCAACTGTAGTCCCCAGTTAGTCAATGAAACACTAATATAGGTGCTACAGTGAAGGGGATTTGGCATATGTGAATAAATTCCATAATGAGTGGACTTAAATTAATCCAAGGGAGATTACCCTGGGTGGGCCTGGCCTAATCAGGCAAGCTCCTTAAAGGAGGGTTTAGGTCTTCCCTGAGGCAGAGACGCCAAGCAGCTCCTATTCAGAGGGCTTCAGCCTGCCCATGACCGTCCCCCATGACTGCTGCCTGTGGATAACAAGCTTCAGCCAGGGCCTGTGCAGCCCCGCCAGCTTGTGATTTTCCCTTCCTGACTGCCTGCTCTACAGACTTCGGACTTGCTTAACCAGCCCCCATAAGAGTGTAAAACAATTCCTTGTATACTAGTGTACATAACATATAATGGTATAGTTACGAGATACACACACACATACATCTTACTGTTGTTTCTGCTTCTCTGGTTGAATCCTGATGGAGAGCAACTACCCAGTACCAAACTCTGCAGGGCAATGAGGGAACAATGGTGAGCAAAACACAGCCCCGTCCCCAAGAAGCTCAAGATGCATTCGAGATCAGACAGGCAAATCAAGTAGCATTTTTCAGCACATTAGATCTATTCAAGGATAAGCTTTCAGTTACGCTAGATGAATACGCTCTGGGGTTCTGCCGTACAACACTGTGCCTGTAGGTAACAATACTGTATTGTACACTGAGAATCTTGTTAAGAGGGCAGATCTCATGTTAAAGGTTCTTTCTTACCACAATTAAAAAAAAAAGCAGCTCAGTACCAGAAAAGGGTGACATAGGGGGCCACAAACAAAGAACATTAAGCCGGAATGAGGAGGTGAGAGATGTTTTAGGGAAAACATGATGAACAAGTTGAAACCTGAGGGAAAGGCATTGGGCATGTGGATGGGGAGATCGAGGAGTTCCCAGAGGGAGCTCTGTGCTCAAGACAGTAGCTGGTACTGTCCATATACTTGAAAGTTGCTAAGTGAGGAGATCTTGAATGTTCTCACTGCAGAAAGAAATGGTAATGATGGGATGAGATGGTGCTGAGCTACCGGCAGTAATCATCGTGCAATATCTAAGTGTATCAAATCAACCCACTGCACAACTTAAATTCACCCGAGGTTATATGTCAACTCTATCTCAGTAAAGCTGGGAAAAGGAGTGAGAACCACTTCCCGAACTCTGAACTAGGTCAACTGGAAAGAGTCCTGTCTGGTCCAGAGGTGACAGTATAGTTACGGGATGAAAAAGGCCCCGGGAACAGGAAGCGTGTGGCTGAGTACAGGCCAAAGGAAAAGCATGTCTGATATTAATACAGGAAGCAAGGGAAAAAATGTAAGGGAGGGCTTCCCTGGTGGTGAAGTGGTTGAGAGTCTGCCTACCAATGCAGGTGACATGGGTTCGAGCCCTGGTCTGGGAGGATCCCACATGCCGCGGAGCAACTGGGCCCGTGAGCCACAACTACTGAGCCTGCGCGTCTGGAGCCTGTGCTCCGCAACAAGAGAGGCCGCGATAGTGAGAGGCCCGCGCACCACAATGAAGGGTGGCCCCCGCTCGCCGCAACTAGAGAAAGCCCTCGCACGGAAATGAAGACCCAACACAGCCAAATAAATAAATAAATAAATAAATAAAAATTTAAAACATTTTTAAAAAATGTAAGGGAAAAAAGGTCTGGCTGCCTTAAGTTTAAGAGGACAAACTGCAGTACTGAAAAAAAAATCTGGCTCAGAAAGATCTAATAACACTAGTGGAACCTGTTTAATAGTGCTTGACACTGCTCTGCAGAACAAAATTAGCGAGCTATTGATCCCTTGAGGAAATGACTAAGTCCCCCAAGCAGCGCTCCCCAGGAAGATTTCTCTGAAAAAGAGGGAAACCAACCAGTCTTGTTCGTGGTGGTCAATCCCGCTGATTGGAGTGACATTTAGCTGTTGACTTTTTAGTCTGAAATCACATTTAGCAAAAGAAAATTGCTCCGACAAAAACTACTGATGTAATAGTGGTGCTCCACCTTGTAATTCCTTTTGTTTTCCTTCCAAAATCTCCAAGGCTAGGCATCCTGTCCTCACCCAATTTACCACGCCTCATGCCAGGCACTAGGGTTTTAAGGACAAAGCAGTCAAGGAACATTCCCCTGAGGCCTGAAGGAACAAAAGTGGAGGAAACACTGGGAGAAAAGTCTGTGTGGGGACCCAAGGATGTCGGTTCTACTGAAGGGGGGATGGTTCCCAGATGGGGTGGCTGTTGGCTATGTAGACAACCATCAGAGGAGAGAGGGATGCTCCAGGCCGAAGAGCTCACGGGAGGGAAGACTTAGAGCTTGGCAATTTCTTGAACTCGGAGTGTGTCCTCCTGGCTGGAGTGCTGGGCGAGAGGGAGGCCAGGATTAGACCATTCAAGGCCCATCCGTGCCACGTTAAAGAGGTTGGAGTTGATCATGTAACCAGTGCTTCTCAGCTCTGCATGTGGGTCTCACTTGGGGACTTCTAGAAAAATGACTCAAGACCCCTGAGCCAGGATCAAGGCCAAGGGTGGCAAAGCCAGGCTGGAGACGCTGAAGAACTATTGCAGGTTCTTTGATGGTGGACGCCACGTCCGCCAGGGCTTGAGTGATCTGTAGAGCCTTCACAGGCATTTCAGCTCCAAGTATTTCCCATTCAAACCTTTAGATGTGATGACTGATATTAAATTAAAAAAATTTTTTTTTTACCTGCCTTCTTCACAAAGCCTGAAGAGCATTTCATGTGAGACTGCCCTGACACGACAGGGACGTGGCACTATAATTCATCTCAGTCACAGACAAGCCTGACCCTCAATGTCATGAGCTTCTCGTTTTTAATTTTCCAACTCTTGCTTGAGAGGACACAGGACAGAGGCCTGCCCCATGACCTCTCTTGGCACCAGCCTCGGCGTGCAAGAAACTGGCTTTGCTGGCTGCTCCCAGGAGCTGTGGGAAAAAGAGGCGAAGACCTGCGGGCTTTCCCGAAGTTGTTCCAGGGGAAGGCCTGCACCGGCCTTGGACTTCATCTGAGCCATTGGCTCTCTGGAGGCTCCAGCCTGCCGGCCCACACTGCAGAATTGGACTTGTCAGCCTCCATAATCACGTGAACCAGTTCCTTGCAATAAATATCCTTATATAGACACACATACATCCTATTGGTTCTTTGTCTCTGGAGAACCCTAATACACAAGGCTACGCCCACATGGTGGCAGTGGGAACACGGGGGAAGCCAAAACCCCACCTTTGCCCTGCAGTAAAGAGGGGCTCTTTGGGGACCTCCTCAGCAGTCCAGGGGTTAAGACTCAGCGCTCCCACTGTAGGGAACTAAGATCTCGCATGCCATGCAGCACGGCCAAAAAGATGAAAAAAAGGGGCTTGCCTGGTGGCGCAGTGGTTGAGAGTCCGCCTGCCGATGCAGGGGACGTGGGTTCGCGTGACCCGGTCCGGGAGGATCCCACATGCCGCGGAGCGGCTGGTCCCGTGAGCCATGGCCGCTGAGCCTGCGCGTCCGGAGCCTGTGCTCCACAACGGGAGAGGCCACAGCAGTGAGAGGCCCGCGTATCGCAAAAAAAAAAAAAAAAAAAAGATGAAAAAAGAAAAGATAGGCTCTTCCCACTGCCTGCCAGAGCGGGGTCTTAGAAGGCCAAATGGACAGCCAGGACTCCCATGCCCTCTGGCCAGGAATCAGGCCGGCCCCCTGTGCCAGGTGGAGGATGGTAGGTAATGAACTCCTTCCTTCTTCTCCTGACCAGAGGTGGATCAGTGGAGACCCAGTGGGCAGCATGAACTTCCACCCTCACCCACTAGTAACAAGAACCCCTACCCAGCTCTGGGTGTCAACAAAGGCCCAGTGGTAAACTGAGCATTCCACCCTCACCTAGCAGTAACGAACTGGTGCCTCTGTCCCCAGTTACATTGGAATTCGATTGAGTAGGCCTGCTGGGGGTAACAGTATTGGTGACAACTCCAAAACTACTTTTAGTGTATTGAGCAAATGAGTACATATACTGATATTGCTGGAAACCAAAGTTCTTGCTCTGGAAGAAAAGAGATACAAACATGGAATTGAGGAAAAAGAGATATAACCTTAGATTAGAACTCAAGGCATCAGGATCAAGTTGCAACTTAAAATTAGACGCTGGGGTGGGGGGCACATATAAACCTGTGTACTTCCCATCCCTGTCCACTGAAAGTAGCTAGACCTACGGCCATCCTACTAGCAGTGAGCTCACCTAGACCCCAGACATAGGTTTAAATTCCCCACTCAAAGACATCAGAGCTTCTTGGACAAATGGCAGATTCCAGGCTGGGGCAGGATAGGATATGTCTGTTGACACGGCTTGCCCAACTGCAGTCAGAAGCCTGCTGGCAGTCTCTATGGTGACACACTGGAGCTGAAGGACCCTGAGCCAGAAGGGCAAAGGAGAACCAGCCACTGGGGTTCTTGTGAGCCTGCATGTGGCTGGGGGGCACCCAAGAAGCTGGACTTCCTGGGCTCTTGGTCAAGGCATCCTGGCCACGCTCTCTTGGTGTTCCGTTCTCTTGAAGACTTCGGGCTGCCTCAGCTGTACCTCAAGAAACCAAGGGAAGGGGTTTGTGTCCTCGCCTGAGCTGGACATTTAGCAGGAGTTGGACATAGTTTGGGGGCATCCAAAACCAGGGCATTCCCCATAAGGACCTTTGGTTATCCTCCTGTCTTTCCTGAGAGTGTCTCTTTCTGGAACCCTTGTTTTCTTCCTGGGAGGCTCAGACGACTCCTCCAACAGGAAAGGATGGTCTACAACAAGCTTGTGTAAGGCCTCATGTAATTTGATACTTTTGTTATTGATTTTGGTTCCTGGTCACTTTCACATTGGGAAGTGGTTCTCAGTCCTTTATACAGTGGGAGCCTGGGGAGGGGAAATCAGTCTGGAGTCCAGCTTTCTCGGCGTCTTGTATGACAGATGTGCTGAGAGGAGGGGACCAGGATGTGGGCTCTAACCTGAAGAATGGCCGGGCTTCTCAGCTAGACAGCCCTTCCTTTGGCACCTACTTTTTAATGAGCACCTATCTGATGGCAGCTCAAAGAATACTGAGCAGCTATTTTGTGCTGGGAACTGGAGGCCAAAGATAAGGAAAATGTGCCCTGGCTCCGTCTGCTCCGGCTGTCACGACAAAATGCCATAGACCATTTTCTCACAGTTCTGGAAGCTGGAAGTCCAAGATTAGAGTACCAGCACAGTCCAGTTCCAATGAGTGCCCTCTTCCCGGCTTGTAGACAGCACCATCGCACAGTGTGCACACATTTCCTGTCCTCAGTGTGTGTATACGGAAAGAGAGAGCAAGCTCTCTGGTATCTCTCCTTATAAGGGCACTAATCCCATCATGAGGGCCCCAGGACCTCATCTAAACCTAATTACCTCCCCAATGCCCTGTCTCCACATACCAGCACATTAGGGGTGGGGCTTCAACATATGCATTTGCGGGAGTGGGAGTGGGCAACAAATCTTCAGTCTGTAACATGCCCTGTGCTCAGGGAGTTCATAGTCTTTGGCCACAGATAGATAACTAAATCAACAAGTGCAACATGGCGTGGAACATTCTGTAAGAAAGGCAAGGTCAAAATGCACCATTACACTGAGGGACCACTTTTCACCTCCTGATGGGCAGAAATCCCAGAAAAAACAGACGTTAAGCAAATAACACCACAAAGACAGGCATAATTACAAGCCATGAGAAATGCTATCAGGTGGAGCCAGGATGCTCTTCCAGAAGGAAGAGCTCTGGGGCCAGGAAGTAAACTGAATTCAGTTGGGACGTGTTGAGTTAGAGGAGCCTGTAAGGGGGGACCTGCACTTTGCAGGAATTAAATCCGAAAATAAGGAGGCTTGTTCCTGTGCCTCCCAATCCCCTCCTCACTGGCAACATAAGTAACAGAACCAAGAGTTGCAAAGGATACAAAATGCCCTTGGGCAGCCGTGAATCAATATGATGAATTTCATGACTAATGAATCAGGGCTATTCTTAGACCCACAGATCCTCCGACAGAAATATAGACTGATGGAGTTCCAAGGGTCTCAGAGATTACCTACTAAAACCCCTTCATTTTATGGCTGAGAAATCCTCAGCCCAGAGAGCAAATCTGTTCAGTTTCCTACAGGTGGTTTCTGAGATGTCACACACTTGGCTCTTCCTCAGCTACTGTGTGACCTTGAGGAGGTCCCTAAAGTCCCCTCTGCTTTAGTTTCCTCAGTAGTCAGCTAGGAATGGTGACAACTACTCCCTAGGCATGCTGTGCCACTTCTGCAGACCCTTCTGGTGGCACCAGGATCTGTGTCCTCTAGCTGAAGACATCCCTCAAAAGTTCAGCCAGCCTGATGAATAGCCCTGCAGGAAGAAGGTGACGGGGCCCTTTGCTTGTCTGGAGGCAGTTTTAGTATTAGGGCTTCCTGCACAGAGATCTGGGCTGTGGGGGAAATGCCCAAACAGCCATACCCATACAGTGTGGATTACAAGTCTAATCGATGACAACAATAGTAATAGCTATCCTATACTGAGCATCTGCCAGGCCCCACACGGTGTGAGGGACTTGACTCATGATGGCTAACCATCAAACCAGCCTTGCAAAATACACAGAATCATCCCTATTTCGCAGAAGAATCTGAAGCAAATGAGAAACAAAACAAATATTCCAACAAATATGATGAGTGTGTATCCTTCATATACAGAAAGCTTTCATAAATCAATAAGAAAAAAACTCAGCACAAAAGAGACAAAAGACAAATAGACAATTACAACATACACATCATACATTGTTCAATAAACATTAAAACGCCTAACAAAACTGGTAATCAGAGAAATGTAAAATGAAAATGAGACACCAATTTTTCTTTTTTGCTTATCACGTTGGCAAAGATTTTAAGCACGAGGATACACACAATTGGCAAAGGGGCAGGGATATGTATATTGAGACACTAGTGTCAAATACTAACTGGTAAGACTTTTCTGAATGGCAATTTGCCAAATGACATAAAAAGCCTTAAAAATCTATATTGTTTGAGTCAATATTTCTACTTATAAGAATTTATCCTATGGGGGTAATTAGAAAAATTCACCCATTTATGCATTCATGTATACACCTCTGTGTGCATAGAACAATACTGAAGGAACACAGAAAAATATGCTAACAAACGGACCTCAGGGAGGTAGGTAGGGTTACTGGTGATTTAAATTTTTTCTTATTTTTCTGTGTTTTCCAAATTTTATTCAATAACTTTGTAATCAGAAAATACATATATTTTACCAAAGGGCAGCTGTAAGTTATTCTAAATAAGTTCCTATCTCCTGGCCTGGCAATTGGCCAACATAGAGCGGGAACAGTTGTAGTCTGTCAATCCTTGAGGAATTTCTCTTGTAAGACTAGAAATGACACGGGAAGAGGAGAAAAGGCAAAATTCAACCCCAATTTTCCAAAAAGAAAAGGTGGCCAATTCTATACATCACATTGCAGTTTAGTGAGTTTATAACTTTTGCACACACAATTCTAATGAACTCCATCGTGTTAGCTGGAGGGGGACCTTGAGCTTGTCTAGTTTGACAATCTCCAACAGACCTTCGGAGGCAGACATTGATGGCTTGTAGATGAAACTTACAGAGCTCATGAAACTGGGAGGGAAAGAAACTATATCAAAGAGTATAAGGACACATGGTCATTTGAAAGGAAGAGCTGCTAAACTGAAACTCTGAAGAGGAGGCTTTAATCAAGTTAGTGCAAAGCTCTGCATGTAGGTCCGAAAAGTCCATGTTTTTAGGGGAAGATCTGAATCAATGGCATGCGTGAAGATGACAGGCCAAATGGAAGGGACGCATCCTCACTCCCCGCCCAAGTGTCCCTGCCCATTCCCGCCTCCATACATCTGCTTCTGGCATATGCCTGCCTGGCAGGACTCCCCGCCCTGCCCTCCTCTCCACCAGGCTCGCCCTCTTTCCCTGAGCCCCGTCCCCACCCCCTGCAGACATTCATCTTGTGGCCCCTTTAGGCCAGTAACCAAGGATACCAGGCAGCATGCATTCCCTCAGGGAGGCTGGAAATCCCTCACTTTTTTATCCTGCACCCCAACATGGTCCCTGCTCAATAGATGTCTGGCAGGGAGAGCACAGATGTGGCGATGCAGCCACGGAGATCTGGGAAGGTCATTAAGTCGAATAATATTCCAGAAGGGTGTGTGTGCTGTTCTGTTCCCTATTATCCTGCTGGCTTGTACCTTTCAGGTCCTTGACGATTTATGGTACAGCAAAAATCCCATTAGAACGGGCTACGAGAAGGTGTTCAACTTATGTCACTGTACTGGAATCTGGACTGTTGAAGGCAATTCAAAATGAGAGAGCCACTGGCCAGGACTTTGGCGGTTCCCATTCGAGTGTAATTTGCCTTGTAATGTCATTAACGGGAACCAAATCTCCCTGGCCTTGACGTTGCCTCTGGAATCAAGTGATAAATGCGGAAATTGTAACTAGATTCTGTAAAAGCTAAATATAGTTCTTTGAGTGTATAATTAGAGCGTGTGTTAGGTGGCTGAGGATGGGTGATGGATGGGAATTTGGCCCCCCCGACTCGGGGACCTGGGACAGCACGGTCACATATGTAGCCCAACGCAGGTGACTGTTAGATGACGTAGCTTGTGATGCTCAACGCTGGCTGGATATTTGTATTTTGTGTATAAACATGACGGCCTCTCTTCCGTTACTCTGAGGAATCTTTGATAATTCACATGTGAAATTCGAGGCATCTTATTCATTCCATTATTTATTATTCTCTGTAAAATGAGTTAGGAATTTGTCCCTGTGAAGAATGTTAGCCATAATAGTTAATTTACTCCTATTCATTGGCAGTAATAAAAATGTACAAAGGGAGGCAGAAACATTATTTCTTGCTTGAAGTGCAATTTCATGTGGTGAGAAAAACATGTTAATATGCTGCAAAGTGCTACAGGAATTTAGTTCTCAAAGGAATGGCAGTATTAAATGTATTCTGACAAGAAGGAGCCTCGGAAGGGAAACATTTATCTTCATAAAGTCATTAAATTTACTGAGCAGCATCGCATTCTTCCTGCAATCTGCTCACTCCATTAAAGGCGAAGCTGGGGAACTGAGTCTGTCACAGGAGAGGCCCCTGCATTTCTGAAAAGAGGAGGAATGGGGCTCTTTCCCCTAAGAAGAAGTTTCCCCCTCAAAACTCGTGAGCTCAAACCAAGACACACACACGGGTACTCTGTTACCTCTTTCCAAACTAAATAAATGGGGTACTGACAAGGTTCTTCCTCTGCCCATGGTCAGGTGATTCTGTATGGGACTAAGGAATGACAGATTTTACAAACCCTCCTGGTCCATAATTTCAGGAGACTCTTGGCTCGAGGGGATGGGGAGGGGGGTTTCCCATCTTGCTGAGTTGGACCGTAGGCGGCTCACACAGGCCTGGGTCTGCACTACGGCATGAGCTGTTGTGCAGAGCAGTTTTTCTCTATGTGTGTTTCTCAGTTGAGGTATCCTGATCCATTCAAAAACATCATGAATCCACATTCTTGAAAAATCACAGACGGAGAGAGGGCTCTGGTTCCTTGGAGTTGTGTGTTTCTCTTGTATTTCAATAGGTCCATGTCCTTAATGAACTAAAATCACCACGAAATGCAAACAGATTTCAGAACCAAAGCCGTGCTGCCCACTTGGACACGCTGTAGGGAACGAAAACAAACTGAACAGCTTTCAATACATCGGGAGAACGTGTCCCACTCACCTGATGCCTTGTCTTTCTAACGTTTCACAAATAGCTGCTGTTCTAAGGATGAGGACAAACATCCTATCTGCCTTCAAGTCGTGAGAAAGAAGACCATTTCAGGTGCGGTTCAGAAGAGGATGAGGGTATAGAGCACAAGATAAAGATAGGAAATGATGGGCTTCCCTGGTGGTGCAGTGGTTGAGAGTCCGCCTGCCGATGCAGGGGACACGGGTTCGTGCCCCGGTCCGGGAGGATCCCACATGCCGTGGAGCGGCTGGGCCCGTGAACCATGGCCACTGAGCCTGCGCATCCGGAGTCTGTGCTCCACAACGGGAGAGGCCACAACAGTGAGAGGCCTGCGTACCGCAAAAAAAAAAAAGATAGGAAATGAAGAAGAAGGACTGTGGTTAGTGATTTTAAAGTCCCAGGGCAAGTTTATCTCAAGAAGAAAATTGCTTTGACTGAACCAAGAGAGCTAAGGTGTCCTCCACACCACATCACGAGCCACGGCTAGGGCTGTCTCAATATAAATCCAGAAGAGTCAAGCCATTTATTTGATGACATGAAAACAAGTTCATTGAAGGGAATTAACTATAAGCTCCAAGAGGTTGGAGACAATATTGGTCACTATGATAGTCTCAGCAGCTCACTCATAGGAGGTGCTCTATAAATATTTGTTCAGGAAAGGGATGGATGCATACTTGCATTGCTCAGTTGTGCTCTGGGGGGTGGCAGGGTTAGATAGATATATTCCTAATCCCATACTCCAAGTGATATTGGCCTGTGCAAAGGACAACTGCATTTTATTAGCAGGATGGATTCTGAAACGTTTGACCAGGTTGATAGAGTTTTCAGGGACTGATTCTAAGAATTCTGACTCTGTTTGGAGAAAAGACATATTTGTTGAATATCAATCATAGGCTAATTATTTGACCTGTGTTTTCACTGAATCCTTAGAACAGCCGATTTTACAAGTGAAGAATCTCAGAAAGGTTAAGTAATCTGCCTAAGAGCACACAGCTAGTGACTGGTACCTCCACCACACCAGGCCCCATTCTCCGTGCTGGGTTTACCATAGCAAACAAGACAGCATGTTCTCTGCCTTCCCAGAGAGGCAGTCTCTTCCCTCTGCCAAGGGTCTAGAGGGGGAGACTGTCATTAAACAATTAAGAATCCAATTAATGACATGGCTACACTGGTGTGAAGCGCTACAAAGGAGAAGCACACAGCTTCCAGGAGACCAAACAACAGCCGAAACTAACCTCATCTCAGAGGAGGGTCACAGAGGCTTCCTGGACAAAGTGACATTTCAGTAACACTTTTAAGGATCAATGAGAGTTAACTAGATAAAAAGAGCAGAAGCGGGTATTCAGGGCAAAAGGATCACGTGCAAAGGCAGGCCCAGAAGCAGAAAGGAATAGACACCTTCTGAGGAATCCAAAGGCAGCCCGTGTGACTGGACAGCAGACGGTAAGGAGGGAAGCGGCTCACAATGAGGCTGTAAGAGGCAAAAGGGACCATGGAGGTAGTGTTGAGAATTTGGGGATTTAGCCTAAGAATCACAGAAAGACACTGAAAGATTTTAATCAAAAAGAGACCTGATAATATTTGCATTATTAAGAAGTCTCTTGAGCCACTAAATGGAGAACAGATTAAAACTGATTAACAGTGGAATATTACTCAGCCATGGCCTCTTCATGGTTTCACCGCTAGGTTTCCCAGCCTTAGCCAGCATGGCTCGATTAATGGAGTTCTCAGAACAAGACACCGGTGACGCGCCCAAGTGCTTGTCTACACCTCACACAGTCTGTTCACTGATTCTTTTAAAGACCTTTGAAACATTCAAATGCATAGAGGCCTTTTAGACTATCTGCCCTCTGTAACTGATCTGGCTAACTGCCAGCCCATCTGAAGGGCCACAGAGGAGAAAGCAGAAGAGGTTTCAAAAACCAGACTGTGCAAAGCTGCATGTTTAACAGCCCAGTGACTCCACGAGACAATTTATCAAGAGAGAACAAGTTGAACAATCTTTGCCTGAACAGAAGGATAGCCGGATGGCCCTTCATAGAGGTACTTTTCCCAGAAAACAAGATCACTTGCTTTTAGTGCTATTTTATTCCACATTTCTTGTCGAGTCAAGAACAGAATCTGACCTGACCCTAAGCATACATTATACAGAACCATCAAATTCCTACACACATTGTGTGTCTAAGTAAAGGAGATTCATTTAGTCAACAGATATTTGACATGAAAATGTAAAATGAAATGTTCAAAAGAGTCGCTCATCATGTCTGAGCAACAGGGCCATCACCCTGCAGATCCTTCATGTGTTACATCGCCCATTGCTCCCCACGCACTACTCCACGCTACGTTCCACGCCCCACTCCACGCCACGTTCCACGCCCCAACTCTCCCTGCCTTGGAGCCCCAGCTTGGCTGCCATTTGGACTACCTTCTCTGGCTTTCTGGATTTGCTTTCCCACTTAGCTCTCAATTCTGAATGCTTTTATTACCTCAGTGTTCCTCCATGAGTTCAAAAGCAAGGCGTCCCCATAATCCGCAGCTTCTTAGAGCTCTTCCAGGTGGACCACACCCAAGAACGAAATCTCAGTAGCCCCACCAGTAGTCCTTGAACCCAGCACTACTTTGACTAGTAGCAGGCGGAGATATACATATGCATATACGTGAAACTGCCCCCACACACATACCCCTCCCAATCATCTTTCTTACCAGTTACACGTGTGGGAGGCTACTGACGTCACTCAGATTAATGTTTCCTGGGATGGCAGAGCTCGTGGCACTATGATCTCAGCAACCCAGATGAGTAGACCCACAGTGACCGCATATCCTGGGAGAAGGCTTAGGATGTGAAGAGTCAACGGCTCAGGGCAGGACGGCTGAAGATCTCGCTACTGCTGATGGCGGCACTAGAAGAGAGAGGAGAGCCTTCTCTGAAGGAGTTCCTGGGCCAGTGGCAATGCTATGACAGGGTGTGGCAGACAAACTCTAAGGTAACCCCCAATGATTCCACCTCCTGGCGTTCATGTCTTTGCCTACTCTGCTGGCTCTGAGTGTGCGTAGTATGTATGACTTGCTTCTGACCTACAGAATATGGCAAAGGTGACTGTATGTCACTCCCACAATTATCTTGTTACGTAAGACACCACCTCACGAGACTGGAGGAGGCTTCTCCTTGATAAAGGAAGCAGCCGTGTTGAAGAAGCCACATGGCAAGGAACTTCAGGTGGCCTCTGGCCTACAGCCAGCAAAAAACTCAGGCTCTCAGCTGTACAGCCACGAGGAAATGAATTCTGCCCACATCCTGATGCTTGGAACAGATTCTTCCCCACTCAAGCCACCAGAAGAACTCTCAGCCTTGACCTGGATTTCATCCTTGTGAGACCCTGATCAGAGGCTCCAACTAAGCTGTGCCCAGACTCCTGATCCACAGAAACTGGGAGATAATAAACGTGTATCGGGTTAAGCTGTTCAATTTGTAATCGTTTGTTCCACAGTAATACAAAACCCGTACACAGGAGTTATGGGAAACAAGGATTACAGAATCAGTCAGGCCAGGCAGACCTTGGGCTGTGTGGGAGGGAGGAATGGGAAGGCAGTAGCTGGAAACATCCCAAACGTCAAAGCCAATCAAACACCTCAGTCTGCAATCCTAAATCCTCCCTGTCTTGACCCCTGCTTCCAAGCTTTTGTTCAAATATGAACATATCTGTACCCTCGATCCAACCTGTCCATTCAACCCAGAAAGCCTAAGCACCTCTTCTGTGCCAGGCCCTGTCTTAGATCCAGCGGGGAGGAGACAGGAGAAAGTCAAGGTCACTGGCCTCTAGGGGCTCTCGGCAAGAATTTGAATCCCAAGGGGAACTGATTGACTCAGGATGCTTGTTTGAAATATGATTTCCTGGGCTCCACCACAGAGATTCAGTTAGTAGTTCTTAGGCAGGGCCTAGGCATTCATATATTTTTTTAATGTCTCAAGTGATTCTTATGCATGTAGTCCAAGGACCACACTCTTAAGATTAAACACCAACCTGCAGGGCCAGTGTTAGGTTTTCAATGGAGCAATGAAAAGATATGGCTTGCATTTTAAGAGGATCACCCTGGGCTGCCGCATGGAGAATAAACTGATAAGGAGCAGGGATAGAAGCAGGGGGCCAGCAGGGGCTGTGGTCCAAGAGAGATGATAGTGGCTTGAGCAGGGTAGGAACAATGGGATGAGAGAAAAATAGATGGATACAGGTTATATTATGGAGGTGGAGCCAACAGAACTTAGTGATGACTTGAATGTGAGGAGACAGAGAGGGAAGTGTTGAGGGTGCCACCATTATTCAGATCATCACGTCTGTGACTATTCAAGTGACATGTCCATTGTAATTGCAGTCACTCCACAGTATAATACTCATGAAAGGGAAGAAACAGGTCAATACAAACTCAATCTTTTTCCCATCAAAATAATTTGAGTAACCAATTGGGACACACTGATTTCCTTAATTTAATAGGTGAGTCCATCATCATGAATGAATCAATGGTTTAAATATCATTCCCCAGACAAAATAGCAGAAGTACCTGCTCATTAATGAAACATAACTTTTTCAGAGAAGTCAACTTTGGGCTTCCCTGGTGGCACACTGGTTAAGAATCTGCCTGCCAAGCCAGGGGACATGGGTTCGAGCCCATGCCACAGAGCAACTCAGCCCGTGCACCACAACCACTGAAGATCTTGAGCCTAGAGCCTGTGCTCCCCAACAAGAGAAGCCACTGCAATGAGAAGCCCGTGCACCACAACGAAGAGTAGCCCCTGCTCACCGCAACTAGAGAAAGCCTGCGCACAGCAACAAAGACCAAATACAGCCAAAAATAAATAAATAAGTAAAATAAATTAAAAAAAGAGAAGTCAACTTTATTCAAATTGTTTCAAACTGTTCACAAAATGTTTCAAGGAGAAATCATAAAATTCTAAGGACTGAAAAACTAGATAAGAACCCTTCTTTTTTCTAGACCAGGAAACAAGTACAGAAGAGAGTTATGTAAATATACGATTGCCATAGAAACCTTTCCTGAGTGGGGCAGATTGATTTGGAGAAAGAGAATTAATTCTTGTTGGGTGCCGGTTTAATTTTTTACTTTGTGTGTGTGTTTAAATTTTTTTTTATTTCACTTTATCTTAACAGTGACCCCATGGAGTAGAAATCATTATCATCTCCATTCTACACTCAGGATTTGATAACAGTGGCAGAATGTCAAACAACTATTTAATAAATGAAAACTCTCACCTCACCTCTTCCATCGAAATAAACTCCAATGAATTAAAGAGTTAAGTTTTAAAAGAAAGTTATCAAACAGTCCATCAAAACATAGGTAAATATTTACCAGCTCATGGTATGGGGAAAGGTTTTCTAAACATGAAAGGAAAAGAAAGGTAAAACAAAAACACTGATAAATTTGACTCCAGATATGTATTTTAAAATCTCTGTATAAAAATATCACAAGCAAAATTTAAGACACAAATGAGAGTGGAAAATTATCTGTAGCTACTATAACACAGAGCGAATACCTTTCCACAGTGCGGTGGCTGCTTTGGTGTCAGACTATTTCAATTTGAATCCTGGCTCTGCCTTTTACTAGCTGTGTGACCTGTAGCAAGTTATTAAACTTCTCTGTTCCTATTTTCCTCATGTGTATGATGGGGATGATAAGAGTACTTTATGAGCCCTAAAAACGCTCATGCCCTTTGGCCTACTAATGTGACTTCTAGGAACCTCCTCCAAGGAACTTATTATATAAACAAATAAAAATGTGAAAAAAGGGGCTTCCCGGGTGGTGCAGTGGTTGAGAGTCCGTCTGCCAATGCAGGGGACACGGGTTTGTGCCCCGGTCCGGGAAGATCCCACATGCCGCGGAGCGGCTGGGCCCGTGAGCCATGGCTGCTGGGCCTGCGCGTCCGGAGCCTGTGTTCCGCAACGGGAGACGCCACAGCAGTGAGAGGCCCGCGTACCGCAAAAAAAAAAAAAAAAAAAAGAATATGTCAGGCAGCTGCTTAGTGAAAATATTGTGCTATTTTTCTGGATTTTATGATGTCTCTGGTATTTGTCAGCCTTCCAAATTTGTGATTTCTGTGATTTATTTTCCCTAATATTGACTTTTGTACCTAATTTTGAATTTGTGATTGGGGTTGCTCTTCTTAAGGAGGGTCACACAAATTTAGTAAGCTTCAGGCCCCCCAAATCTGGACGTGCTTCTGGTAGGAGATGAAAGATCGTAGAGATTTGTAGATGTATTCATGATTTGTGTAGGTACTCTACAAAACATTTTTAATAATAAAAAATGAGTTATGTGCCAAATTCCTATCTTGTCTCAGTTACCCACACCTGGGGAAAGGCTTGCTCGATGAGCCAACCAAGCAGAGTTGGGCCACATAGGACCTACGCCTGAAGACCCTGCACCAAGGAGGAAATCATTTCCACAGGGAGCATCATTCAGAGCATTGTTTTTCAATTACATACAGAAAGAATTTCACCACCACCTCCCACTTCCTCTTGCATATGGATTCAAAGCAAAAATATTTATTGAGCATGCAAGACTCCAGGTCACCTTGGGATCAAGCCAGGCAAGAGGGTCCAGGAGAGACAGCATAACTTTGTGGTAGGAATACAAGAGAAGAGGTGAAATCTGGAGAGCTCTGCTAAATTTTGGAAAATCAGGCGGGCAAAGGCCTAAGGGGAGGAGGTTCTCCCCTCAGCAAGGGTTAAGGCTTCCAGCCAGGAGGCAGAGGGAAGAGGGCCCAGGAAAAACCAAGTTCAGTCTTCACTCTTCATCAGGCCCCTCTCATAACAGCCCAGCGGATCTGTAGGGATTGCGGGAACGTGGCCAATTTGGCCTCAGAGTGAGGGGCAGGGAGCATGGCAGGCCTGGAAGAGTGGTGTGGTACCCAAGACAGTCCCTGGCAGGGGGTTGGAGCCTGGACTATCCCCGGCTACCTGTGCCCCAGCTCATCCCAGACTGGCCCTTTACAGGAAGCCTGCAGCACGACATCCCTCCAGAGAGCACAGGCTTTGGCAGCAGACAGGCCTGAGCCTCAGCCTCACCCCTCCAGCCTTGTGATCCAGAACAAATGATTTCATCTCTCTATGCTTGAGTTTTTTCATCTCTACACAGGGGCTGATGATGCCCACCTCAGAGGGTTCTTACAAGGAGATTTTTAACTAATACTAGCTGTAACTAACATTTACTCCATGGATACTTCGTGCCAAGCAGAGCACAAAGGGTTTCACTTGTTTGTTTATTGCATCTAATCAACCAGAACAACCCTCTTAGGAAATTTTCCTCACTTCCCCATTTTACAGATAAGAAAACTCGGGCACAGAGAGGTTGAGTAATTTGCTCAAGAACACACAGCTACTAAGTAGCAGAGCCAGGGTTTGCGATGCAAGCAGTTCAACCCCAGAATCCGTATCCCAAATCACTCTCCCTCCTGCCTCTCACTATCAATACTTGCAACTGGCTTTTCAACAACAGAAAAAACATGGAAGGCTAAATTATAGCCACCAAAAAGAATGTAAATGCTATCAATCTCCCTGGTGGGGATGTAAAATGGTGCCCCGTCTATGGAGAGAAATGAGGCGATATTTAGCAAAAATATGTGTACGTTTACCTTCTGACCTGACAGTACCAATCCTAGGAATCTATCCCATGGATATACTGGCAAAAATATGAAAATGCATATACACAAAGCTATTTGATGCAGGAACAATTTGTCAAAGCAAAGACTGGTATCAGCCCAAATGTTCCTCGATAAGGGATTGGTTGAACAAACAGTGGTGCATCCACATAACGGAGTCACACAGCTGGTAAACAAATGAGAAGATATTATAAAGTGATTTCCAGGATCTATTTTTAAGTGGGGAAAAAAAAGCAAGGTGTAGAAAAATGTGCATATCATGCTATCTTTTTTTCCAAGAAAGGAAGGATGCCAAGATATACATATATGGAGAATTCCTTGGTGGTCCAGTGGTTAGGACTTGGCGCCACTGCTGAGGGCCTGGGTTCAATCCCTGGTCGGGGAACTAAGATCCACAAGCCACCCAGCGCGGCCAAAAAAAAAAAAAAAGATATACTTATATGAATATTCTCAGGTTAAAACATTAAAAAATGAAGGATGAGCCCTAAGAAATTTTGAAGTGGTTGCCTCTAAGGTGAGGAGGAAACAGGATGAAAGGGGCAAGGATAGAATCTAGATTTCTTTGAATATACATTGGCTTACAAATTTGACTTCAGAATCATGTAACCATATTACATAATCATAAAAGAACATTAATAACACTATAAAACAGAAATTCCCGAACTGTAAGCAAAATGAAATAGATGAATCTAATTGTGTGTAGCTGGTGGCAGAGAGAAACTATTCCCAATGACTTTTAAACACAGTCATTTGATAGTATAGCCCTAGTGAGATTTGCTTTAAGTATAAGAACTACAAAAAATGTGTAAATTATTTATAGTAATCATATTGTGGTGGTAGCATTAGTATTGTTATTCTGAGACAGTTTTGTTTGTATGATGAGATAAATTGAATAAGTAATTGTGTGATATTTTAATTCTATTATCCCCCGTGGCCTTGAATATTGGGATTCTTAGCATAGGAATAGAGATGTGGATGTAAGATAGAAGATGTTACATAAATGCCCTGTAGTCTTGAATTTGAATTGGAAGTATCAGTATGAACTCATGATATATTTTACTTTAAATAATATACTTCCTAGCTCTTCTGCTGAAAAGCTCTAGAAACAATGACGAACCCAGTAGCAATGAGCAACCTTAAAATGCAGACTGTAGTCCTGAAATATCATTTATCACTAAAAGAAACAGGGCTTCTTGGAGAAATGGCTGATTCTAGGTCTGTAGCAGGAAATGTACAAGATGAGCCTGGAGCACCCTGTCTTACCAGAGAACAAGGAAACAATCAAAGGCTCTCGGGGTCAGGGCAAAAGAACTCAGGGAGCCAACATGAAGAGGCTTCCATTGGCCAAAGATGGGACAATTTGAATATCAAAAAAATAATGACTGTCATGGATTGACAAATTTATGGTTACCAAAGGGGAATGGTGGGTGGGGGGAAGGATAAATTAGGAGTTTGGGATTAACATATACACATTACTATATATAAAATAGATAACCAGCAAGGACCTACTGTAGGTCCTTGTATAGCACAGGGAACTCTACTCAATATTCTGTAATAACCTACATGGGAAAAGAATCTGAAATAAAATGGATATATGTATATGTACAATTGAATCACTTTGCTGTACGCCTGAAACCAACACAACATTGTAAATCAACTATACTCCAATATAAAATAAAAATTAAAAAAATAATGACTGCCAATGGATTGAACACATCCAATATATTTAAACTCATGATTTCATTATAAAAAAATCTACTTCATCACTCTACTGCAATGAAAGAGAGCCAACTTATTCTTTTGGAAATTAATAATTAAAGGGAAAGAATCAGGTATTAATCCTGCATTTCTCTATGGACTAAACCACTGGGCAACCAAATAGTAGATGAGGGAAATTTCTCTTGTATTGCAGCTGTATATAAGATAGATAACCAACAAGGACCTACTGTACAGCATAGGGAACTCTCCTCAGTATCCTGTGATAACTTATATGAAAAGAATCTAAAAAAGAATATATGTTTATGTGTAATTGAATCACTTTGCTGTACACATGAAACTAACACAACATTGTAAATTGACTATACGCCAATAAATTTTTTTTTAAAAAAGAAGTATTGTAGCTAATAAATGAAGAAGTAATTATAGTTAGAGTATCACCATTGCACAATCGGTAATGAAGTAACGGATCTACGCATCGAACAATAATGATTGCTAGCATCACCAAAACAAAAAGGAGGCACCTAGACAGGATGTAGGGTGGCCAACATCATCTATGACGCATCATTCTCGCTGGCCCCAAATTAAATTTGCATCAGATGAAGCCTCGAGATACAACAACCAATTCACAAGAAACACTAAGGACAGAGGAACATCTTAAGGTAAAGCCGTGGAGATTCAATCAGCCAAATCCAGATTGTGAGACTCTATAGGAAAACATCTTGGCTTCTTCAGCAAATAAATTATGAGGGAGAAAAAAAAGATGGAGAGGGCTCCTACAATTTTAACAAGTTCTGAAAGACATACTAACCTTAATCAATTGTAATATATGGGCTTTATTTGTATCCTGATTCAAACAAACTGTAGAGTGTGTGTGTGTGTGTGCGTGTGTGTGCGTGCACGTGCACACACATGTGTATAATTGGAAATTTGAACACTGATTACTGCACTATTTATATTTGATAATGGTATTTTGGTTGTGTTTTAAAAATATTTCATGTCTTTTAGAGATACATACTGAAATATTTATGGATTACCTGATTTATGAAGTCTGGGATTTGCTTTAAAATAATACTGGAGATATGAAGTAGATGGCGCCAGAGATGCAACAAAACTGGCTGGCCCTGAGATGATCATTATTGAAGTTGGGTAATGGGTATATGGTGGTTTATCAAACTATTCTATTTTGTATATTTTTAACTTTCCATATTTTTAAGCTCAAGGTCAAGCTGTTGGAAGTTTAGCGGTAGGGAGAGGAGGGAAGGTGGAGGTCCTCTCAGGACTGAACCGTCCTGTAAGCAAGGGAGCTGCCATCATTGGAAAAATCTGCCTCCTGGGACCTCCTTCTATTTGGTGCTCAGGGGCACATGACCCCTGCCTGGCTAGACCTTCAATGCCCTTCCACCACTCTGACTCCCATCTCCAGTGATTTAAAGCTTCTCAGCAGAAGCCCTTATTCCTGAAACAAGGAAGATAAACTTTCTAAAAGAGCCTCTCTGCTCAGAAGACTAATCTGAAACACAGCTTAGTGGTGCTAAGCTGTTTTAATTATTGTGGCTGTCCGTTGACGTAAATATTTTAATGAATGGTTTTATTATGCTTCTGTCTTGAGGCCTTAGGCACAAAGCCCACTTCTAAAAATCAGATGTCCTTGCAACCATATTTCTTTGGCATTTTTATAGTTTGCAGAGAACATCCCAATCATGGTCATTTGTGACTTACTGGCTGATGAGCTGAGGCAAGCATCTTAACCAATGTGAGCCTCTTTCCTCATCTGTAACATGGAGACGAGGAGCCTGACTGAAGCTGGTGTTTGGAGAATCTAACTGAATAATATGTGAACATATTTTCTAAACAGTAAAGTGCAAGATACATAAAAGATAGATGCTCATTTATACAAGTGAAAAAAATGCACAGTAATGTGAAAACCCACATTACTAGTTATTGAATTCATCAAGACATACTGAACTTTCCTCATTTTCGTAGGCAGAACTCTCTACCCTTAATTCTTAGAGCCTGCTTGTCTGCTGGGCCTGTGAGCAACACACACACATATACCACACACCACATAACCACATAGACACAGGGAATGCCAAAATATGGCCTCTGTACACGAGTACCAAATGGAATCTCAGAGACAGAGTTTTGGGTGAAGTAGAAAAGAATAGCTTTATTGCTTTGCCAGGCAAAGGGGACCACAGCAGGCTAATGCTCTCACAACTGTGTGTCCCAACCCAGGGGGCGTTGTGAGGAGTTTTATAGTCAAGGGGCAGGGTTATCAGGGTGTGTGCAGGACCCATACTCTTTTCAATCTAGAGATCTTCTTGTGTCAGGTGGTCTCTTGATCTGTGGTTCTCGAGGTTATTGAACTGTGACCTTCTCTCTGGAGGTTATTGAACTGTGACCTTCTCTCTGGAACATGTTCCATTTGTTGGGGGTTTTAGTTCTTTAAAGAGCTCAAAGATATTGTTATGTGTATCCCTTGAGGAGGAACCAGGACCCTGCCCCCAGGCTGAACTATTGTTTCTGGACGGCTCCTCCCATGTCTCTGCATCCCCTCCCTTCCCTGATTAGCAACTACTTGAACCTGCCCTTTGGAACTCAGGGGACACAGAAAGGCTTTTGTGCCCAGGAGCCCAACAGGGTCCTGCTCAGTTTCACAGTGGCTGCCGTGAAGGACTCTCAGTACATACTTACTACACTAGAATGAACTGGAATGCTCTCCTGGCTCTTTCCCCATCCAAACTGCATTAAGCCTCCAGTTCCAGGGCTCTCTGAAGGCTGCTGCATCCCATCGTCCAGACAGATCCCACAAGGCAGCACTCAGCCCCTTCTTTGCACCCACAGGCATCTGCAGTGGCATCTGACAGCGGGCTCTTTCATCTTGGATGGTGATTTGGAATTACCCAGATTTCCAATCCACTTCGTTCTACTGACTTGAAACTTCTCCCTTTATTACAATTGGACTTCGGTATGAATCATACATATGAGGTTCTTCTCTTCATTTTTAGAGAGACTGGTTATTACACCAGGAATGCTGCTACTTTCGAGGGTTCTTACTCTTGTTCCAGAAAGGAAAGGTGTCTAGGAAACAAGACCTGTACACGAGTCACCGCCATAGTCATGAGCAGATGGGATTATAAGTAAAATTGGACTGGGCCCAGCTTGGGCAAACAACTGGCACAAGAAGTGCCAAAGTGTGGGACTTCCCTGGTGGAGCAGTGGTTAAGAATCCACCTGCCAATGCAGAGGACACAGGTTCGAGCCCTGGTCTGGGAAGATCCCACATGCCGTGGAGCAACTAAGCCCGTGCACCACAACTACTGAGCCTGCGCTCTAGAGCCCGCGAGCCACAACTACTGAGCCCACGTGCCACAACTACTGAAGCCCGTGTGCCTAGAGCCCGTGCTCCACAACAAGCGAAGCCACCGCAATGAGAAGCCCGCACACCACAACAAAGAGTAGCCTCCGCTCACTGCAACTAGAGAAAGCCCACACGCAGCAATGAAGACCCAACGCAGCCAAAAATAAATAAATAAATAAATTTATTTTAAAAAAAGAAAAGAAGTGCCAAAGTGTGGCAAAAGTCCTATAACTGGTAGAACCAGGCAAAGTTCAAGGAAGTTGGAAGCAACAGGTCCAACAGAGTCTAAGGTTTGTTTACCCTTTGAGAGAGGAGTGGGCAAAGACATCCAGATACCCTGGCTAGCTTTTTGTAAGTTGCTTAGACTAAGTATGTGTTTTTTGTTTGTTTGTTTGTTTGTTTTAAGATGTTGGGGGTAGGAGTTTATTAATTAATTAATTTATTTTTGCTGTGTTGGGTCTTCGTTTCTGCGCGAGGGCTTTCTCTAGTTGTGGCAAGTGGGGCCACTCTTCATCGCGGTGCATGGGCCTCTCACTATCGCGACCTCTCTTGTTGCAGAGCACAGGCTCCAGATGCACAGGCTCAGCAGTCGTGGCTCACGGGCCCAGTCGCTCCACGGCATGTGGGATCTTCCCATACCAGGGCCCGAACCCGTGTCCCCTGCATTAGCAGGCAGACTCTCAACCACTGCGCCACCAGGGAAGCCCTAAGTATGTGTTTTGACTACTGCCTCCGGGCTTCACCCTAGTCACTTTCAAAGCTGATGTTGACCACCTCTGGCCTGGCTTAGAGCTCCAAGACACCTCAAAAATAAAATGACGCAGAAAGGCATGAAACAAAGGGCAAAGATATACCTACAAATGCAAAGTAAATAGGATTGGCACTATTACTATCAAAGTGAGCTCAATGCAGCAGAATTAAGCAGAAGAGAGATTTTAAATAAATAAAATATATGATCCACCAAAAAGTAATAATAGTTATGACCCTAAACACACCAAACAATCCAGCATCGAAATTCATAAAGCAAAAATTCTAGAATGGGTGGAGATGAAGCCAGAGAGGTAGACTGGACCCACATGGTAGAGAGCTTTGAATACTTCTGAAGGAATCTGTATCCTGTAGCGGACAGGAAACCAAACAACCTCTCTGCTCCTTGACTACACCTTGTATACTCCTGTTTGTGTCAAGCTGTGTCTGTAACCAAGCTGCGCCTTACCGCCAGTATCAGCTACAGAGGACACCCAGCACCCACTACTCTAGAATGAATGGGAATGATCTCCACAACCCTTTTCTCCATCCAAACTATGTTCATTCTGGAAGACACAGATCACAGCCCATCTCCTAGATGAAGTCTTCTTGCCACCCCAAGTCCTCCATGGCCTCTTCGTCCCACCTCTGAGATCCTGGCATGATGATCAGTAGAACTCTTTGGGAAATTAATCACACTCTGCCTTGTGACTTATCTTCTTTTGTACTATCTATTAGAACTAGTTCTTGAACCTTGCCTTGTCATTTCACAACTTGTCACAAGTTCATGTTCATCTCCCCAATTTGGCTACACACCTCAGAGGTCTGACCTGGTCTGCTATTTCTATGCACAGAGGAGTGTCACGCAGAGTGCTTTTTGAGGGAGAGGACTCTGGGGCAGTGAGTGGATGGGCCTGAGAGTCAAGAAACTTCCTCTGATAGGAACCTGCTATAATCATCCAGGACAGTAGTAAGGAGATGGTATTTGCTTGTGCTATAAGAGGCATGGGAAGGGATTCAATGGGAGTGAATTTTCAGGAAAAATCAGCAAGGCTGAATGGGCTAAGAAGAATAAGAGTCAAGGATATCTCCCACCGAGCTGGTCACGATCTCCAAGGTTCCAAGCATGATGCTGACACCCATGACCCAGATCAGCTAAGCCCTTCACACCAAGAAGGCACATATATGAGACTTAGACTCTGAGCCACTTTCTTAGTTGGTTGAGGGCTAAATGATCCAGTGTCTCTGATGGAAGTAGGTATGGCACAAAGACAAAGGAAGAGGAGCCCACCAGAGGCCACTCTCTGCCAAACCTTCTGCCTGCGGTCCTGAAACTTCCAGCTCTCCACCCTGCAGATCGTCCAAGCCCTTTGCAAACCAGAAGGTAAAGATCCCAGTTGGGCGGGGGAGGGGGGCGGTGCACAGGACACCCTTGGGCTTCCAATACCAAAGATAAGATATAAGCCGACCCTGGCTGGAGGCCACCAGCTCGAGATGCTAGACCAAAGGGGCTCCCCAGAAAGCACAATTTCCCCCACTCCCCACGTGTCCCTAGCAATAGGCATATGGGTCACCAACACAACCCCCACCCTGCAGTGCCTAAGAAAACAGGCCCTTGAGAGCTGGCCTGGGTGCCCCCAGGCAAAAGGAATGGTTCCTCCCAGACCATTGGTTTGGACGTCTCTGGGAAAGGCAGCAATGAAAGAGGGAAACCCACAGGGACCTGGGAGCCAGAGAAACCTGAGAGAGTAGCTTTGTGACCTTGCGCAAATCATTTCCCATCTCTGGGCTCGAGTATCCCTCTCTGTAAAATGGCAATAAAATGGTAATAATACTTACCCAACAGGTTGTTGCCAGGGTTAAATGGCGCCGAGCACAAGGAGGCACTCAAAAAGTAAAAATAATTATTGCTGTCACTCTGCATCGTGGTAAAGCCAGTCAAGGTAAAGTCTAGAGAGGGAGGCAATCTGTGGGTCTCTGGAGGACTGAAACGGGATTGCTGGGAGTCTTCCCCTCCCCCAACACACCGGCATACACATCCGCGCATGCTCACACAGGCCGCCCGAGGGCTGGCCTGAGGCCTGAGCAAAGCCCCGCCCGACTGTGCCTCCTGCACAGGTGAAGCTCCTAATTGTGGAAAACATCCCCACAGGAGACCCAGCCGAGGTTAACGCCCCTTCCTGCCGGCGGGGCCTGGAGCTTGCATCTTATTTGCATACTGATTAACATCAGTTGGAGAAGTGTGGGATTTTGAACCTTGTGGGTGTGCCAGGGTAGCCCTTGCCAGGTAGAAAAAATTTCAACGTGCAGCCGAATTTCAATCTTCCAGCCAATTCGATCTGCTTTCTCCCTGGAGCTACAACCAGAGAAGTGGCTTGAACTCTGCTTGGAGCTTGCTAGCACCACAGGAAATTCTCTTGCAGAGATTCAAAGAGTCAGTGACCCAGGGGCTTTCCAGTGCTTTCCAGATTCTAAGGCACTTTCACTACTATTATCACACTTAGTCTTCTGAATAACTCTGTGAGGTAGGTATGAATAAACCCATTTTACAGAGCAGGAGACTGGGCTTAGACACGTAAAGTGCTTCATCTGAGCTTGCGTGCTGTCTCTCTCTCTCTCTCTCTCTCTCTCTCTCTCTCTCTCTCTCTCTCTCTCTCTCTCTCACACACACACACACACACACACACACACACACACGCACACAACCCTAATGGTTTCCAAGCTCAAATTCAAACCCAAGTCTGGACTCCACACTCCTACCCGACTCCACTACCTCTTTTTACTTCCTTCTTTCTTCTTTACTACCCAGCCAACAGTGTCCATCATCCCCTAAGGAGTTTTATGGCCAGACTGCAGCCAAGCCCTCAGGCCAGAAAGATGAAGATTCCTGCAAGTAGTGACCTGGCAGCTTCTGTTTTTAACAGTTTAATTTCAAAGGAAATGGACCTCACTTAACTAAATTTCCTTTTCTATTTTTTTCTAGCTATTAAAGAACTTGCATATCTAATAAATATTTAATAGGAATTCCCCTCCAGCTGAATTCAGGCCCCTCAGCATCTCATTACCATGTCTTAGAATAGTATCCTCATTGTCACTTGCTTAATTATGCTAAGAAAGAGTTGAATTGTGTAGCTGTTGGGATCAGAAAGCGATTAAATTCACTTGGCAAGACATTGGATATCTCATTATGATCCTCATTTAGCACTTCTAATGGAGTTATTTTTCCCCAATACTGACTTGGGAAAGGCTTGCTTGGTGGAGCTAAGTATTTCCTTAAGCCTTGCACAACTTTGCACTGTGCCAGAAAAGATCAGAAGTTACTTCACACGTCATTTGAACTCCCAAGAACACCAGCCGCCCAACGAGCATCAACACAGGAGCCTGGAGAAAGGGGTGGAGCAGGTGGGCTTTTCAGAACAGGCAGTGCCCTCTGATGTTTGAATTCCTTCTGCAACATCATCCTGGAGGGCTAGTCCAGGCCCTGCTTGGATTCCTCCAATGTCAGGGAACTGACTTCTCCCTAAGGCAGCCTGTTGGCTCTTTGGACCCCTCAGTAAGTTCTATGTTGCTTTCAGTTACTGGTCCTCTCCCTGCCCTCTAGATCTTCCCTGCTTTTTTGGATAACAGAGAACTCTTACCTCTCTCAGAAGATCCTTTGGCGATTTGGAGATTCTGAAACTCAGCAGGACCCTGTGGGGTCCTCCTGAATGCAAAAACCTTTATGTGTCCCCCGTTTCTGGCTTGTAGGAAAAAGGCTTAAGCCTCCTAGACCTTCCCTGAGTTCCAAAGGGCAGATTCCAACAGTTGCTAATCAGGGAAGGGAGGGAATGCAGAAACAAAGCGGGAGCAGTCAAGAAGCAATAGTGTAGCGACTAAAACAGGGCCCTGGTTCCTCCTCAAGGGTTATATCAATAGTCACAATACCTTTGAGTTCTTCTGCAGGAACTAAGGCCCCCAGCCAGGTGGAGGATGGTAACTTCCAGCTGAGCACAAGATTCCTGGAGCCCCGCCCTGTTATCTCACCACCAGCAGTCAAGTTTGCCAGGCTCTCTGCTCTAGGCCCAGCACCTACTCTCGTGGGCAGGCACTAGAGAAGAAAAGAAGGGAGGGAGGGAGGAGAAATTGTTGTTGAACACAGAGACACTGATGCTAGTGCCAGAAGCATCGTGTGAGTAACGAGAGGAGCAGCAGCTAGGATTTATTGAACGTGGACTCTGCACCCACTCTGTGCCAGGAGCGGTCCATGGATTACTTAGTCCTCACGACCCCATTCTACAGAGGAAGCAATGGAGGCACAGAGAGGTTAAGTAACTTCTCCAACGTCACACATTAAGTAGCAGATGGAGGATGTAAACCCATAGAATAAATACACTGTTATTCGGGCCGCTGAGTATGGAAACAAGATTTGGATTCAATCCCCCGAGAGTCCTCTGATCAGTCAAGAAAGAGCGCACCATTTCCCTCCTGAGCACTCTCTGTGCTCGTTCCCATCTGAGCGCCTCTTTCTTGTCTTAGGGCCACGACCCCTCCTCGTGCTGGTGCTTCTGAACCCAGAGATGCTGCTTGTCTATTGCTCACCCCAGCAGCCCCCCACTGAGCTGCCTCCCTGCCCTGCCCCTCCCCCGGACCGCCTCTCAGCTCCTTCTGAAACAGGAGGGAAGGCGGCAGGGCACAACCTTTAAAAGAAGGACGTAGCTATAGGACATGAAAAAACTGCTTAGAACCCACTAGGTCCAAGATGGGTGGAAGATTTGACTTCCAGGGGACCTTGAGCCTCATTACACTCTCATTGTAATACATTAGCTGCTAAATGACACATCCACCAGTGGCATGACTGCTCTGAGGCCGACCATAAAAGGTCAAAAAGTGGGTGGTGGCTCAATTCCTGGATATCCCCACCCCTTCCCTGAAATAATTGGAATAATACTTCCACTCATTAGCTTATGAAGTCACCCAGCCCATAAAAACTAACCACACCATGCTTCGGTGCCTCTAACCTTCTGAGATGGCCCACACTCTGTCTGTGGAGTGTGTTTCTCTCTAAATAAATCCACTTCTTCCCTATCACTTTGTCTCTCAGTGAATTCTTTCTGCCATGAGACATCAAGAACATGAGCTGCATTAAGTTCTGAGACCAGGTGTGCAATTTCAGTTAAAAGACCGTGGGTTCAAGGCCCAGTCTGAGATACACGGTTTCACTTCCAGGCTCTTGCACCCTGGCACATGTGCCTGCAGGACCAGGGTTTGGCCAAAAAGAACTGGCTCCTGGAAGAGTGACGTAAAAGGAGGTCCCAACTCTCCCCAGCATCCCTGGGCCTTATTCTTTGGGAAAACTTGCTTCTTCTCCACACGAATGAAATAGACACAAGAGTGGCAAGTGCACCTCCACAAGCCTGAGCGAACCGGGTTTTGTTTCCGTCTCTTCCGTGGGAGACCCCATCTAAGGGAAGGTGCACATCCCAGGGAGGAGGGATGGGTGGCCTGGAGGCCGAGTTAAAAAGCATGTAAGCCTCTGATTTCCAAAGGGAGGCTACTTTTTGGATAAGGAGGATCACCTCGACAACTGAAATAGGCAGCCCCAGTTCTGCCAGCAAGATGGAGCAAGCTGGCCTCTGTGGGCCCTTCCAGCTTTAAGATAGGATGGGTTCAAGCCCATTTATTAAGTGCTTTGTCTTCCAAGAACATCCTTGAGTCCCGGTGGAGAAGGGGTGAGCCGCGCTCTAGGGAAGAGTGATGGAAGAGGTAGAGGCAGCCTTTGGGATGCAACACTTCAGCCTTCCTGAAACCTCCTTTGGGCCCTGTTGCTGGCTGTTTGCAAGCCCAGTCCCAAGTCCTGGGAAGCACTGACACCATGCCACAGGCCAGAGGGAGGGAGGCCTCACCTCAACTACAGGCTGCCTTCTGGCAGCTTCCAGGATGGCTGACCCAGTCATTGGCCAGCCACCTGGGCTCTGAGACTAGAGCTCCTTTGGTTGTCCTCTGCCCAGACCTGGGAGGAGACAGAACTTTCCAAAAACATACAGAACCATTGTTAGTATTCGCCACTCAGGGTTATTGCCTCAAACAGAGTATGAAAGGCAGCGTGGTGATGTTTGAAAAGAAAAGGTGTGCTTCAGAGGAACACAGAGGGGGACTTCCCTGGTAGGCCAGTGGTTACGACTCTGCACTTCCAATGCAGGGGGCGCAGGGTTTTTTTTTTTAATTATTTTATTTTATTTTATTTATTTTTGGCTGCGTTGGGTCTTCGTTGCTACACGTGGGCTTTCTCTAGTTACGGCGAGTGGGGGGTCCTCTTGGTCGCGGAGCATGGGCTCTAGGTGCTCGGGCTTCAGTAGTTGTCGCTCACGGGCTCAGTAGTTGTGGCTTGCAGGCTCCAGAGCATAGGCTCAGTAGTTGTGGCACACGGGTTTCGTTGCTCCGCGGCCTGTGGGATCTTCCTGGACCAGGGCTCAAACCCATGTCCCCTGCATTGGCAGACAGATTCTTAACCATTGCACCACCAGGGAATCCCAGGGGTGTGGGTTTGATCCTGGTTGGGGAACTAAGGTCCCACATGCCATGCCACGTGCACAGCCAAAAAAAATATTTTTTAAATATATATATATACAAAAGGAACATAGAGAGTGTCACTGGGATTGACCTGCCAGCTGACAGACCAAAGGCCAAACAAGCTGGCACTCACTTGGGTGAATATACGGGGCCTGGTCCACATCTCTAAGCTTATATGCTGATATTATCACGATCTCAGGGTTGATTGGATGGGGTGTGCTCACCCACACCCCGAAAGCTGTCAAGATCCTTGGGAAGGAAATTAAAAGACTCCTACTGGATGACACTAAGAACTAAAAGTGCCAGGGAGCCTAGACCGTCTCATCCATGGGTCCCGGGGAAGCCAACTTGTCATGAGAAAGTCACTTGAGGAACATGGAGGCACAGCTGTGGGTCCTTGGTATGTGTGCCATCTCTCAGGGGCTGGATGCCTCCCTGCGAATGTGGGGAAATTGAACCAGGCAGTCTTGGATGTCCCATTCAGCCCTTCAGGTGCAAAGGCGAATCATAAGCCACTCTCAGGTTTCCAAACCACATCACAAGAGAGCCCTCTGTCTTCCTCTAAACTTGGACCTTCTTAGCAATGCAGCCATCGCCACTTGGCGGCCAAGGCTTTGCAACCAGGCTCCATTCAACAGTCTCTGCTTTCTGTCCCTAGCTCTTCCTCCTAGGCCTCCCCATCCTCTGTGTAGTAACACCAACATACAAACAGCCCTCAGTACTAAAGTCACTCTGAGAACTGCCTTAGACTCTGCTGCTGCTTTCAAGAAAATGGAACATGTTATGAGATGTTCCTACCTAAATAGTCTTGTTATCCAATGGCCCAGACCTCTTCAAACAGCACAAGTGATAAGCACAGAGTTCTAATAGATCTTAACGATGAACACAGTGACTTCGTTTACAAGACCCTTTCCCACAGGCTCACCCATCCGAGCCTTGCACTAATAGAGGACTTTGGGGTGGCAGCCTGGAGCTGGGAGAGAACAGCACAGGGAGTCAGAGGCCTGCACTTCAGAGCTCAGGCTGGCCTTGATGAGGTGCATGACCTTGGACCAATCCTTTCACCTCCCTCAACCTCAGTGTCTTTATCTGCAACATGCTGAGAACAGACTTGGTATGAAAAACGCAAGAGAACAAGGAAGGAATTTAACCGACAGACAATGAATAAGGTGCTCACGATGTACCAGACACTGTCCCAGACCTTTTACAGGCATGAACTCATTGACTCTGCATTACAATCCTTTGAGGGTGATACTATTGTTATTCCCTTGTTACGGAAGAGGAACCTAAGGCACAGAGAGGTGAAGTAAATCGCCCAAGGTCACACAGTTGGTGAGCAGTGGAGCTGGGATATGAACTCAGCTCATAGGTCCAGAATCCACGACGCTATGCTGAGGAACAGAGGCTGTTTGCACTCTCTGTGATTTACAGATTGCTGATAGCTTTGGACTCCACCTCCAGTGTTCCTTACACCTGGAAGAATCTGAATATCCTCAAGGCCTCACTCAGACCAGAGATTAGTACTCCAAGGGACTGGGTGAAACTCCTGTGATGTCTCACAAGAGACTGGCTTCTGAGGTCCAGGGCACTGATTTTCCTTGCAGCCGTAGCATTTATCATGGAATTTTTAATCAACAGCAACTTCAGCAACTGGAAATTTGGGCCAATCTTTGTGGAGATGACATTTGGCTGAGGCCGGTCTTCTTTCAGGAGGCCGGTGCAGGCCCCAATCAGGCACGAGACATTTCCTCCTCCAAATGTGAGGTCACAATTTGAAGGTGTCACTTGGCTTTCGGATAATAAATGTCTGTCTTGGGAGATTAACAGACTTCATTTCCTTTTCTCTCATTTTATGCAGCCTGCTTGGATTACATGTAGTTTTAATAGCAAGAAAAGGAGTGGGAAACACCTTTTGAAAGCAATACAGAGCTCTGTTGGGCCTCTGCAAGACATTTTCTAGAATCTTCTCCTCCTCCACCTCCCCCTTCGGAGAGCAGGACTATAAAAGGCAGAGTGCCTTCTGTCAGAATCTGCAGCCTGGCAGATAATTCTCCTGAGACACACACCAAGTAACCAGCTCAGAGCACGTGCCTGCCCCCAAAGCTTTAGAATATATTTCACAGCCTTCTCAGAATCCTCATATCTAAATACATTCAGGTAATAAAACTACTATAAAACTACAATGACATAGTTAAACAAAAACCCCTGATGATTTTATTCTTCTTTTATCCTTAATCTCTGGGAAGGAGAAACACCGTACAGACACTTGAACGAGAGAGCCCTGCCTTGAGAGCAAATGATTTTAATCCACAATGTCTTCATCACGAAGGGTGTCTTTCTAAGATCACTCTGGCCAGGAGAGGCAAACCTGCAACATAAAAAATAACTCCCATGCCAGGTTGTTTTTCAGGTCTAAAAGGAATCCACACATGATCAGAAATTCTCTGTGATAAAGGGCAGGGAAACTACTGGGAAAGGAGGAAATGATTACAAACAGCCCCATCAGGCACTCTTTAAGAAGAGGCAGGACAGGCTCCTTGATGGCATTCAATCAGGGAAATAATGGATGGAAGAAAATCAGTATTCATTGTGTTTCTACAGATCTGAGGGCACAATTCTAGATGCTTTCCTATGCACTGCCTACTTTAAGCTGCAGAAAACTCCTGTGAAAGAAGTATTATCCCCATTCACTCAACAGATGAGGAAACCAAGGCTCAGAGAAGAAGTGGCTTACCGATGGCCACGTGACCAGGGAGTGGCAGAGCTGGGTTCAAACATCATGACGCCTCTGCTCTTTCTGAGGAGACTATTGGAAATACAGCTTAACCTTTTGACTTTCAGGACACCTAGGGTTTCATGGGGTCTGAGTTGCACTGGCACAGAACTGCCTGTTTCTCTAACACCTTCACTTAATGATCAAGAGGATGCTTGCCTGGGTCCCCTGTACTCTGATGCAGTGCCTACTCTTGGTAAGTATCCTTGGAGTTTCAGCTATTCAGTTACATGCTTCATTGTTTTGGTATTTTCCAGAAGCCATAGAATAGATCCTTGGCCACATGCATTGCTCAGGAATCTTCTGGTTGCAACTGACAGTCCTGCCCCAACCAACCCAAGGGTCATTAGGGAAACACTCTTACAAGAAGACCTTGCCATGAAAAAGTAGCATGAGTCCTACTCTTCAGCTATTTTATTCAATTTCAGTCCATTTTTCCGTAACCACAGAGACTATATATGGCCCACTGCATATGGCCTCCACTTGTTTTCCTGTCACTAGCAACAGAATTGGTGTCCATGTTTGTCTTACTTGCAGTGAAGCTCCAAAATCAACTTAATTCTCATTGCCATCTCATCTCAAGCTCTTAGAACTTTCTGTTCCTTACCTCATTATCAGAGATGGCAAACCAGTGGTCCACTGGCTGACTCTGGTCTGTGGACATGCCTTGTGTGGTGTGTGGTGTTTTTAAAAATCTGAATTACTTGCCAGCACTTAGAACTTAGATTTTTAGGTGAATATGCAAGCGTCCAGCTTCTTATGAAAACTTGGGAGACCTGGCCACACTTGGCCTGCAGCCCTTCCTGGCAACAGTGGCCAGAGCCGAGTCACTTTTGCTGTGTAACAAGGTCATATATTTGTCTTCCACCTTAAATCATTTTGGGGGGAACCAGTTAGGTATAAGTTATAAACATAATTCTTTAAAAAGAAATGACTGCAAAACCTTTGATGGCTTCCCAATACCTTTGAGATAAAGTCCAAAGTCTCAGCATAACATTCCAGACCCTTCATGATCTAACTCCAAATATGCATCCAGAGCACTGCCCACCACGACCTACCACGTGTGCTCTGCTGCACCACACCCAGCAACTCCTCATCCCCCAGGCACACCACTGTGATTTCCTACCTCTGCCTCAGCGCATGCTCCCTCTGCCTATAGAATGCCCTTTGCCTAGCCAGCCAACCCCTATGACCCTTGTAGAGCCCTTCTGCGATGCCATCTCCCCTCCACAGCCTTTCTGAAACTGAGCGAGGCCCTGTGGGGCTCCCTGTCCCCCATTTCTTGTAGACAAGACTCCAGCCTCCATGACCTTCCCTGAGTTCCAAAGGGCAGATTCGAACAGCTGCTCATCAAGGGAAGAGCAGCCAGGAAACCAAGAGGCAAGATTAAAGGGACCAGAGAAGCTCATCAAGATTAGGAGACTGGTCGTCAGAGAAGAGATGAAGGGAGTGCAGGCCCTGCACACACCCCTAATCTTGTCAAGGAACCCACCCTTGAACCATTGCTATAAAACCCCTCATCAAACCCTCCCGGATTGGGACACACAGTTTTCGAGGGCAGGAGCCCACTGTGTCCCGCTTTGCCTGGCAAAGCAATAAAGCTATCCTTTTCTACTTCACCAAAAACTCTGTCACTGAGATTTGATTTGGCACCGGGGCACAGAGAAACTAAGCTTTTGGCATCACTTCCAATCCGATGCCAGCCCAGGGCCACCTGACCTGTACAGTGCCTTAGTGAAAATTTTTAAAATGTGCCTTTTCCTCAAGACATGTTTTTGATGACTACAGTATGGATGGTTTCTACTTAAATTCAGCACCCTTGTGCAGTTCACGACCTGCACAGCCGTACTTTGCAGTCTGCTCTTGCCAGAGCAGAATCAGCCACTCTCCCATGTTCCCACACTGGTGCTTCACACCTCTACCAAAGAGGGCCTGTGTCTGTCATCCCCACAGACAGGTCACACATTCTCAGGGGACGGGAACCACATCTCGAGGATTTCAGTATTCCCAGAACACACGGAAGGCAGTCCATAATGGACATTGAATCAGTTTCTCAACTATTGACTTATGAATACTTGGCAGCTGGATGGAGTAGGTGGAAAATAGCAAGATCAGACCGACAGTCCAAAGGCGGTACTAGAGGGGGGTTCAGCAGACACCAGCTCCCAGGCAAAGGGGCCCACTTGGTTTAGGATTGTCAGGAATGATATTCGATTGGAGATCTACAATGTGATGAAAAGAAAAATCAAGAAGACTGAACTAAAATGTGCTGTGTTATTCCACTCTCAGAAGGGATTTTTCTTTGTATTTTCCTGACTCCTAACAATAAAATCACTTCAGCCTGACAACCCTCTTACTTAAATAAAAACAAGATTAAACGAGATGGCATTTGGTGAGCTGTAAACCAAGCAAATATTTGACATAACATGGAGAGGAGGGGAAGAGGAGGGAGGTGAGGGAAGGCTGCTTCCGGGGGAGCAAGCAGGCCCATTTTACGGCTGCCATGCCTCCAAGTAGGTCTGCTGGCTGGTCAAAGGGATGAATGAAGAGAATGAGGTCAAGCGGGTATAAAGCAAGAGACAGGGAAAGACACAGAAGGCGGCACAGTCAAGGCAGTAAGCTCTGCTCAGCAGAGACAACAGCAGGCCGGGAAGCGTTCTGTGATCAGACACCACCACTGACCACAGAGGACCTGGTGTGACAGGGCCTTTCTCTGCAGCCCAAATCTATGGGCTGGTTGCATCCCCCAGGGCAATACCTCCAGGACTTCAAAGGATCATGGCCAATCAAGGTGGTATCTTGTTCCTCTGACATCAGGAATGATCTCAATCAAGCACTTCTTAAGCCAGGACCCCATCTTCCAGCTTGGCTGGAAGCTCAAGGTCTCAATGGGTCCAGCCCTAGAGAAACAATCCAGGCGGTAATTTGCTCTTTGCAGAACTTCCCTTTCCCCAGTGCTGAGGTGAAGGCTCAATCCCCTTATGCTGCAGCTTCTTGAAAGAGCTCGTCCTGAACTTCTCAAGGTCACACTTCCAAACTAGAAGTTGAGAATAGGCGCCAGTTATCCCTTTGTGGGTCTCTTCTCTTTAGAAAACACAACAATGTTTCAAATGTTTCAGAGACGTAAGGACAATGAAGATCTTCCATTTCTTGGCCCGCCATGATGCAAGGAGCAAACCCTAAGGTAAGGGCATGACAGTGTGAATTCTCAGCAGAGGTAAAGCAGGAAAGGCTCTCGGCAGACCTTGATACCTAAGCATGTTTCATTTGCTCTTAACAATGTTGTTGTGGTATCTTTCAAGGAGGAATTCTACAACCTGCCTGCATCTTCTGAGTTCCACAAAGTCTCGGTTTGACAGCTAATAATTAATTAACAATGAACACTGTCTTGTTGCCCTTCACTGTGACTGGCACACTCAGCTCTGAAAAGAGAAAGATGTGCTAACGTGGCATCTTGCTAATCCCCACAGCTTTCAGCTCAGTGTCTGATGTGACAGGGCACATCCCTGCTCAAGACAACTCGAGAAAGGTGGGGTGGGGAGCGACAGCTTTCTGGAACCAGCTTACAGAAGCCACCTGCCCATGGGCAGATGTTCATGGTCCAGGAGCTCAGTAAGCAGCCCCTTTCATTCAATGGTTGCACCATCTTCCTCTGAAGGGCTCCTCTCACCCATCAGCTCAATTCTGCCCAAACTTACTGAGCGTTTTCCATGCACAAAGCCCTAGGGACTCTAGACAGTAACGGGCCAGGGGCCTCAAAGGGGCGTGACCACTAAGCTGGGCTGTGGCCAATGGGAGCACAGGAAAAGAGTCTTGCTGACTGTCCGTGAGCTAGTCCTGGCAGGGTCCTTTCCTGTTCTCTCCTTTGAAGACATTACCCGCCTCATTTGAAGATCTATGGACTTAGACACACACAGATGGGCAGACCTATTGCAGGCCCTCCAGGTGACTGGTACCCAGAGCCATCTATCTGCCTGGCATGGAAGCTGGATTTTTTGGATGGGAGGATGGGGAGATGGGGCCATTTGCTCAAGTCACTTGGGGGAATCTAACCATGGCTGAAGCATACAGGAGTAGCAGCAGAGTTAAGGGTGCCAGGGCCCTGCGTTCCAGCCCAGCCCTGCAGTGGACTTGCTGTGTGACCTCAAGCAAGTCCTCTCCTCTCTTTGGGGAACTGAGAGGCCTATCTACCAAGAGAAAGGATTGGACTGGAGGATTGTTGTTCCTCACCGCGTCCCCAGCCCCTGGAACAGCACGTGGCCATGGGTACAAGATGCCTTGAAAGGTTTGCTGCCTGAATGTTCTGCTATGGCTCCTTCCAACGCTAACATTCCAGAGCTCTGTGGAATCATTCCCCTTGGAACTGTGCATCTGCTTTCACAGCTAGGCCAGCTAATGACAGAACCTTCACTTGAAGGTTTGTGGTCTGTAAACATAAGGAAAGCATTAGAGAGGAAAACCTGGGTCCCCTAATCCCCAGTCCAGACGCCACATCACACAGCCTCACAGCCAATTCATACATAGAAGGAAGGCAGCAGACAGAAGAATATTAACACTGTTGATCTAAAAATGCGGGTTTAAAATTACGAAAGGGAAAGATACATCAATCATGACTCGGGCAGCATCACCAATTGCTTTGCATGTTCACTTCTCAACCAAACAACCACTTGAAATCCTTCATATCCAAAATGTCGACTGACAAAAATCAATGCTAAGAATATCAGGCTTGGATGAACCAAAAAACAAAGAAACAACCCCCCCCCAAAACTAAAAACCTCACAAAGAAGAAAGACAGAACCTGAAAGGAGAAATTTAAATCACAGATTAAATGTGTGATTACTACAATTACCTTTACCTATTACCAGAGAATTCTGGATTTATTGGAAAGTGTAGCCAAAAATACATAAATAAAGAACTAGGGTAAAATTTGCTGCCGAGGGAGGAGGACCCAGCGGAGGGGGGTCGTTTTCATGAGATTAAAGCAATTCTTGAGGTCCCTTCCACCTCTGTTCTCAAAAATATAAATGGAGGTTGGAATCAAGCAGCAAGAGAGAGAAACGCAGCAGTCGCATGGGAGCCCTGCACTTTGTCCTGCTGGGAGTGGATGTGAAATTCCTGAGGATGCTGAGTGACACAGGACCTGCTGGGACAAAAGGCTGAGAGAGAAAGAGCGGAGCAAGCCCTTGAAGCCCACCCACTCACCACCACCCTCCTCACCCATCAGAATGTGGGAAGACCCCTGGAAGGAAATCCGACACTGACCACCAGCGCTGGCATGGCCAAGACCCCAGGAGCTGCCTGCCCAATCCCAAAATGCACACTTACACATTCCTCAGATTAGGTGTAGCACAGCCATCTAGAATGGATATAAGCCTGGGAGGCTCAGTCTCCGCTCTGCCATGGACCCAATGTGTTCTTTCTTGGGCAAATCCGGCCCGTTTCTGTCTTTCATGTCTCCACTGAGAGTCAGCAGGTGGTCTCATAGGGATCTTCCAGACTGGTCATGACATGACTAAAGCAAGCTCAGTGCTGTGGAAACACAAGAAAAGCCCCACCGTTGCCTGAGCCAGGTGAAATTGGGGTGCATCCTCCAAGCAGAGGCCCAGCAAGGATGCAATGCAGTTGCCCTGCAAATGGCAGTGGGCTTGATCAGAAGCGTCTCTTGGTCAAGCGTCTGGGCTTGACCAGAGCAAAGTGATCGTTATCCAAGTGACCCAAAGACACCCCCTCCCTCCCCTGACACCAATGTCCCAACTGATGCAGGCCCACTCTGTCATCCCACGGAGAGCCTGACAGCATTTCATAATTAGGAAAAAGCTGTTTCTGCTGTCATCCGGAAGATCCATTTCACAGAGACAGCTTCTGCATGGTGAGTCAGTATTTCAAACAAGAACGTTTCAAATACCAAAATCCAGGCACTCCAGCCAGTCATGTCTTGACAGCCTGGTCTTAGATGACTTAGTATCCCCAAACTTGCCTTCCTTTTGCTCTAGACAAGAAATTGCCCTGCTTTTTTCAGGACCAGGACTGTTCATACCTTTAAAGCAACTCTTGTCAATCTGTCTGAAAATAACAATTGGCAAGGGGAAAAAATTCTTAACTGAGACGGTGAAAAGATGTTCCTTCCTAGACATAAAGAGTCCTCTTAACTAACACACACACACGCGCACGCACATATGCACACACACACACACGTTCCAACTTTGGAACTTTTTTAAAAAATAAATGTATTTATTTATTCTTGGCTGTGTTGGGTCTTTGTTGCTGCACATGAGCTTTCTCTAGTTGCGGCGAGCGGGGGCTACTCTTCATTGTGGTGCGCAGACTTCTCATTGCGGTGGCTTCCCTTGTTGCGGAGCATGGGCTCTAGGCACGCAGGCTTCAGTAGTTGTGGCTCGCAGGCTCAGTAGCTGTGGCGCACGGGCTTAGTTGCTCTGCGGCATGTGGGATCTTCCTGGACCAAGGCTTGAACCCATGTCCTCTGCATTGGCAGGTGGATTCTTAACCACTGCGCCACCAGGGAAGCCCCAACATTGAAATTTTAAAAAATAAACTACAACACTTATAAATAGGGATATTGTATAGCACAGTTCCTGAAACACCATTTAATAAGAAATCAAATATGAAAGGCGAATATTTACTCAAAGTAAACGTGGTCCCTCAAATCTTGGTCAGACGCACGCCTGCTAATTTAGGATTCGTAGCAGACGAAAGACCATTTCGACCTACAAAGTAAGTGTTAAAAGCTCTGAAATGGGTATTGGATGTTTAAACAAGAACCATCAAAAGAACCCAAAAATCTGCCCACCTGACTTTCATTTTAGTTCTGTAAATCATTGCAGATGAAGGACTGAGGGCTTTCTGCCTCTAATCAAAGGAAACTTTCTTTTCAAATGAAGTCTAGAGTCACGTGATTTCATCTGCCAAATCTAAGTGATGGTACGTCTTAACCTAAGCTCTCAACTCTTCACAGGCAAATTGGAGAAAAGAGGTGGAGGCAAAGCAGAGGCAACAGTATTATTTTTCCCATCTGATTATGCAAAACCATAGTATTCTTTTGTCACTAAACTCTTTTCTTCCAAGACTCCTGCGTGAAAAAGTGATCACTTCCTCCTACAAGGACTTGAAGGCAAACATTTGAAGTGCTTCCTTCACTTCTGTTCCTTGTCCATACTTACTATAAATAAACAAGGTTTACAGCCTGTGGGCCAAAGGCGAATGGAATGGAGGCCACTTTGGTGGGATATGATGAAGGGGGTTTCCCTTGATGTTCCCCTGTTCAATGACAAGTTCAATAGCAGACACATTCATTTATATTATAACTCGTAAATGCTCATGACAGAAAATGTGGAAAATACAGAGAAGCGTAAAAGGAAAATTGAGTGTTTCCATCCTCCAATGACCAGTGTTAACATTGCTATATTTCCTTCTGCTTTTTTGGCTATAAATAATTCTACATGGTTATAATCGATCATATCTACAATTTCATATCTTGCTTTCTTCACATACAATTATAAGCATCTCTACATGTTATAACCATCATTTTGAGAACCACATAATAGTCCATGATGTGGATGTGATAGAGGTGAAAAGTGCACCACATGTAGTTAAGAGCATGGACTTTGGGGTCAGATGGAGCTGGGATCAAATTGCACCTCTACTATTTACTGGTCTGTGGTCTTGCACAAATGATTCACTCTGAACTTCAGTCTCCTCTTCTATAAACTAGGGAAGACAATGGCATAACACCCATCACATGGTTGTTTTGAGTCCTAATGGGGTAATACCATAAAACACATAGGACTGTGCTGGCAGTAACTCCATAGTACATGTTAGCTGATATTGAGACAGGCTGGGACCTGGGACCTGGGGCCCTTTGCTGCAGTGCTTGCACCTGGACAAACATCTCCCCCAGCAACAAAATACAAAGAAAACTATAAGGGACTAAAACCTGTGTGTGTGCAGAGGTGGGGCAAATTATGGACAACAAGATACAAAGAGACCAAAAAAACCCAACTGCCACTTCTGAAGAGCCAGGAGCAAAAACAGGGTGTCAGCAGCAAAATCAGGGTGCTACACATGACCCCTGCACTCAAGACCACCAAAGGGGTAGACAGACCACCTAAGCCATCCCTCCAGCCGACCCCTGGACTCACCCCTGCCCTCACCCCATATAAAGATCCAGCTCACCACCCCCCTCAGGGAGCGAGCAATGGAAGCTTCCGACAAAATTCAGCACCCATTTATGATAAAAACCCTCCAGAAAGTAGGCATAGAGAGAGCTTATCTCAACATAATAAAGGCCATATATGACAAACCCACAGCCAACATCGTTCTCAGCAGTGAAACACTGAAACCATTTCCTCTAAGATCAGGAACAAGGCACGTTTGTCCACTCTCACCACTATTATTCAACATAGTTTTGGACGTTTTAGCCAGAGCAATCAGAGAAGGAAAAAAAAATAAAAGGAATCCAAATTGGAAAAGAAGTAAAGCTGTCACTGTTTGCAGATGACATGATACTATACATAGAGAATCCTAAAGACTCTACCAGAAAACTACTAGAGCTAATCAATGAATTTGGTAAGGTAGCAGGATACAAAATTAATGCACAGAAATCTCTTGCATTCCTATACACTAATGATGAAAAATCTGAAAGAGACATTAAGGAAACACTGCCATTAACCATTGCAACAAAAAGAATAAAATACCTAGGAATAAACCTACATAAGGAGACAAAAGACCTGTAAGCAGAAAATTATAAGATGCTGATGAAAGAAATTAAAGATGATACAAACAGATGGAGAGATATACCATGTTCTTGGATTGGAAGAATCAACATTGTGAAAATGACTATACTCCCCAAAGCAATCCACAGATTCCATGCAATCCCTATCAAACTACCACTGGCATTTTTCACAGAACTGGAACAAAAATTTTCACAATTTGTATGGAAACACAAAAGACCCCAAAAAGCCAAAACAGTCTTCAGAAAGAAAAACGGAGCTGGAGGAATCAGGTTCCTGGACTTCAGACTATACTACAAAGCTACAGTAATCAAGACAGTATGGTACTGGCACAAAAACAGAAATATAGATCAATGGAACAGGATAGAAAGCCCAGAGATAAACCCACGCACATATGGTCACCATTTTTTTGATAAAGGAGGCAAGAATATACAATGGAGAAAAGACAGTGTCCTCAATAAGTGGTGCTGGGAAAACTGGACAGCTACATGTAAAAGAATGAAATTAGAATACTCCCTAACACCATACACAAAAGTAAACTCAAAATGGATTAAAGACCTAAATGTAAGGCCAGACACTATCAAACTCTTAGAGGAAAACATAGGCAGAACACTCTATGACATAAATCACAGCAAGATCCTTTTTGACCCACCTCCTAGAGAAATGGAAATAAAAACAAAGATAAACAAATGAGACCTAAAGAAACTTAAAAGCTTTTGCACAGCAAGAAAACCATAAACAAGACAAAAAGACAACCCTCAGAATGGAAGAAAATATTTGCAACTGACAAAGGATTAATCTCCAAAATTTACAAGCAGCTCATGAAGCTCAATATCAAAAAAAACAAACAACCCAATCCAAAAATGGGCAGAAGACCTAAATAGACATTTCTCCAAAGAAGATATACAGACTGCCAACAGACACATGAATGGATGCTCAACATCACTAATAATTAGAGAAGTGCAAATCAAAACTACAATGAGGTATCACCTCACACCAGTCAGAATGGCCATCATCAAAAAATCTACAAACAATAAATGCTGGAGAGAGTGTGGAGAAAAGGGAACCCTCTTGCACTGTTGGTGGGAATGTAAGTTGATACAGCCACTATGGAGAACAGTACGGAGGTTCCTTAAAAAACTAAAAATAGAACTACCATACAACCGAGCAATCCCACTACTGGGCATATACACTGAGAAAACCATAATTCAAATCAAGTCATGTACCACAATGCTCATTGCAGCTCTATTTACAATAGCCAGGATATGGAAGCAACCTAAGTGTCCATCGACAGATGAATGGGTAAAGAAGATGTGGTATATATATACAATAGAATATTACTCAGCCATAAAAAGAAATGAATTTCAGTTATTTGTAGTGAGGTGGATGGACCTAGAGACTGTCATACAGAGTGAAGTAAGTCAGAAAGAGAAAAATAAATACCGTACGCTAACACATATATATATGGGATCTTAAAAAAAAAAAGGTTTTGAAGAACCTAGGGTCAGGACATGAATAAAGACGCAGACATAGAGAATGGACTTGAGGTCATGGGGAGGGGGAAGGGGAAGCTGGGACGAAGTGAGAGAGTGGCATAGACATATATACACTACCAAATGTAAAATAGATAGCTAGTGGGAAGCAGCTGCATAGCACAAGGAGATCAGCTCGGTGCTTTGTGACCACCTAGAGGGGTGGGATGGGGAGGGTGGGAGGGAGGGAGATGCAAGAGGGAAGAGATATGGGGATATATGTATATGTATAGCTGATTCACTTTGTTATAAAGCAGAAACTAACACAACGATGTAAAGCAATTATACTCCAATAAAGATGTTAAAAATAAATAAATAAAATAAAATAAAATACCTTTTTTTAGTTCACAGGAAACTTCCTGAGCAGGCCCACCTGTGAGTGACTGCAGGAAGGAAGAAATTAACACATACCCTCTCGAGGCTGACCAGAACCAGGAAATGTTTGACTTTACTCCCTCCCCTCTATCATAAGGGGCACAGCAGTGACTGGAGCCCAGATTTTAGGCTCTTTCCTGCTGTCCTGCACATCTTTCCTTTATTCTTGCTCTGCTGCACCAGCCTTTTCAGTTTTGGCTTATGGGAATCATCCTGAGGAGTATGCTGTAAAGCAGACGAAGTCCACACAGATGCTGTTACCGAGTCCAAGCTCCTACTGCTTGCCACACGACAGGCCAATAAATTGAGAGACGAGTTGCTGGGGTAAGGAATAGCAACTTTATTCAGAAAGCCAGCAGACTGAGAAGTTGGTGGACTCGTGTCCCAAAGAACCATCTTGCCCAATTTAGAATTCAGGCTCACCTCATCCCTGAGCCTCAGTTTTCTCCTGAATAGCAGTGGACAGTAGAGTCTTCCCTGCTTCTTGGGATGCTGCAATGATCATGTGCACAAAGGGTGAGATTGCAATAGAGAGGCCAAGAGCTTATTATGACCAGCTGGGGAGAGGATGAGTCTGCCAGCTCAGTGGCCCCATTGGGCCCCTCTGCAGAATGTTGATTGTGGAGACAGAGAGCCATGCCTCCTGCATCTAGACCTAGTCTTCTTGACCAAGGAATTTTCAGGCCTCTTGAAATAATCCCCAGGTTAGACTTCCTCCTGCATTAAGAAGCAGCTACTTGTTTTCTTCAAGGCAAGTTTTGTAATCAAATAGGCAGTATCTCCGCAGCAGCCAAAAGAGATCTTTAATTGATGAATGCAAAAGCTCAGACAAACCACAGATGCCCCATTCACCATGTCAGTCCTGCAGAGGAAGTGGTGGTTCTATCAATTTCCTCTTCCATGTCCAGCTGCAACACTGGCTTCTATTCCTAATTCCATGCAGTGTGTGTGTCTCGGGTTATAACAGATGGTGTTTGCGATGCATGCAAAAGCTTCAAATAGCCAAATGGTGCAGCCGTGGAGATTTTCCAAAGAAGACAAAAACAACAACAACAAAAAATACTCTCACCAGTGAAAATCTGAAGAGTGTTTATATTACTTCCTACTGTGGCAAAATAGAGAACATCCGATTATTGCAATGGCTCCACTGACTGGGAGAAACCAGCCAAACGTGAAGGGGCTGATGCCACTGGAAGGCTGTACCTGTGAGGCACATTCTAACCCTTTCAAGAAGAGATATTACTTAAAAGAAATTAAAATACAGAATCTAGGCCTCCTCATCCTGCCAATAGATCTGGAACTTTCTCTACTGGCCAAGGTTGCCAGCTCCATGAGTTGACGGCTCTAATTGGTAAAACACTCTGTTCTAATAAAACACTCAAGATTTCATTCCTGTAACTCATAAAACCAGAGCTAAAAAGGATCCTGGGTGTCACCACTTCAACCCCTTACTTCCCAGCTAAGGTACCTGAGACCCAGAGGAGAGTCATCCAAGGTCACACGGCTAGATAATGACTTGCCCTAGCCCTGTATACTGGTGCACCCCACCATGCTCCCCAAACAGCTAGAGGCAATCAACAAGCACCTACTCATGTTTTCACCAAGTCCTCAAGACCCACCTATCCCCACTTATTCGTGACCTGCTCCTGCTCTAATATCCCTGTGATTTTTGCCTCTGGACCTTCAAACTGGGGTTTGCATTTTGTCTCCATCTCTCTGCAAAGAACTTAGACTTGCTTCCCACCCTGGCCCACACACCTTTGGCTTCACTGACTCCAACCCCCAATCCCAGACATCTCATCCAAGTCATGGCCCAGCCAATCCACACCGTGGCCAAACCACCCTAACAAGGAGGAGATTCAGACAAAGGCAAAACCAAGACTAAAGTCTAGGTCTCCTGATTCTAAGACCAATGAACTTTCCACTCATGATATTCTCTACCCCCTGCCCCTGCATTGCTGTTACTTGCATCTTCCACAGCAGCCAGGAAATCTCGTCCCTCTCCATCATACAGAGTTTTCACGTACCACACCACCTTAAACCCTACCTGAGTCTTCTCTCCTCAGCATAAATCATCCCCAGCTTCTTCAAAATGACCTCATAATTCATGGTTTCCAGATCTTCAGAGGGCTCATAAACTCAATCACCATTCTCTTAAAAAGAAAAATAGAGAAGACTTTGAATCCATCACGTCTTTTGATTTAGACAGTCTGCTTGTATCAATGCAGCTCTGATCACAGTCACATTTTCATCAGCTGCATGTCACATTATGCCAAGTTGTGGCCAACTAAAACCCTAGGATTATGTTCAGATTCAGATTCTTTCCTTAGGGATGTTCAAATACTGACAAGAGAACAAAGATGCTTTCTCTTTCTTCTGGGGTCTCCAAGATGGAATTCTGTAAATCCAGGGATGCCAGAAACCATGTTCTCGACCAGAAAAAGAAAGCTCATCTGCAACAAGAGAGTTTGGGGCCAGAAAGAAATGAGCAGAGATGAGTGTGTGCATTTGTGTGTGTGAGTGTGTGAGAGAGAGAGAGCCCACACTAACACGTAAGCACACATTCACTGGTGCTATCAAATCTCCAATTTCAATCCTTGAAGTTTCCTGAGCTGCTTTGGTTCCTGCAGTTCTTCCACTGATTCTGGGAGCTACCTCAGTATTCTTCCAATAAATTCTCTTGTATGCTTCAACTAGGAAAGAAGGTTTCTGTCATTTATAACAAAAAGAATCTTGACTCCAAATTTTCTGAGATCTTCACAGGGCAGGTTTCTTCCCTCCCTTCACATCACTGATTTAGAGCCAGTATGGAGGCTTTCCTTACTGAATGAGACAGCAGATCGGGTATCTGGACAGTAGGAGGAGTAGAGAGAAGAGAAAGTGTGACAATGGTAGAGACCAAGGCTTCTGCTTACCACTTTGTGAAGCATCAGCCCAAGTCTTCTCTGGGCTCCTCCAATGATTCCTCCATCCCAAGAAGCTCAGATGAGAGTGCACAGGACCCATCACCTTGCTTTTTCCAAAGATCTCCACTCCAGATGGAAAGCTTGGTAGAATTGGGGTTCCTGTGTGGAAAAGAATGCTTGGGAAAATTGTGGGTCTGTGACACAGTCTGAATTTATCCTGTTCCCAGGCCCTGCATAATGTCAAGGCTACCCATTGAACATGTGAACTAGAACATCCTCTGTGTTCTGCCAAAGAGAATCTAAGCCACCTTGAGCTGGAGATGGCACAAACTAATGTTTGGGTTTGTAGCGAGTGACAGCAAGATAATCAATTTGAATCCCCTAAGTGCCTTGGGCTCTTCCCCTTTTAAAGTGCTCTGTGTCTACCAAATGTAAAATAGATAGCTAGTGGGAAGTAGCCGCATAGCACAGGGAGATCAGCTTGGTGCTTTGTGACCACCTAGAGGGGTGGGATATGGAGGGTGGGAGGGAGGGAGACGCAAGAGGGAGGGAATATGGGGATATATGTATATGTACAGCTGATTCACTTTGTTATAAAGCAGAAACTAACACACCATTGTAAAGCAATTATACTCCAATAAAGATGTTATTAAATAAACAAACAAACAAACAAACAAATAAATAAGTGCTCTGTGCACACAGACAAAGTGATTTGGCTGAAAGACCAGCAGCTAACAAGTCACACAAGGATAACTTCCAAGCCGGCTGTTTGCGAACATGAGCAACATTATCCAGGAAGATAGTCGATATGATGTTGAGTAGAGAGCAGTGTTCTTGGCATAACTGTCCCCAGTGTGGCTAAGATGTGGGCCAGCATGTTCCATGACAATTAGTACTTAGAGGAACTATGGCCGCCTAATAGCCTTGCAGTTGTAAATTCACTCAGAAGGGATTATGTGCTCTTACTAACACAGTAGTGTTGGAGTGAGCTTTGCTCGATTACATACTTGGCCTCAAGCCTTCTATTCAAGGCATTACAAAAGCATCTCTCACAAACTCATCTACCAGGAAATCTGGCTTTTCCTCCTACATCAGTCCTAGAAAACCACCAAAGAAAGATTTTATTTGCTCATTGAGTTTGCACTTCCTTGCTCTATTTCAGGAAATTATGATGCTTCCAGAAGCACTAAAGGATGAGGTACAGGAACATAATGTCACCCATTTAACCCAGGAAAACACAGTTCTTACATATTTATAAATTCTTTCTGCACACTAATTGATCACCAATCTTTGGAGGAAATGCTAAGAGCCCAGATGGCAATAATCTGAAGGAAGGGGAGCTAGTAAATGGCTTCAGATTAAGTTGAATAATAATAATAATAATGAAGAGGAATTTACAGACCCACTGGGGTATAAGTATTTCTTTTCCAGATGGAAAGAAAGAATTCATTTTTTGTAGATTTTTAGCAACGACTTTCCCACTAAGGAACCTTTGATGCAGTAGCCTGCTCACCTAGTTACAAATTATCTTAGAGTCTGTACAGGCAGACTTCAGAGATATTGCAGGTTCTGTTCCAACCACCACAATAAAGTGAATATCACAATAAATTGGGTCACACAAATTCATTGGTTTCCTAGTGCATATAAAAGTTATGTTTATACTATACTGTAGCCTATTAAGTGTACAATAACATTATGTCTAAAAAAACAATGTATATACCTTAATTAAAAATACTTTATTGCTAAAAAATGCTAACCATTATCTGGGCCTTTAGCATGTAGTAATCCTTTTGCTGGTGGAGGGTTTGAAACATTGCTAGAATGATCAAAATATGACACGGAGACGTGAAGAGAGCAAATGCAGTTAGAAAAATAGTGCTGATCGACTTGCTCGATGCAGGGTTGCCAAAAATCAATTTGTAACAAAACGCAATGTCTGCGAAGCTCAATAAAGCAAAGCTCAATAAAATGAGGTATCCTGTACTTGGCCCCTTAGAACTATTTAAGAAAGCACAGAAAATAAATGGGTGGTGATTATTAAACTCATATTGATCTGAAAATGAAGCACTTTATGACTCCTTCAAAAATGGTGTCCTGAAAAACATGTGAGGCAGTTACAGAGAGGGCCACTTACAGAGTAAGTGTTCTAAGCATTCTCCTTCCTATTATTGGTGCTATATCACAAAAAGCTACTTGGAGAATGGACTTGACAAAGCTTCGGCCAATAAACTAGAGGAATAGATTCACACTGAAGTCTTCTGATGTTAAATTTTGTGGCCTACTACACATCCAAAATTCAAGTCATAGATCTCTGCTTTCAAGAGAAGATTACAGCTACCCTTATTAAATGTGCAATCACCCCAGAAACAGACAACAGCCAGGTACATGAGAAAGTATGTCAGGAGACTGTGAGTCTTTTCCAAATGAGTAATGAAGATAAAGCAAGCGTCTGGCTCCCCTTTTCCAGGACTGCCTTGACACTAAATACCCAACTGGATATTATCCCCATAAACCTCTCAAGTGTCCTAGAAATGCCAATACTTCAGCAAATAGTGACAGAATTGAGTCAGTAATCATAGCAATTCCAACTTCAACAACTCACAGGGATCATCTCAGATCATATGTCCTTTGTCCTTCACTGATAATGACAACATAATGCTCTAAATTTGAGAGAGACGTTCCTTTTTTTTTTTTTTTTGGCTGTGCCATGTGGCTTTTGGGATCATAGTTCCCCACCCCCTGCAGTGGAAGTGTGGAGTCCTAAACACTAAACCGCCAGGAAATTCCCAAGAGAGACATTCTTATAAGGTAGGTTTTCAGCTGGAGATCTTTGATTGTAAGCAAAAAAAAAAAAAAAAAAAAAAAGAATTCTGTGTAACTTGAGCAAAAATGAAAATGTATTGGAAGACTATAGGGAAGCTCAAAAGCTCATAGGAAAACTAAAGAACGAGGCTTGGAACAGCCAGGAACCAGGGACTCCAGAGGGTCTGGCACCACTCAGCAGCTTGACCGAAGCATATACCACCACTGGAATACATTCACTCATCCAATACATTTTTACAAGTACCTACCACATACCAGACACAGTTCTACATGCTAGGGATATAGCAGTCAACAAAACAGACAACATCCCCATTCTTGTGGGTCTTTCATTCCAATAAGGGGAGAGAGACAATATTCCAAACAGAATAAACATTTTAAAAATCCATGTTAGTCCAGTGGTTAAGACTTCGCCTTCCAATGCAGGGGGTGTGGGTTCAATCCCTGGTTGGGGAGCTAAGATCTTACATGCCTCGTGGCCAGAGAAAACAGACATATTACATACAGAAGAACACACATAAGAACACAATAAACTTCTCATCAGAAACTATGCAAGCCAGAAGACAATGGAACAACTTTAAAGTGCTGAAGAAAGAAACTGTCTACTTAGAATGTTATACCCAGGGAAAATATCTTTCAGAAACAAAAGCAAAGTAATTTTCCAGACAAACAAAATCTGACATGATTCATTGCCATCAGACCTGCACTGCAAGAAATGTTAAAGGAATCAAACAGGAGGAAAATGATACCAGATGAAAACTAGGATATATACACAGAAATAAAGAGATCTGGAAAGGTTAAATATGTAAGTAAATATTTAAACAATTTCTCCACATTATTTTTAATGTCTTCAAAAACTGACTGTTTAAAGCAACAATATACTATGCATTTTGGTGTTAATAACATACGTAGAACAAAAATCTATCAAAATTATATCATGAAGGATAGGGGAGGAAAATGGAAGACTACTGTTGTGGGCTTCCCTGGCGGTGCAGTGGTTGGGAGTCTGCCTGCCAATGCAGGGGACATGGGTTCCAGCCCTGGTCCGGGAGGATCCCACATGCCGCAGACCAACTAAGCCCATGCTGAGCCTGTGCTCTAGAGCCCACGAGCCACAACTACTGAAGGCCACTCACCACAACTGCTGAGGCTTGCATGCCTAGAGCGCATGCTCCTCAACAAGAGAAGCCACCGCAATGAGAAGCCAGCGCACCACAATGAAGAGTAGCCCCTGCCTGCTGCAACTAAAGAAAGCCCGCACAGCAATGAAGACCCAATGCAGCCAAAAATAAATAAATAAATAAATAAATAAATAATAAAAGACTATTGTAAGGTTCTCACAGTTTACTAAGGGGTATAATATCATTTAAAATTAGACCATGATAAGATAAAGATGCATATTGCAAATACTAGGGCAACTACTAAAAGGGTAAAAGAGGTAGAGCTAATAAGCCAAGAGAGGAGACTAAATGGAATACTAACAAGAATATTCAAATAATACTAACAAGTTCAGGAAAGAAAGAAAATGACATTTATAAGACATTCCATCCACTAACAGCACAAAGCACATTCTTTTCAAGTTCACATTGGACATTTTACCAAGATATACCTATGTTGGGCCATAAAACATGTCTCAGTGTATTTAAAATAATTGAAATTATACAGAGACATTTCTACAGTCACAGTGGAATTAAACTAGAAATAAATAACAAAAATATCTGGAAAAGTCCCAAATATTTGGAAGTTTAAAAAAGCTACTGAACATTACTTTTAATTCCAGTCAAGACAAAGTATGGAAGGGATTTACCCTCCCACTTGAAACAACTGAAAACAAACTAGACAAAATTTGCAAACCATGTCACTCAAGACATTGGACATGAGGCAATGAAAAACAATTATCTCTGAAATATAAAAAACAAATGAGGTGAGTCCTAATATTGCTTCACATTACCAGCTGGAGAAAGTGTCCAGGGTACAGCAAGGGAGGGGGAACCTAGGCAGGCCCCCTGAATTGGGTACACAGAGATGGGAGTCTGACAAAAAGAGGGTGACTAGAGTTCATATGATAGAGTACGAGAGAGGTGAGAGCTGAAAATAAAGAGGAGTCCAGAGATCTTCAGGGGTCTCCCTCAAATATTCAGAAAAGTACTGATTAGTGCATGCAAGTGAGAAAACTACCCAAGACCAGGGAAATAACCACCAAAAAAGATGACAGGGAACAGTGCTCAGAGATCACACACAGTCAGGAATAGTACCTCTAGTCTACAGTCAGTGTGGGAAATCTCATAATTAAGTGAGCATCAGTTAGAGCTGTGGTTCCCAAATGGAAGGCACTTTTGTCCCTAAGGCAACATTTGGCAATATCTGGAGACATTTTTGTTGTCACAACTGGGGGCATGCTACTGGCATATAGTCTGTAAGGGCCAGGGATACTGTTAAACGTTCTACAATGCACAGGACAGTCCTCCACCACAAGGAATTATCTGTCCCCAAATATCATTAGAACTGAGGTTGAGAAATCCTAGGTTAAAATAATAAAAAGAATGTTGCCTCGGTAGTGGTGAAAAATAAACCCCAGACTAAACCCTATTCTTGCCCCAACTAACAAAATTTAGCTCATGCAGACCTGAAAGGATCAAACTATTTCCACATAACTGCATCCCAGAACAAAGCTCAAGAATATTTATTCAATATCCAATAATGTAAAACTGACAATCCCCAACATCTAATAAAAAATTATGAGACAGGCAAAGAAGAAGAAAAACATAACCCATAAGGAGGGGAAAAATCTATTGAAGTTGACAGAGAAATAATAGATGGTGAATAATAATAAAATAAATTAAAAAAATAATAGATGGTGAAATTAATAGAAAAGGACATTAAGATAATTATTATAACTGTATTCCATATGTTCAAGAAGCTATAGGAAAGGTTGGACATGTTAAGTAGAGGAATGGGACATGTGAAATGATCCAAACTAATTTTTAGGCATGAAAACTAAAATGGCTAAGATGAAAAATATACTCGATAGGCTTAATGACAGACTACACATTGCAGAGAAAAAGATTATGAAGACATAACAATATATACCATCTAAAATGAAACACGGAGTGGAAACAAACTAAAAGCATAAATAAATAAACAGAGCATCAGTGAAATGTTGCACAACTTCAAGCAACCAAATATATATACAATTGAAGTCCCCAAAAGACAGAGGAGAGAGGGGCTATTCAAAAAATGTTTAAAGAAATGATGGCCAAAATCTTTCAAAAGTTAATGACAACTATAAACCAGCAGATTCATGAAGCTCAACAAACCCAAGGATAAGAAACAGAAGAAAGCTACACTAACACATATCATAATCAAATTGCTTGAAATCAGTGATAAAAAGAAAATCTTAGAAGTAGCCAGAGGAAAAAAGAATAATATACTATGTATAGAGGAAAAAAGGTGAAGATAACAGAAGATTTCTCATTGTAAATCATACTATGTGATTCCATTCATATGAAAGTCCAGAATAGGGATCCATAGAGACAGAGAGTACATCAGTGATTGCTTAGTGCTGGGGGGGAGAGTGAGGACAAGGTGTAGGGAGTGATAGCTAAAAGATACAGGGTTTTTTCTTCAGGTGATAAAAATAATCTAAACTTGACTGTGGTGATGGTTGAACATACCTCTGAACATATTAAAAACCATTGAATTGTATACTTTAAATGGGTGAATTATATGGTATATGAATAAATCTCAGTAAAGATGTTTAAAAAGATAATGGACTATGTTGAAGACAAAAACAACAACATTGTACTGGGAGATTTATAATATAGGTAGAAGTATAATGTATGAAAACTATAGCACTAAGGTGAGGAGGGGAGAAATTGAAGTATACTTCTACATGATTCTCATACTTTATTTGAAACAGTATAATATCACTTGAAGACAGATTGTGATAAGTACAAAATGTATATTATAAACCTTACAAGAAACACTGAATAACAAAACAGAGTTATAGCTAATAAGCCAACAAAGGAGATAAAATGGAAACATAAAATACACTCAATTCATCCAAAAGATGGCAGAAAAAGAGAAACAAAGAACAGATGGGACAAATAGAAAACAAATAGAAAATGATAGATTTAAACCCAACAGTAATGAGAATCAGATTACAATAAACAGGCTAAACACCACACACACAAAAGGCAGACATAATCAGATTGGATTAAAAAAAAGCAAAACCTAACTATATGCTGCCCACAACAAAGCCACTCTAAATATAAAGAAAAAATAGGATAAAATTTCATTCTGACACTAGTCCAAAGAAAGAAAGCCCATACTGTGGGCCTTAACACAAGTCAAATTAAATATTAAAAGATTCAAGTTATATAAAGTATGTTCTCTGACCACTATAGAATTAAAGTAGAAATCAGTTAAGAGAAAGATATCTGAAAAATCCCCAAATATTTGTACTCTAAATAAAATACATATATATAACTTATGAGACAAAGAAGAAATCAAAATGGAAATTTTAAAATGTATTAAACTAAATGAAAATGAAAACATACATATCCAAATTTATGGGAGACAGCTAAAGCAGTACTTAGAAGAAAATTTATGGCATTATACACCTCTGTTAGAAAAGAAGAAAGGTCTCAGATCATTGACCTCAGCTTGTACATTAAAGAACTAGAAAAAAAAAAGAGCAACTGATACCCAAACTAAGCATAAGAATGGAAATAATAAAGATCAGAGCAGAATCATTGAAATAGAAAACAAAAACAATAGAGAAAATCAATAAAATAGAAATCTGGTTCACTGAGTCAATCTATAAAATTGATAAACACCTAGCCATGATGATGAGGGAAAAAAGTGAAAAGACATAAATTATCAATATCACAAATGAGAGAGGTAACATCACTAAAGATTCTGCAGCTATTAAAAGACCACAAGAGGATATTATGTTTCAACACATGAAAATCATTCAGTGTAATACACCAGATTAACAAAATAAAGGAAAAAAATACATGATCATCTCAGTTGATACAGAAAACATTTGAGAAAATTCAATGCCCTTTAATGATAAAAACACTCAATAAACTAGGAATAGAAGGAAACTAACTCAGCAGGGACAGAGTTTTAGCTGTATAAGATGAAAAGAGTTCTGGAGATGGATGGTAGGGATGGTTGCACAGTAACGTGTATGTACTTAATGCCACTGAACTGGATAGTTGTAAATGGTTAAAATGATAAATTGTATGTTATGTATATTTTACTTCAATTTAAAAATGAAAAATGGTACGAATAACTTTATGCCAATAAGTATATCAACTTGGATGAAATGGACAAATTTCTTGAAAGACACAGATTACCAAGGCTCATTAAAGAAGATATATGTAACCTGAAAAGTGCTGAACATATTAAAGAAATTGAATCGCTGTTTACAACTTCCCACAAAGTAAACTCCAGGCCCAGATATCTTTAGAGATAAACTTTAGCAAATATGTTTTAAAAATTTATATTCAAACACTTCCAGAAAATTGATTAGGAGGATCTACTCCCCAAATAATTCTATGAAGCCAGTATTACTGGTAAACCCAAACCAGGTAAAGACATTAAGTGAAAAGAAAACTACACGTAGATATCCTTCCTGAACATAGCTATAAATTTCTAAGACAACATTATCAAATCAAATCCAACAGCATGAAAAAAAGATCATGACCAAATGGAGTTTATCCCAGGAATACAAAGTATATTTAACATTCAACAATTAGTTAATGTAATTTACCATTTTAACAGACTGAAGAAGGAAAACCATGAGACCATCTCAACAGAAGGAGAAAAAGCCCTTAAAAAATTCAACATTCATTCATAATTGAACCTGTCAACAAAACTAGGAATGGAAGGGAACTTCCTCAATCTAAAAGAAACATGTTAAAAAAACCCCACTAAAATTAACATCACACTTAATGGTGAAAGGCTGACTGCTTTCCCCTTAAAATCAGGAACAAGCAAGGATGTCTACTCCCATCACTTCTGTTCAACACTGTACTGGAACTCCTAGCTATTGCAATGAGGCAGTGAAATATATGGGAAAATAAATATATATATAAGCAAATTCCTTTCCCCCACAAACAACATGATCATGTACACAGAATATCCTAAGAAACCTATAAGATATCAACTAGAATTAGTAAGTGATTTTTACAAGGTCGAAGGGTACAAGGTTACTATGTAATAACCAGTTGTAATTCTAAATACTAGTAGAAAACAATTAGAAATTGAAATTTAAAAAAACAATACAATTTACTACGGGATTAAAAAAAAACAGAAAATATGAGGAATAGACTCATAGAATCAAATAAGTATACTGAAAACCCCAAAACACTTTTGAGAAAAATTAAAGGCACAAGTAAACAAAGAGATATGTCAAGTTCATGGGATGAAGGCTCAATATTGTTAAGATGTTAGTTGTCCCCAAATTGATCATTAGATTCAACCTAATCACAATCAAACCCTAACAGGATATTTTAATACTAATTGGCACACTGATTCTAAAAGTTATATAGAAATGGAATGACTTAGAATATCCAAAGGAACATTTAAAAATAAAAAGTTTAGAAGACTTACCCTATTTAATTGCAATGCCACAGTAAGCAAGACAATGTGGTATTGGCATAAGGATACATGCATAGATCAATGGAAAAGAATAGTCCAGAAATAGAGCCATGTATATATGACCAATTGATTTTCAACAGGTGCCAAGGTAATTCAATAGGAAAAAAAAATGTTTCAACAAATAATACTGGAATAACTGGGTGTCCATATGGAGAAAAGCAAACCTTGACCCTTATATCACACCACGTGCAAAATTAATTCATGAAAGGATTATAGAATAAAAGCTAAAAATGTGAAACTTTGATAAGGCATCACAGGAGAAAATAGTTGTGGTTTTGGGGTAGGCAAAATTTTGTTAAATTGGATGAAAATAGCATGATGTATAAAAGAAAAATTGATAAATTGGACTTCACAAATTAAAAAGTGTCTGGTCCTCAAAAGAAAACATTAGCAAAATGAAAAATCAAGTTAAGGGAAAGGAGAAAATATTTATAATACATATATCTGACAGAAAGAATCATATACAGAATGTATAAACAAATCTTACAGCACAATGATAAGAAAACAAACCACCCAATTAGAAAATCAACAAAAGATTTGGACAGATTAGTCATAAAAGATGATATAAAAATGGTCAGGGCTTCCCTGGTGGCGCAGTGGTTGAGAGTCCGCCTGCCGATGCAGGGGACACGGGTTCGTGCCCCGATCCCGGAAGATCCCACATGCCGCGGAGCGGCTGGGCCCGCGAGCCATGGCTGCGGAGCCTGTGTGTCCGGAGCCTGTGCTCCGCAACGGGAGGGGCCACAGCAGTGAGAGGCCCGCGTACAGAAAAAAAAAAAATAATAATTAAAAAAAAAAAAAAAAAATGGTCAACAAGCACATGAATAGATATTCCACACCACAAATCATCAGAAAAATACAACTTAAAACCACGTGAACCATCTCTAATAACTAATACTAAAAAGATTTTTAATACCAAGTGTTGGCAAGGATGTGAAGTGACTAAAACTCCCATTCACTGCTGATGAGAATGTAAGATGTTACATCCAATTTGAAAAACTGACAGTGTCTTAAAATGTTAAGAAACACCTAACTTATGACCTAGCAATCCCACTGCTAAGTATTTACCCAAGTGAATTAAATATAAAATGTTCACGGTGTATTTATTCACAATACTCAAAAATTGAAAACAGCTCAAATATTCCAAAACATATGAATGGGTAAATAATTGTGGTGTATTTATACAATAGAGTACTATTACACAATAAAAAAGGACTATTGATCCACACAACATTAATGAATCACCAAAATATTAGTGTTAGCAAAAGAAGCCAAACACAAAAAGAGTACATGTACTGTTTCCATTTTTATGAAACTCTAGGAAAAACATATCTAATCTATAGTGATGGGAGGCAGATCACTGGGAGTAGGGTGTGGGGATGGACTGGAAAGAGGCACAGGAAGATCTTTTAGAGCAAATGGAAGTATGTACATACTTGGCCTCAAGCCAAAATCCAAAAACTGACGATACCCATTGTTGGCAGAGATGTCACATAACAAGAGTTCTCATTCATTGCTGGAGGGAATGCAAAATGATACAACTTTGGAAGACAATTTGGCAGTTTCTTACAAAGCTGAACATAGTCTTACCATCCAGTCCACTAATTGTGCTTCTAGATATTTACCCAACTGATGTGAAAATTTATGTCCTCACAAAAATCTGCATGTGAATGTTTCTAGCAGTTTTTGTTTTTGTTTTTGTTTTGCAGTACACGGGCCTCTCACTGCTGTGGCCTCTCCCGTTGCGGAGCACAGGCTCCGGACGCGCAGGCTCAGTGGCAATGGCTCACGGGCCCAGCTGCTCCGCGGCATGTGGGATCTTCCCGGACCGGGGCACGAACCCATGCATGTCCCCTGCATCGGCAGGTGGACTCTCAACCACTGCACCACCAGGGAAGCCCTCTAGCAGTTTTAATCATAATTGCCAAAAACTGGAAACAACCAAGATGTCCTTCAATAGGTGACTAGATAAATATACTGTGGTATATCCACACAATGGAATCCTATTCAGTAATAAAAATCAATGAGTTGTCAAACCATGCAAAGTCATACACAAAAATACCTAAGTGAAAGAAGCCAGTCTGAAAAGGCTAAATACTATATGACTCTGTTTATATGACATTCTGGAAAAAGAAAAACTATAGAGATGGCAAAAAAAAAGCTTGGTTTCCAGGGGTTTAGAGTGAGGTGGGAGGAGCTGAAGACAAGGGATGTTTTTACATCAGCGAAACTACTCTGAATGATACTATAATGGTGGATACATGATGCTATTCATTCTCAAAACACATAAAACTTTACAGTACAAAGAGTGGACCTTAATTATGCAAATGTAAAAAAGCATTTATGATGTCAAGGGATCTCAAGACGAAATGCATAATGTAAAAAAAGAATCTAACTGTATTACAAACTTATGAAACAACCTTACTGAAAGGGGTTGGGGGCAAAATGCTGACCTAAGGAACTCTGGAAATGTATGGAGTGTGTAAAGACTAAAGACAGTGGGAACTGTACATAAAGCACTGTGCTCTAGTTGATACATTTGTTTCCCATAGGGGTGTGGGTTAGCAATTCTAATACCACTATACATGTATACTGGAATTGAACAATCAAGGAAATGGTTGGCATATGGTGGGAGCCAGGTTTCTCACTTTTGGAGTGAGAGGATACAGGCAAGAAAGAAAGGCTAGAATGAACACCATGGCCCTTAGAATTGTCATAGACAACAGTATGAACTCATGTTTAGCTTAATATAGATACAGATGGTTACATATAGAAATATTTATAGATATGTGTGTGCATATACTCAAGTTAGTATTTGCACATAAATTTCCTTGCTCTGTCGGCTAAGGTCCTAGAAGCAATGACACCCCAATAGCAACAAGTACACTTAGTGCTCAGTTCTTGGTTTCACCATTCTTCAATAAGAGGAACCAAGGCTCTTTGGAGAAATGGCTGATTCTAGGAATGGGTCAGTATATATACAAGATGATCTTACTAAAGGAAGTGCTAAAAAAACAAAATAAAACAAAACCCTAGATTGATAGGGTTATGTCAAGGGGATACACATGTCAACTGAAAGAGCTTCCAATAGCCAGAGGTGCAACAATTTGAGCAACGAAGTAAATAACTTAATTGGATTATATAACCAGAAGTATAAAGTAAATGTACATGAGTCCATATTATATAATCAAATGATTGAATAAATTAATGGAAGAGGAGAAACAAATCTCCCATGTAGAAGAATTCCAAATAATGTATGTAGTCACTCCCCCTTCAAGGAAGTGCAGTGCAATGCCCCCACTACTTAAATGTGGGTTGGGCATGGCGCCTTCCTTCCAAAATGGTACAGCTGGGAAAGGAGGAAATAGATTAACTTTACTATAGACAAACCTAACAAACACTATCATAACCAGTTCAATAGTCGTGAGTCACATTGATAATATGTAGCTACTCTTGATATAATGTGATGAAAATGGCACTTTATCTCTGTGATCTTCCCAAAACCCATAACCTCAGTCTAATCATGAGAAATACATCAGACACATCACAACTGAGAGTCATTCTGCAAAATATCTGACCAGGACTCTTCAAAACTGTCAAGGTCATCAAGAACAAGGAAAGTCTGAGAAACTGTCATACCCCAGGGAGCCTCAGGAGACATGACAACTAAATGTAATGTAATATCTGTCCTGGATGGAATCCTGGAACAGAAAAGGGAACTTAGGTAAAAACTAAGGAAATCTAAATTGTCTGTATCTTAGTAATAATCATATATTGGTATTGGCTTATTAACTGTGACAAATGTACAATACTAATGTAAGATGTTAATAATATGGGAGACTGGGTGTGGGGTATATGGGAACTCTGTATTATCTTTGCAATTTTTCTGTAAAACTAAAATTATTCTAAAGCAAAGTTTATGTAAAAAAAAAAAAACCTGATGCCTGATCCAACTCCCCAGAAATTCTGATTTAATTGGTCAGCTTTGTGGCCTGAGCATTGGGAGTTTTAAAATCTCTCCAGGTGATTCTAAGGTGCAGCCAGGTTTGAGAACTCTAGGATGAGAGCCTGAGGGTGAAGACTCCAATCTGGACAAGTGCCAGGAGCTATACACGTATCCACAATGCCTCTTGGCCCAAATTTAGCCTCATAAAGTCATATTTCCTCAGCAGATAATGTTGCCCTTTTTGTAGAATAAACAGGTGGAACCAGACAAAATATCTTTTCTTATTATCCTAGATTAAATAGCGCTGTTGCAAAGAGCTTTCTGTAATGATGAAAATGTTCTATATCTACACTCTCCAATATGGCAGCCACTAGCCGCCATGTGGCCATTGAGTACCTGAAATGTGGCAAGACTGAAGAAGTGAAATTTTCATTTCATTTCATTAATTCAAACTTAAATAGCCACATGTGACTAGTGACTACTGTATAGGACAGCACTGCTCTATAAAAACACAATCCAATCCCTAAGAAAAGACATCTCAATGTTCTTTTTTGTATTTGGACTAATTTTTTCTCTCTCCAACTTTTTTCTTCCTACAGTTGGAGTCTCCTATTTGTTAGGAGGTGCTTGTACTTTAAAACAGCAGGACAAGTGCTACCTCACTCCCCTACCTTAGCAGCAGAAGGGTTTGGCATCCTTCCTGGGCCTTCCCAACCTGTGGTGGTGCCTGGTGCCACTGTTGGCTGCAGGAAGCAGCCATTGTGCCCTTGGAGGAGGGCATTTCATCCCATCCCTGACACCCCTTCCTGGGGTATTTTGGTTCAGTCCAACACTAATTTTTCAGCTGCTTTCTCTGGAGTTAATTCCAAACTCCTAGGGAAGAAAGGAAAATAGGGTCCCCTGGCAGAGGGATGCAGATGTTCTGTTATTTATCTCTGTTTAAAAAATAGCTTCTCCCCAACCCTCTACCGTACCCACGAATTTCTACTATACTGCACAGCTAATGACTACATTAAGCATTTGGAAGGTCTGCATTAGTGTATTGCTGTTAGCTCCATGGCAGAATACAATTATACTATAGATTGCTTAGGCTGTCTGGGTGATGGGAAGAAATAAACATTCCAGAGGGGCAGTATAGATTGAGCTTTATCACATACAAATCCCCCGATTGCCAGCTCCGTAACCTGAATACCGAAAGCAAAAGAACAAAGGCAAGATTTTAGAAATACTGTTGCTGTGCTGGGGCTGCACACCTTGTCACTTACACATTACAGGCGGAAGTTCAGCTGTCTGTTTGTAATAGCTGTAGGGTTTGTGTGGTTTTTAATGATGCAAAGAGGTCAGGTGAGGATGGATTTTTTTTTTTAAAGTAACAGCTTCCACTGTCAGAGGCTGTTCCAAGCTTATTTCACAGAGATCAGGAAGAAATCTAGATTACCATGAGCAATTAGCAAAGGACAAAAAACTGCGATTAGCATTAGAATTAGAAATTCTAAATTGATTTAGAATTGAATTCTAAATTCAATTTTGCCACATCCTAGGCAGGCCTATGGTTTCAGGGTTTGTTTTTTTAACAGCCTCATTGAGATGTAATTTTAAATACTATAAAACCATCCACTTATAATGCACAATTCAATGATTTTTAGTAAATTTATATTTTTGCAACCATCACTACTCTCCAATTTCATAACATTTCTTCCACTGCAAAGAGATCTCTCCTGCCTGCTCAGTCACTATTTATTCTCCCCACCCTTCTCCCAAATTTAAGCAACCACTAATCTACTTTCTGTCTCTATGGATTTGCCTGTTCTGGATATTTCATATAAATGGAATCATGCAAGTTGTAGTATTTTGTGACTGGCTCCTTTCACTTAGCATAATATTTTCTTTCCGTTTGTTTGTTTGTTATTGTTTCTTGGTGGTTGTTTTTTGGGTTTTTTTTTGGCTGCAGCATGCAGGAACTTAGTTCCCTGACCAGAGATCGAACCCTTGCTCTCTGCATTGGGAGCGTGGAGTCTTAACCACTGGCCTGCCAGGGAAATCCCTAGCATAATGTCTTCAAGGTTCATCCATGGCAGAGCATGTATTGGTACTTCATTCTTTTTTATGGAGGAATAATGTCCAGATGTGTGGCTATACAACATTTTGTTTATCCATCATCTGTTGATGGATATTTAGATTGTTTTCACCTTTTATCTATTATGAATAATGCTGTTGTGAATGTTTGTGTACAAGTTTTTGTTTGGACAAATATTTTCAATTCTTTTGGGTATATACCTAGGAATGGAATTGCAGGGTCATAAGGTAACTCTACGTGTAACTTTTACAGGAACTGCCAAACTGTTTTCCAATGTGGCTGCACCATTTTACATTCCCACCAGCAATGTATGAGGGTTCCAATTTCTCCACATCCTTACCAACATGTTATTTCCCATTAAATATATATACAGCCCTCCTAGTGTGTGTGAAGTATGCATCAGGATGTTGTGACTTACATTTCCCTAATGACTAATGATGTTGAGTATCTTTTCATGTGCTCACTATTCATTCACAAATGTTCTATGTTGAATTTTTAGTTTTGAATCAATTGGATTGTCTTGTTATTACTGAATTGTAAAAGTTCTATTCATACATTGGGTACACGTTCCTTATCAGACATAATATTTGCAAATATTGCCTCCAATTCTCTGTTATCTTTTCCCTTTCTTAATGATGTTCTTTGAAGAGCCTAAGTTTTTAGTTTTGATAAATTCCAATTTGTAATTTTTGCCTTTTACTGATTGTGCTTGCTTTTTTAAAAGTCATATCTAAGCAATCTTTGCCTAACCCAAGGTCAGGAAGACTTTCTCCTATGTTTTCTTCTGAAAGCTTTACAGCTAACAAAATATCCTATCTTTCTACCTCAACAAATAATACCCTCATGACTACCTGGAAGGCCAGGTTCAAATGCAAAACTCTTGGACTCAAAATTCTATATCTCAATATAGAATACCAGCCCCCTGCAACTGACCCAACACCTACCCGGCTTCCCTTCTCATTCTGAGATCACCCCTCACTGTGAGGGGCTGCACACATGTTTATGTGCACTTACTAGCCCATGCCTCTAAATTCCATTCCCAGTGCCCCCAAATAGCAAATAGCTGCCTCCTGGCCACCCCTCGGGCATAGAGGTGCCCACACCAACTGAAGCATGTGTCCCTGGGGAGACAGACAAAGGGAAGGAGCTTGTGAAAGCTCTGGAAGTGGGCTTGCAGCCATCTAGGCAAGGAATTCCAGCTTCCCAGGTATCCACTGTGTGGTCTAGAAAAGGGCTCTGTCTGGGCACATCTCCTTGATTCCACTGTCTCCTCCTCAAAGTGAGTCCATCTAAAGCACAGGGACCAGATTGGGGCTCTTTTTGCATAGGTCCAAGTGTGGTACTAAGCCTGCCAAATCCTCAGGGGGAGGAAGACAGGAGGAAACTGATGGCCAGTGATCCCAGAGAGTTGCCCACAGAGGTCTTGCTCCTCCACGGGCTCCTATCCAACCTGAAAACAGAAACAGGCAGCTTGTGCGAACAGGAGCAATTCATTTCCATCAAGGCAAAGCGGGGAAGCAACCTCAGAGAGGAGGATTCAGTCTCAGGCCTAGCAAAGCTGGACTACAATATGCCTCCACTTTCCTGTCTTCTCTTCCACAATCAGATTTCAACCTGCATTCCAACAGTCTCATCCATAGACCTATGGTTTAACAGGGCTGTCTATGGGGCTCCAAGATCTTCTTGCTAGGACAGTGGGAAATCTATTCTGGTGTGAGGATTTCCTGGACCCTGGTTCTCATCACTGGTTGCATCCAAAGGCAGTGCCCCTTTATTTTATAACTGAAAATTTGTACGTTTTGACCCCCTTCACCCATTTCAAAAGGTACAAACTTCCAGTTATAAAATAGATAAGTCATGGGATGTCATGTATAGCATGGTGACTATACTTAATAATACTGTTTTGCATATTTGAAAGTTGCTAAGAGATTAAATCTTGAAAGTCCTCCTCACAAGGAAAAAAAAAGAAAAGAAAAAATAATGTCATAACTATGTGTGGTGACAGCTGGTAGCTATACTTATGGTGGCGATCTCTTTGCAATGTATACAAATATTGAATCATTATATTATACGCCTGAAACTAATATAATTTTATATGTCAATTATACCTCAATTAAAAAAAATGTCTCCAGATGTTGCCAGATGTACCCTGGGGGACAACATTTTCCCTGGTTGAAACCACTAGAACTAGATAGAATATTATACAGCCTTGACAATGACAGGTTTACAAATTTTGTGTAATAAAAAATGCTTATGTAACAACATAAAAAAGCAGAATTAAAATATACTCACTCACAACAAGGCCACAATGAGTAATAAAACAGTGTGTGAATAAAAGTTGTGACTGTAATAAAACACTGAATGAAAACAATGTCCCTTTAAACGGATGGTGAACACCAAGATACTGCATAGTAGCTGTTCCATAAGTGTGTGGATGACAGCTCTGTTTATTCATGCTTGAGCAAGAGGCTGATAGGAAGGTAGCGCAATGCAGGGGGACATTCACCTCTGGATGGCCCATGAGTGAGTATGCATATGTTACAATTCCTTTGGTACAGGTGGGACATCTGATACTTATTCACTCAGAACCAAGGGCTGGCCCAGAACTCAGGACCAACTCAGCAGCAGCAATCTGTCATCTTTCACATTCCTTCTTAGGTTGCCTTTCTCAGCTTGGCTGGAGACTCTGAGCCAGGTAACCATTTCAAAGATTGCCATAGACACTAGAACTCTGTTGTGGTGGAAGCTTCCAGAAGACAGATGTCTCCAAGAGAGGGATGGCAACCAAGATTTTTGGGCATGCTGATACCCGGCAGAAGAGTATAGACTGGCACAAGCTGGAAAGATTTTGAAGAGGCAAAGGGATTGGAATAGTCTCCATGCACAGTAATGCGGACAGGTGCTTCCAGGAACAAAGAAATATATAGTTGCTGGGGCCTCAATTAGCTCCCTGTTAGATGCATCAATATGGCAGAGACAGAGACGGAGAGAGAGGACTGAACCTGAGTGTGCGAAAATGATGAGGGACAGAATGTGTTAGACCGCAGCATGCCCAAGAATGGCTCCCTAGGTCCCGTTCACAACACTGATTTCTATTCTTTACAGATTCCTGGAAGTTCTAGTACTATTACTCCATAGAACGATTATAATCAAGCTCCCAACTTTCTAATATTTTCTCTCTTCAGGGTTCTGTTCACCATCCATCTTCCTTTCCATTGTTCTGTGTCCAAAAATGCGATAGCATATGATGTAGAAAGTTCATCTCAGTAAATTTAGGGTTTTTCAATTACTTACTCATTTAACAAACACGTCTTGAGGTTCTACTATGTGCTAAGCCCTATGTTGGATGTTGAGACTCTCATGATGAATGTAACCAACATGATCCCTGATCCGGTGGAATTTACATTCTATCAAGGAAGAATGATAGACAGAAGTAAACACATAAGCGTAATAGAAATATCATCAAATAATGAAAATGACTTCGAAGACAGAGTAGCAAAGTGACTATAAAGACAAAATAGCACAATGGCAGCACTGGAGTGAGGGTGGTCAGAGAAAGCATCTCTCGAGAGATAACCTTTGAGCTGAGAATTGAATGAAGAGAAGGAGGCAGCCACGCAAAGACTGGGGGGGAAAAGCATTTCAGGCAAAGGGAAGAGCTGATAAAAAATGGCAAGGCAGAAACAAGCTTAGGTTGTCTAAGTAGCAGCCAGAAGGAGGAGGAGAAGGGGGAAAGGAAGAGGGGTAGGAGATGGCACTGCAGAAGCAGGTGGAAACAGGTCATCTAGGTCCTGGTAGTTCACGTGTAATATGTTAAGATTTTATTGCAAATAAAGTTATAACTCACAGGAGGAGTTTAAGCATCCATCCTTCCATCTTTCAGTAATGGTGCCCCAATTTCCTTACTGGAAATGTCTTTTTTCCCCATTGGAAAAGTTCAGTGGGACTGTCAGTCTAGGTGCCCCAGACCCTTGGCACAAGACCCAAGCTAAATCAATAGGGTGTACTCTCACTGGAGGTTCTTCTTGTTGATCTTATAACAGCTTTATTGAGGTAAAATTCACAGACCATATGATTTACCCATTTAAAGTGGAAAATTCTATGGTTTTTAGTATATTCAGATTTGAGCCACCATCACCCCAGTTGATTTTGTAACATTTTCATCATCTCAGAAAGAAATCCTGGGTGGGATAAGGAGGATGGGAGGGAGATGCAAGAGGGAGGAGACACGGGGATGTATGTATATGTATAGTTGATTCACTTTGTTATACAGCAGAAACTAACACACCATTGTAAAGCAATTATACTCCAATAAAGGTGTTTAAAAAAAGAAAGAAAGAAATCCTGGACCCTTTAGCTCTTACCCCTCTACCCTCTTCTGTCCCTCCCCCGCTCCAGTTCTAAGCAAACCCTAATCTACTTTCTGCCTCTGTAGTCTTGCTTTTTCTGGACCTTTAATATGAATGGGATCATATAACATGTGATCTTTTGTGCCTGGCTTTTTTCACTTAGCATAATGTTTTCAAAGGTCATCCATGTTGTAGTATGGATGAGTACATCATTGCTTTTAATGGCTGTACATATATACCGCATTTTGTTTATCTGTTCTTCAATTGATGTGCATTTGTGTTGTTTCCACTTTTTGGCTATTTTTTACTAATTCTACTATGAACACTTGCATACAAGTCTTTGTGTGGCCATATGCTTTCCATTCTCTTGGGTAGATACCTAGGACTGGATTTGCAGGGTCATATAGCCACTCACTTTGAGGAAATACCAAACTGGTTTTCACAGTGGCTGCACTAACATACATTCTAAAGAGTGATGCACGAGGCTTCCAATTTCTTTACAATCTCACCAACACTTGTTATTTTCCATTTAAGAAAAATTATAGCCATCCTAGTATGTGTCTGATTGTGTCTAGAAGTGGGACCTAATTGTGGTTTTGATTTGCATTTGCCTGATGCCTAATGATATTGAGCATCTTTTCATGAGTTCACTGTCCTTTCTATAACTTTTTGGACAAATGTCAATTCAAATCTTTTGCCCGCTTATTTTTTATTTGTCTTTTTCTTATTGAGTTGAAAGAGTTTTTTAAAACATATTCTGGATACTAGACCCTTATCGTATATATGATTTGTAAATATTTTCTCCAAAGAATTTAATTATGATGCACCAAAGGTTTTAATCATGATGAAGTCTAATTTATCTATTTTTTCTTTGGTTGCTTGTGCTTTTGGTGCCATATATAAGAAGGCATTGCTTAGTCCAAGGTCATGAAGATTTATAACTACGTTTCATTTTCTTCTAGGAATTACATAGTTTTAGCTCTTATATTTAGACCTTTGATCTATCTTGAGTTGGTTTTCATATAATATATGGTGTGGGGAAGGGGTCAAAAATCCTTCTTTTCATGTGGCTATTCAGTTGTCCTAGCACCATTCACTGAAATAGCAAATCTATTGACCACAGATGTCTGGGTTTATTTCTGGCCTCTCAATTCTGTTGCATTGATTTATATATCTATCTTTATGCCAGTACCACACTGTCTTGATTACTGCAGTGTTGTCTGAAAACCAGGAAGTGTGTGTCGTCCAACTTTGTTCTTCTCTTTCAAAATTGTTTTCATTATTCTTGCATTTCCATGTGAATTTTAGGATCAGCTTATCCATTTCTGGACATATCTTTTTCCATCCTTTTACTTTCAACTAATTAATGGCTTTCAAACTACAGTGTGTCTCTTGTAGACAGCTTATGGTTGGATAATGTGATTTGTAAATCAATTATACTAATTTCTGCCTTTTTATTGTGTTAACATTTACATTTAATATAATTACTGATAAGGTAGGATTTATGTCTGCCATTTTTCTATTTGTTTTCTACATTTCTTATGTATTTTTTGTTTCTCAATTCCTCCATTACTGCCTTGTTTTGAGTTAAATATATATGTTATAGTGTACAATTTTTTTTCATTGTTATTTATTTTATTCTATATTTTTGAATTATTTTCTTCATGGTTGCCCTGGGGATTACTATTAACATCTGGTGGCATCATTCTTCCTACTCACATGCGTTTTGTCAATATTCTTTTGTGTCTTCTCTACATGTAATAGAAACCATTTTAAAGACTAAGAGTTCTAGGGCTTCCCTGGTGGCGCAGTGGTTGAGAGTCCACCTGCTGATGCAGGGGACATGGGTTCATGCCCCGGTCCAGGAAGATCCCACATGCTGTGGAGCGGCTGGGCCTGTGAGCCATGGCCGCTGGGCCTGCGCGTCCGGAGCCTATGCTGCACAACGGGAGAGGCCACAGCAGTGAGAGGCCCGTGTACTGCAAAAACAAGAACAAGAAAACATTTATACTGTCTTTTATATTTACCTATGTAGTTACCTTTACTAGTATCCTTTATTTCTTCATGTGGATTCAAGTTACAGTCTAGTTTTCTTTCATTTCAGCCTGAAGGACTTCCTTTATTATTTCCTGTCGGGAAGGTTTGCTTGTGATGATGTCCTTCAGTTTTTGTTTATCTGGGAATGTCTTAATTTCTCCTTCATTTTTGAATGATATATTTTTTTCTGTATACATAATTCATGGTTGATAGTAGTTTCTTTTGTTTCGTTTTTTTCCTTTCAGTAAATTCATTTGAAAATGTCATCTCACTGCTTTCTGATCTCCATGGTTTCTCATGAGAAATCAGCTTATCTTATTGGGGATCCCTTGTAAGTGAAGAGTCACTTCTCTCCTGCTCCTTTCAAGATTCTCTCTTTGTCTTTGGACATAATTTTATTATGTTGCGTCTAGATGTAAATATCTTTGAGAATATTATACTAAGAGTTCATTGAGCAGATATGCATATGGTCAATGGTCAATAGCACATAATCACATGGCCATAATGATGCTCAACATCATTAGCTATCTGGGAAATGCAAGTCAAAACCAAAATAAGATATCACTTCACACTAAGTAGGATAGAAATAATTAAAAGGTCATATAATAACATGTTGGTGAGGTTGTGAAAAAAATTGAAACTCTCATACTCTGCTTGTGGGAATGTAAAATGGCACAGGAGTTTGAAAAACAGTTTGGCGGTTCTCCAAAAAGCTAAACATAGTCACCATATGACCCTGGAATTCCACTCCTAGGTATATACCCATGAGAAATGCAGAGTATGTCCACACAGAAACCTGTATATGAATGTTCATAGCAGCATTAGTCATAATAACCAAAGGATGGAAAAAACCCAAATGTTCATCAACTGATGAAAGAATAAATAATATGTGGTACATCCATACAATGGAATATAATTTGGCCATGAAATAAATGGAGTACTACAACAATGCATGAACCTTGAAAACATTATGCCAAGTGAAAGAAGCCAGTCACAAAGGACTATGTATTATAAGATTCCATTTATATGAAATATTCAAAATACACGAACCCATAAACAGAAAAGATGTTACTGGTGGCTTAAGGCTGGGCATGGATAGGGAGATTGGGAGGTGATGACTGTGGTGTGTAGGGTTTCTTTCTGGAGTCCTGAAAATATTTCAAAGTTGATAAAGGTGAAAGCTGCAGAACTCTGTGAATATATTAAGTCATTGATCTGTACACTATAAATGGGTGAATTGTATGGTATATGAATTAAAATTTAAAAAACAAAACCAAAAAACAGGTATTTCTCAAATACAGCCACGATGGAGGACCACTGATCTAGGGAGATTCAGAGTTGGTGTGCAGGTCTCCTTGGGGACTTGTGATGGGGTTTCCAGGACTGATGCACTTTAAGGGCCTGAAATGAAGTAGCTAGTGGCAACAGAGAGAAGGCAGAATCAGCTGAGCTTGGTGATGATTGGAGTGGTTGGGGGGAGTCAAGGGTAACTTCCAGGTTCCTGGTTTGAACAACAGAAAGATGGTAGTGTGAATTAACCTGGTAGGGAAGACTGGCTAGAGGAACAGTATTTGCAGGGGAAGACCATGGATTCAGGTTAGGAGAAGACTTATGGAGCTTGAGATGTCTATTAGAGATCCAGGTAGGGATGGTGGGTAGAGAATTGGATGTTGTAATCTGGAGCTTGGGGAGAGGTCCATGGCAGAGGTAAATCTGTGTATCATTGAAAGGTATCGGGATTGATGAAATCACCCTGGGGAGGAAGTGTAGAGAGAGAAAAGAGAGCTCAGAACCAGCTTCTTGAGTACTCCAGTACTGGCTTAGGAAACTGAAAAAAAGAAGTGCCTTTAAAAATGGTAAAAACAATAACAGCTAATCTTTACTAGAAATTAATTTGTGCAGAGCCCTGTTCTCCAACCCTGTTCTAAAGGCTTTACTTGTTTTACCTCTATGAGTTAGGTCATTGTGATCAGTGTCTAACTGCATTTTGGGTTTTGACTGCTTTGTTTGTTTTGTTTTGTTTTTTTCTGGCTGAGCTGTGCAGCATGCAGGATCTTAGTTCCCTGACCAGGGATCAAACCCATGCCCCCTGCATTGGAAGAGCAGAGTCTTAACCACTGGACCACCAGGGAAGTCCCATGGTTTTTGGCTGCTGAGAGCTTTCAAGCCCCATTCCTCCTCCTTTCCCTTTGGCCCCATATCTGAGCAAGTTCAGTGCTCTGTCCTGGGCACCAGTGGGAATTTCAAACCATGAAAGGCCCAGCCTCCACACACAAATTCCCACCCCAGTTCCACCCCCTCACCACAATAAAAACCTGAAGCCATCCACCATCACCTCACTGCTGTTTTGCCCTAAACTGAACCTGAGCCCTTCACCTTGGGGAATCTTTGTGCTGTTCACTGTGTGAGTAATCGTTTCCTGTGGATGCTATAAAAAACTACCACAAACTTGGTGGCATAAACAGCAGACATTTATTTTCTTACAGTTCTGGAGTCTGAAATCAGTTTCACTTGCCTGAAATTAAGTGCTTAGCAGGACCACACTTCCTCCGGAAGCTCCGGGGCAGAATCTGTCCTCAGCATCTTTCAGCCTCTGGTGGCTGTCAGCATTCCTTGGCTTGTGGCTGCATCCTCAAAAAACTAGAATCTTCAAATCTTTCTCTGTTCCATCTCCATATTGCCTCTTCCTCTGTGTGTGTGTGTCACCTTTGTCTCCCTCTGATAAGGACACATGTGACTGCATTTAGGGCCCACCTAAAGATAACCCAGGGTAATGTCTTCATCTCAAGATCCTTAACTTCATCACATCCACAAAGATCCTTTCTTCAAATAAGGTAACATAGGGCCTCCCTGGTGGTGCAAGTGGTTGAGAGTCCGCCTGCCGATGCAGGGGATACGGGTTCGTGCCCCGGTCTGGGAGGATCCCATATGCCGCGGAGCGGCTGGGCCCGTGAGCCATGGCCGCTGAGCCTGCGCGTCCGGAGCCTGCGCGTCCGGAGCCTGTGCTCCGCGACGGGGGAGGCCACAACAGTGAGAGGCCCGCATACCGCAAAAAAAAAAAAAATAAGGTAACATTTCCAGGTCCAAGGGATTAGGGCCTGATGTCTCAAGGAGCCATTTTTCAGCCTACCACACATGCATTGGTGCCCATGTGTCATTGTCCCAACATCCAAAAATCCTTGTGTGGAAGAAGCCTGTCCAGTATCCAGCAGGGGATAGCAGGCTCCCAAATAAAACAGCAATATTACTCCCAATTCACAGATGACTGGAATGAGGGAACGGAGGAGCTTGGGGAAGTGAGGGAAGATGTGTTGTTTGGTTTTGTTTCTGCCCACAGGACTACTCCCTCATTACCTGAAAAAAACTCTTGGATCCTTAATAATAATCAGGCAAGAAGTAAAAAGGACATCTGTAGTGCAGCTTGCTGGCCTGGAAGTATTGGAGGAAAAGAAAAGAAAAATTTGAGGCCCAAAGGAGCATACCAATTCCTCAGTATAGAATGAGCTGATTGTAACCGTAACCGCTGAGCAGAGCGAATACCTTGAACGCCTGCAGGGAGCTAGCAAGCAGCTCCAAAGCTACAGTGGCTGTTCAGATCTGTTTACATGGAATAAAAGCTATAGTCGTTATCCATCACCCCACTTTTAGTGAGCAGCACATACTCAATTCACATCAGTAGTTACCTTGACAGTAGTTACTCTGATGTAGTTTTTCATAATTATCAGGCTGACTTTGACGTTGGTTCTTCGCAGTTCCTTACCAGTTTCCCCTGACAGTTTATCCAGCACGTATGGTTAGTTGTATCCTTTGACATTCCTCAGTGAAGTTGGATTAAGTTCAGTTTCCCCACAGAAGTTAGAAGATCCGGGTTCAAGTCCTGGTTCTGCCACTCTTGCTGAGCGACATGGACCAAATCCATCCTTCTCTCTGGGTTTCAGATTTTGCATCTGAAAAAGAAGGGAGGTGCATGGTCCTTTTCAAAAGCACACAATTCTTTATAGTGGCTGAAGCATCCTGGACCTTCCCCGGAGAGAAATGATCTAAAATGCAACTCAAACCACAGTACCGCTGACCCACACAGGAGGCTGCTGCCTTTGCAGTGTCTCCAGTTGATCCTGAATTCTAAGACGTGGCATTGGGCAAAGAAAGGTCATCATTCTTCTTTGCAATGACTGTAACAGAGCTCATTCTTGGCAATTACTGTAGGTGGGAAGGAGAAAATTCTTTCATGATGAACAAAAGCTTTTGTGTCTCCTCCAAGCAGTGGAAAACTGCCTAGATGGACACAGCAAACCACCCTGATGGGAGACTTTGGAATGTCTAATCTGAAAAACAGGCACGTGGCAAGCCAATGAAGGCTTCTGCTTCCCTTCATCTCCATCTCTTTGCCTCTCCCCTACTTGTTCCACTGTGCCAAAATTAAACCATCTTTTCTCCAGAAACTTTAAAACTTTACCATAATCATTTTTATTGGTTTTAAGCAATTACTAAATTAATCAGCAAAATAGTACAGCCAGATAACCAGCTTAATGTGCTCCTGGGGTAGACAGCTTTTAAAGAGGCTCTTTATTCCACAGCAGCTAACCCGTTTCCCTCTAGGATAAAACAGTGGGGACATGGGCTTTGAGCCTGATACAGTCAGGATGTAATCCCAAGTCTATTATTTCCTGTGTGACTTTGGGCAAGTTGTTAACTTTTCTGGTCCTCCATTTCCTCATCTATAAAATCAGTCTCATAATAGCTACACCCTATGGTAAGTGGGTTACACGGATTCTATCCCTTAATGCTCACAGTAGCTTCTGAAGTTGGTGTCATCTGCCTTTATGGTGAGGATTAAGTGAGATAACTCAGGTAGACAACCAGTATGTAGTAGGGAGCTCAAGAAAATGGTGACCAATTACCTCTGTGTGCTCAGCTTCGTGCCAGGTACTATAGAGGAAGTCAAGAAGTATTTACTCACTAAACATGAATTGAGCACCTACCATGTATTCTTTTTTTTTTTTTTTTTTTTTTTTTTGCGGTACGCGGGCCTCTCACTGCTGTGGCCTCTCCCGTTGTGGAGCACAGGCTCCAGATGCGCAGGCTCAGCAGCCATGGCTCACGGGCTCAGCCACTCTGCGGCATGTGGGATCTTCCCGGACCGGGGCACGAACCCGCGTCCCCTGCATCGGCAAGCGGACTCTCAACCACTGCGCCACCAGGGAAGCCCCATGTATTCATTTTAAAAGTAGAGGGGGAATGTTCAGAGAAAGTACACAACTCAGTTTCTCAATCTTGACTGGTTCTCTTCTGTTAGGGAGGGTTTGGATGAGGTTGGATTAAATATCCCTACTGGCCAGATAGCCTCCAAGTGTCATAGGTTTCTCTCCCATATTTCCTAGTTCAGAGCTCAGGGCCACAAACTGGGACTTGATCCTCTGGTGGGGCGGGGTTGTGGAGGAAGCATCACTGGCATTGCTGATGAGGCTGGATAGAAACCAAAGCAAAGGCAGAAAAGATTTGGGCCATTCAAGTGGTCTCTGCAAGAGAAGGCAGGGGCTTGCACTCCCTCCTGCACAGAATGGCCTTCCCCCAAGTTGGCCCCGGTCCACGGACTCTCCCTCCCACATCCCCGTCTGTCGCACATGCTCCTGTGCAGACCTTGCCAGACTCCCACTCTTTGATCTTCTTGGCATCTTCAGGTTATTCCCTAGGTCTGGCAGGAGACTTATATGCCCATTGAAATTCAACTCATCTTACGAGTTTGAATGGCCCCTCTGGGGACACTATCAGGACTGACATTTGAGGCCACCTTTCTATGGCATATGGTGAGAACGGCAGCTCTTTAATATGATATGAGCTGATGAGAGGAGTTTAATCCCTATTAAAACCATCACAAATGTATGGTTAATTTTTTAATAAAAATAAGAGTGATATTTATGTAGTATGCATAAACCAATTATGAACATAAATCAATTAATAAAAAGTATCTGGTGGTACTACACACCAGATGTCAGCTTATTGCCAGATGCCAATATTTATAACCTTATCTATCTATATCATACATATACCCTGCTGCATTGATTAACATATAAACACTTTTGAATTACATGATTACATGTGATTTATAGGTTTATATACAAGAGAACACAATTAACCAAGGAAAAAACTATAAAGATGGTTGAGGCACTAAACAGCCTAAACAACAAAGGAATGCCAAAGATTAGACTATGGTACATTCAAGCATCAGTGATTTAAAGTGAGAAATGTTGTGTATAAAGACCTCACACTTAGCTTTTGGGCCACTGGTTCCAAATTGCAAAAAAATAAAATAAAAATTTTATCCACTTAATTTTACTGAGCCACTGTAGCAGGTTGAATAGTGCCACCCTTCACCCCCCAATTCATGTCCACCTGGAACCTCAGACTGTGATCTTCTTTGGAAATAGAATTTTTGCAGTTATAATTAGTTAAGAATCTCAAGATGAAATCATTATGGATTTAGGGTGAGTCTTAAATCCAATGGCTGGTGTCCTTATGAGAAGAAAAGAGGACACAGAGAGACAAACAGGGGAAAGCCATGTGAAGACGAAGGCAGAAATTAGAGTGATGCATCTGCAAGTCAAGAAATGCCAAGAATTGCTGACAACCACCAGAAGCTAGGAGAGAGAGGCATGGAACTGATTTCCCCTCAGAGCCTCTAGAAGGAATCAACCATCGCTACACCTTTATTTCAGACTTCTGGCCTTCTGAAGCATAAGACAACAAATTTCTGTTGTTTTAAGCCACCCAGTTTGTGATAATTGTTACAGCAGCCATCGGAAACAAATACAACCAACCACCTTAACTTTTATATCCAAACCTGACAAAGCATCAAAATTGAGAACTAATAAGCTATCTAATTTGTGAATATAGAAGTATAAGTTCTAAATAAAATATCAGCAAAGCAATTCCTGAAAAATAATAAATTTTTAAGACTTGTTTACTAGGACTAGGCAGGTTTTATTTTAGATGTTTATTAGAAAAATCTATGATTAGTATTCATCACATAAGAATCAAAGCCATATGACCATCTTAATAGGTGTTAAGAGGGCATTTGTTAAAATCTACATGAGTTTCTAATAATCATTCTTAATAACATGTGATCATGAACATATTTCCTTAGCAGGACATACAATATGCATCTGAATGTGTGTATGTTATGTGTCTGTGTATACACACATGTTCTTCCTAGCTCTATCTACTGAGAGGACCTAGAAGCAATGACCCCAATGGCAATGACCACACCTAGTGCCCAGATCTTGATTTCTGAATACCATTCTCCTTGGAGAAACGGACTGGGGCAGTAAACGTACAAGATGCGCCTGAAGCATCTTGTATACCAGAAAGTAGGAAATGCTCAAAGAATAAAGGAATGAGGATATGCCAAAGGAATTTAGGAGCCAACCTGAAAGAGCAGTCAATGGTTAAAGTTGGAACAATTCGAGCGACAAAATAAAGTAGTATTTGAGTATAACCCAAAGTATAAAATAAATATACATGAGTCCATACTGACATATACATACTTGATTGAATAAATAAATGAGGTAGAAAGAAAAGCTCTTTCAATTCATAAATATAGGCAGAATAATGGACATAGAAAATCACCATTTGGCAAATGCCACCGTTTTTAAGAAGAATCAATAGCAGATGCTAAAATTGGTGCATGAAAGTATGATGAGCAACAGGATATTTACATAGTCTCAAAATATTTTACCACAAGATATTTATTATTACTAAGGGAAGCATACTAACTTTACAGCGAAGAAAGCCGGCAAACAATGATCAAAGTTAACATGATCGGCATGTGACGTATCACCGTCACGCACCTCCTGATATGATGCCCTAAGAAGCACACAGAATCACTTCTGAGGCATTCTTGCCCCAAATGCAAAATATGAATTTAATCAAGGAAATGTCAGACAAACCCAGCTTGAATGACATTCTACAAAATAAGTGGCCAGTTCTCTTCAAAATTTCAGAATCGGTAAAAATAAAGACTAAAGGACCATCCCAGATCGTAAAAGATGCAGGGGACATGACAACTACATGCCATGCATGATCCTGGATTGGATCCTGGACCAAAAAAGAACAGATATCAGTGGAACAATTGTTAAAATCTGTGTAACATCTGTAGATTGGTTAATAATATTCTATCAATGTTAATTTTCTGGTTTTGATACTTGTACTATGGTTATGTAAGATGTTAACTTTTGAGGAAACTGGATGAAGGGAATATGAGACTCCTTTGTACTATTTTGCAAATTTTTGTCAATCTGAAATTATTTCACAATCAAAAGTTAAATTTAAAGAAGCACCTCTCAAATTTTTAAAATTCTAGTGCATATCATACAATGGAATTGTATGCAAATATTAAATTTAGGGTTTTCTTAAAGTAATAAGGTACCAATGAGGAAATGCTCACACTATATTAAATGAAGATATACTTTGTATGTAAATTTTATGTTCTATATGATCCGAATTCCATATAATTATTCATAGATATACACATAGCAAAGCAAGAAAAACGAAGGTAATACTGTGAAGGAGAGGACAAAATGATCATATTTTCAAATGTTATCACACTCCACTTCTACTTAGAAATGCAAGAGAATCAACTATAAGAACTCTTAAGATGATTCAATTAGGTGGTTATAAAATAAATGTACAGGATTTAGAGTATTCTGTATGCCGGCAACAACAAGTTGGAAAATACAATTTTAAAAGAAAATCCCATTCACAAATAAAACCTTTAGAATATTAAGGGTAAACTAAGATTTTAGCAAGAGGGATTTGAAATCTAAGCTAGTAAAGAGTTTCGATAGAGCTGGTAGAATTGGTTAAATATGGGGAAAAATAAAGTGAATCAGTATTCTTGCACTACATGCCATTGAAGAGTAGCAGAATATGCCACCCCAAAATATGACTCTTTGTTAAGGATTATTTTGAGCTGATTATTTTGAGAAACTGCAGACACAGGAGAAGCTCTAAAAACAGAGTAGAAGCTACCCTTTTGTAAGAGACATTTACATTAGAAAGGGGTCTGTACCAGGAAGAGAGCTATTACTAGAGATCATTTTTTTCATCTGAGACACTTACCTACATGGCAGGGAAAATTCTGTTTACCATATATTTCCTCTTCTCACCTTCCTGTGAGTGGCTTTCTTCCCCTTTGAAACCCCAGAGCCCTGTCCCTTTCCTTAGCCCAGGATGGTATATAAGCCTGAATTGCCTGGCTGCCTTTTTGAGACTCATATCTTTGTGGGGCTCCTGTTTGTACATATGTGTATACATAATTAAAATCATTTTCTCCTTTTAATCTGTTTCTTATTACAGGAGGGTCTCATCCAAGAATCTAGAAGGGTAGAGGCAAAATTATTTTTCCTCCTCTACACCATTATAAATACCCTATGAAATAAATAGTTAAATGTGAAATGTTTAATCATTGGGGGAAAATAAGCTAGACATCATTGAGGTGAATATTTAATCCCAGGGGAAGGAATAATTCTTTAAGCATAAGTAGGTAGAAGATATAAAGGAAAAGACTGCTAGTTTTGACTACATAAAAGTTTTAAATTTATTTACTTCAACAAGACCATAAATAAGAATAAGAGAAATAACAAATTTGGGAAAAAAATGTAATATATTTGACCGACAAGGGTCAGTAACCTCAATATGCAAAGAGTACTTACAAATAAGCAAGAAAAAAAAACTCGAACAGAAAAAAAAGAGAATCCTAGAGTCTCCACCCCAAAACTATTAGAACTAATAAATAAATTCAGCAAAGACTGCAGGATACAAGCATAATATGCAGAAACCTGTTGCATTTTTTATACATTTATAATGAAATATCAGAAAGAGAAAGTAAAAAAAAAATCCCATTTAAAATCACATCAAAAAATAAAGTAAAATACCTAGTAATAAACCTAACCGTGGAGGTGAAAGAATTATACACTTAAAACTATAAAGCATTGATGAAGGAAATTGAAGATAATTCAAAGAAATGGAAAGATATCCCATGTTCTTGGATTGGAAGAATCAATATTCTTAAAATGGCCATACTACCCAAAGATATCCACAGATTTGATACAATCTTTATCAGAATATCCATGACATTTTTCACAGAACTAGAACAAATAATCCTAAAATGTATATGGACCCACAAAATACCCCAAATTGCCAAAGCAATCCTGAGAAAAAAGAACAAAGTTGGAAGTTTAACCCTCCCAGACTTCAGATTATACTACAAAGCTACAGTAATCAAAACAGCATGGTAGGGGCTTCCCTGGTGGTGCAGTGGTTGAGAGTCCACTTGCCGATGCAGGGGACATGGGTTCGTGCCACGGTCCGGGAGGATCCCACATGCCATGGAGTGGCTGGGCCCGTGACCCAATGGCCACTGAGCCTGCACTTCCGGAGCTTGTGCTCCTCAACGGGAGAGGCCACAGCAGTGAGAGGCCCATGTACCACAAAAACAAAAACAAATGAACAAAAAAAACCCAGCATGGTATTGGCACAAAAATAGACACATAGATCAATGGAACAGAATAGAGAGCCCAGAAATAAACCCACACATCTATGGTCCATTAACAAACAAGGCAAGAATATGCAATGGAGAAAAGACAGTCCTTCAATAAGTGGTGCCAGGAAAACTGGACAGCTACATGTAAAAGAGCAAAATTACAACAGTCCCTCACACCATATACAAAAATAAATTCAAAATGGATTAACGACCTAAATGTTAGACCAGATACAATAAAACCCCTAGAAGAACACATTGGCAGGAAAACATTCTTTGACATAAATCACAGCAGTATCTTTTTGGATCCTTCTCCTACAGTAATGGAAACAAAAGCAAAATAAACAAAGGGGACCTAATTAAACTTAAAAGCTTTTTCACAGCAAAGAAAACCATAAGCAAAATGAAAAGACAACCTAAGGAATGGGAGAAAATATTTGCAAACTATGAGACCAACAAGGGATTTTCAAAATATACAAACAGCTTACACAGCTCAATATCAAAAAACAAAAAAACCCAATCAAAAAACGGGCAGAAGACCTAAACAGGCACTTCTCCAAAGAAGACATACAGGTGGCCAACAGGCACATGAAAAGATGCTCAATGTCGCTAATTATTAGAGAAATGCAAATCAAAATTACAATGAGATACCACCTCACACTGGTCAGAATGACCATTATCAAAAAGTCTACAAGGAATAAATGCTGGAGAGGGTGTGGAGAAAAGGGAACCCTCTTACACTGATGGTGGGAATGTAAATTGGTTCAGCCACTATGGAGAACAGTATGGAGGTTCCTTAAAAAACCAAAAACAGAGCCACCATATGATCCAGCAATCCCACTCCTGGGCATATATCCAGAAAACACAAAAACTCTAATTCAAAAAGATACATGCACTGCAATGTTCATAGCAGCACTATTTACAATAGCCAAGACATGGAAGCCACCTAACTGTCCATTGACAGGTGAATGGATAAAGAAGATGTGGTGTATATATATATATATATATATATATATATATATATATATATACAATGGAATACTACACAGCCATAAAGAAGAATGAAATAATGCCATTTGCAGCAATATGGATGAAACTAGAGATTATCACACTAAGTGAAGTAAATCAGACAGAGAAAGACACATATCATATGATATCACCTATATGTGGAACCTAAAAATATGATACAAATGAACTTATTTACAAAACAGAAACAGACTCACAGACATAGAAAACAAACTTATAGTTACCAAAGGGGAAGGGGGAGAGGGATAAATTGGAAATTGGGGATTAACAGATACACACTATTATATACAAAATAGGTAAAAAACAAGGACCTACTATATAACACAGGGAACCATATTCAATATCTTGTAATAACTTATAATGGAAAAGAATCTGAAAAATAATATATATATATGTATAACTGAATCACTTTGCTGTACACCTGAAACATTGTAAATCAACTATACTTCAATAAAAATAGACTAAAAAATGAAACCAAAAATGAGACAGTTGGATTAAGAAGATATGGTATAAAATTGGAACACAATGGAACATTACTCAGACACCAAAAAGAATGAAATACTGCCATTTGCAGCAACATGGATGAACCTAGAGAGTATTATGCTTAGTGAAAAAAGTCAGACAAAGACAAATATTATATTATATCACTTATGTGTGGAATCTAAAAAATAAAACAAGCTAATGTGTACACAAAACAGAAACAGACTCACAGACAGAGAAAAAAACCTTGTTGTTACCAAATGGGAGAGGGAAAAGGGGAGGGACAGATTAGGGGTATGGGATTAACAGATACAAGCTATCATATATAAAACAGATAAGCTATACTGTATAGCACAGGGAATTATACCCATTATCTTGTAATAACCTGTAATGGAATATAATATGCAAAAATACTGAATCATTATGCTGTACACCTGAAACTAACACAATACTATAAGCCAACTATACTTCAATTTTCAAAAAGTGAAAAAAAACATACAACAGCACTTACAGGAACAAAATATTAAAAACAGTATAGGGCTTCCCTGGTGGCACAGTGGTTGAGAGTCCGCCTGCCAATGCAGGGGACATGGGTTCGTGCCCCAGTCCAGGAAGATCCCACATGCCGCAGAGCGGCTAGGCCCGTGAGCCATGGCCACTGAGCCTGTGCGTCCGGAGCCTGTGCTCCGCAACGGGAGAGGCCACAACAGTGAGAGGCCTGCATACCGCAAAAACAAAAAAAAAAAAACAGTATAAAAAATCCTGGTCTGTTTATCTTATAAGATAAAATGCCACACATCAAAAATTATCTGACAAAAATATCAGAATTGGGCTTCCCTGGTGGCGCAGTGGTTGAGAGTCTGCCTGCCAATGCAGGGGAGTGGCCTTCTCCCCTGCCGATGAGGGTTCGTGTCCCGGTCCGGGAAGATCCCACATGCCTCAGAGCGGCTGGGCCCGTGAGCCATGGCCACTGAGCCTGCGCGTCCGGAGCCTGTGCTCCGCAACGGGAGAGGCCGCAACAGTGAGAGGCCCGTGTACCGCAAAAAAAAAAAAAAAAAAAAAAAAAAATCAGAATTATAAAAATAGTTACAAAATACAGTATATTGTCAAGTAAAATACAATACAGGGTAAAGTAATAAAAACATGTTATAAAATAGTATTAAAGTATAATCTCAATTTAAATATATATATTTATATTATATATTTTAAATATATAAGTACCTCCACCATTTGGCTTACTTCAAATATAACAAGAAAGTCTGTTTTGAATGTATTGGGAAGCCACTAAGAGTATAAAAATTTAAAACATAATTGAAATTGAAACTGTGATATTTTAATAAAAGAAAATTTAATTATATGATTTTAAATCACATATATATAAGTTCATTTATTCAATAAATATTTATCAGGCACTGATTATGTAGCAAGCACTCTAGTAGGTTCTCGGGATACAATCATGAACAAGAACACAAACTTGACCTGTGGCATTTACACTCCGGTACAGCACATGTATTCAGCATACAAATACACAAATAAATATATAACTACAGATTTCAGTAAGTGTCTTGAAGAAATATTACAGGTTACTACTATGGCACATAAAGGGGGACTCATTTGTTAGGAGGGTGGGCGTGGTGTGAAGAGCATAGAAAAAGAACTAAAAGTTGTTTTTCAAACGTTAAAAGTGATGATGATTTTAATAGGACCATTAGTAATCATTAGTGATTTTTCCTTTTTATAACTTTTGTTATATTTCCCTAAATTTCAGCAATGAACCGGTATTATTTTTACAATCAAAAGAGAAGAAAATACTTAGGAGTACACTTACCCAAGGAGGTGAAAGGCTTGTACACTGAAAACTATAAAATACTGATGATGGAAATTAAAGCAGACACAAGTAAATGGAAAGATATGTCGTGTTCATGGATTAGGAGAATCAATATTGTTAAAATGTCCATACTACCCAAAGCAATATACAGATTCAGTGCAATCCCTATCAAAATCCCTGTGGCATTTTTTACAGAGATAGAAAAAACAACCCTAAAATTCATATGGAACCACAAAAGACTCCACATAGCCAAAACAATTTTGAGCAAGAACAAAGCTAGAGGCATCACACTTCCTGATTTCATAATATATTACAAGCTACAGTAATCAAAACAGTATGATACTGGCATAAAAACAGATATATAAACCAATGGAACAGAATAGAGAGCCCAGAAATAAACCCACACATATACAGTCAACCGATCTTCCAAAGGATGCCAAGAATACACAATGGAGAAAGGATAGTGTCTTTAATAAATAATGCTGGGGAAACTGGATATCTGCATGCAAAAGAATGAAATTAGAACCTTATCTTGCACCATACACAGAAGTAAAGTCAAAATGGATTAAAAACTTAAATGTAAGACCTGACACTGTAAAACTCCTAAAAGAGCTTCTTGACATTGGTTTTGGCAATGATTTCTTGGATATGACATCAAAAGCACATGCAACAAAAGCAAAAACAAACAAGGAAGATTACATCAAACTAGAAAGCCTTTGCACAGCAAAGGAAACAATCAAAATGAAAAGACAACCGACAAAATGGGAGTAAATGTTTGCAAACCATGTATATGATAAAGAGTTAATACCCAAAATATATAAGGACCTCTTAAAACTCAACAGCAATAAAACCAGAAATAATTCAATTAAAAACTGGGCCAAGGACTTAAATAGACATTTCTCCAAAGAAGACATACAAATGGTCAACAGGGACATGAATAGGTGCTCAACATCACTAATCACCAGGGAAAAGCAAATCAAAACCACAATGATATATCACCTCACACCTGTTAGGATGGCTATTATTAAAAAAAAAAAAGAAAAAAGATAGCAAGTGTTTTCAAGGATGTGGACAAAAGGGAACCCTTACATACTTTCAGAGGGAGTGTAATTTGGTGCAGCCACTATAGAAACCAGTTTTGAGGTTCCTCAATAAATTATTTTTTAAATAAACTTATTTACTTATTTTATTTTTCGGCTGCGTTGGGTCTTCATTGCTGCATGTGGGCTTTCTCTAGTTGTGGCGAGCGGGGGCTACTCTTCATTGCAGTGCACGGGCTTCTCATTGCAGTGGCTTCTCTTGTTGTGGAGCACAGGCTCTAGGCGCACGGTTTCAGTAGTTGTGGCACGCGGGCTCAGTAGTTGTGGCTCATGGGCTTAATTGGTCCAAGGCATGTGAGATCTTCCCGGACCAGGGCTCGAACCCGTGTCCCCTGGATTGGCAGGCAAATTCTTAACCACTGCACCACCAGGGAAGTCCCAAAGTTCCTCAATAAATTAAATAGAGCTACCATAGGATCCAGCTATCCTACTGCTAGGTATATATCCAAAGGAATTGAAATCAGGATCTCAAAGAGATATCTGTAATCCCATGTTCATTGCAACATTATTTACAATAGGCAGGACATGGAAGCAACCTAAATGTTCATTATCGGATGAATGGACAAAGAAAAGGTTGTTGTCTTAGTTTGGGATGCTATGACAAAGTACCATAAACTGGATGGCTTAAACAACAAACATTGATTTCTCCAGTTCCAAAGCTAATGGTACTGTATTGTATACTTAAAAATCTGCTAAGAAGATAGATCTTTTGTTAAGTGCTCTTATCATAAAAAATAATAGTAAATAAAGATGGTGGTAGAAAATTTTTGGAGGTAATGGGTGTGTTTATGACATAGATTGTGGTGATGGTTTCATGGGTGTATACTTGTCTCCAAACTCATCAAGTTGTTTATATTAAGTATGTACAGCTTTTTGTATGTCAATCTGACCCCAATGAAGTGTTTTTTTAAAAGACATAAAGAGTAAATGTAAAAGAAAACATAACAAAAATAAAACAGATATTTTAAATATTACTGCTTACTTTAGCCAATCCTCCAAAAATCATACTGTCTAACAAGGACAAGCTGACTTGCCTAAAATGTGTCCCTGTGTACATCTCCTCCCGTGGCCTGATGAACACAAAGGGACACCTGAGCCTTGTCCCAACTGCTCTTCACGTCATTTTTTAAACTTTGTCATGACGTTGATATCTCCACCATTGGCTTACCTCAAATGCAAAAAAGAAAGTCTATTTTGAATATACTGGGAATCTTCTAAGAGCAAACATTTTAAACACAGTTGAGAAAATAAGATAATGAATATAAAGTACTTGGCCCAGTGGGCGGAAGATGGTGACTGTTCAGTCAATGACAACCAACACCATCATCATTGTTATTACTTCTCAGTATATATTTACAATCCTCCTTTTGAAATACCATAAGACGAATAACTTGGTAGCCTCATGGCTCTCCACATATTAGGGATAAGCATTTTTCTGCATGCAAATACGCCATATTTATTGATTCCTCTGTCTCTCCTCCATGGAAGAAAATACCGTTGGTAGAAATAAAATATCAGCCTCAACTTGTACAGATACCCAAGATCTTGTAAGTCATTACAATGTGTTTTTGAGAGTTGCCACTTCACTGCTCTATAAAAAGCTTCCTAGAAAAAGTATTAACAGATGGCCTCTTACTCTCTGAGACTGTTAGTAGTACACCAGATGGCAACCCAAATGAGAAGATTCAACTTAAATTCTCCAAACTGAAGGAACTGTGACACTAGCTTTTTAATAGGTGTGCAGCATTAGACGTAGCAAAGAAATGATCAGCTAAGATAAAAACTCACTTTCTCTCCTTATTTCAATGTGGAATACAGTCTTCATTGCCTTACCAGTTTGCCAGATCGTTCTGATAAAATGCTGGAAATGGTTTGCCCGACACAAACAGAAATTTTATTTGAAATGACTGACAGATTTATGAGGTGTAAGGCTAGTCTAAAGAATGAAAATACAAGGCAGTGCCCCAGGGACGAGTGCTCTGTGGCACAGACACTCCTTTTTCTCCAGGACCAGTCAGTCATTAGTTTGCAACATTTTGCTCTTATTGTTAGAAATATTAGTCCTCAGCTCAACTATCAAACTTTTGACAGGGAGGTAATAACTGCTCTGAGATACTCATCTTTCCAGATGTCCAGTTCACCTACTGGTGAATAAAAGCCTGGGCTGCAGGTTCCCTTCTCAGGCATCGTTACTATACCAATTGCCTCAGGTTTCCCTGCGTGCCAAAATAACATTGCCCCATTAGGGTTCAGAAAAGGCCAACGGAGTCTTCATGTTGGCTTAGGATGGTATACTTCTACCATCTTAGGTTACATTAGTCAATGAAGATGTTTTTGGATATCAGAGAATACCCAAATAGCAATGTTTCAAGACACCATGGAACCCCAACCCCCAAGTTGGCACTCAACCATTTCATTCTGCAGGCTACCTTGGATTTTCAAATATGGAAGCCAATGGGGCACACTGTACAAATGGATTTTTGGCAAAGTGGCTGGAACTATGGTCTGCAGTACAAACACACTGCATTAGAATATGCATATATACGCTCTGAATCAGTCATTTGAGGGACACGGTGGATCACAGCCTCTCTGACTACACAAGACTGACATCCTCTCCTGTCTCAAGTGCAACTCTATTGCAGGGCTGAGGTAGACACAAAGGAAACATGAAGGCCACAAACCACATCAAACTGTCAGGAGTTCCTTCCAGTTTTCTTGCAAGCTCCTAGGACAGCTAGAGGCTGTGAACACCAGGGATTGGCTCCATCCCCTGCTCTCACGAACCCTCCATACCTGTGAGTTTTAAGCTAAGAGTGTGAGCACCCTTTCACAGTCAGACATGGCTCCAGGTTTCCAGAGCACAGGTGCTGTCTAAAGAAAGAGTGAGTCCATCAAGGGGGCTGACCAGCCTGGAAAACCAAGTTCAGTGACGTGCAAGTTGTCATGCATATCCAACACCATCTGAAGGAGAGAAATCCTGGATCTGGGGTTGCTAAGGAGATGATCCTTGCTCAAGACAGGAACAGAGCACCGAGCTCCCTCAGTGCTGGAGTAAAAAATGCCCACCCCCAGGCCACCCACCTCTCCAAGCAATATTTGGCTTAAGGATTCTGCTTCCCAGGTCTCTGGATACCAAGAAGGAGACACAAAAACATTCTGGCTACTGGAAAGAGGGAAGTACTGTTATAGATTCTTTGACTTCTCGCTTTCTATGCCACTGCCTAGTATTTCAGTTGGCATGAGTCTGTCCTCACTTCTGGCACCCTGACATGACATAGCTTAAGACTGAGAACCAGCCTGCAGAAGTGGAGTTCTTCACCGGGGGTTCATGGCCTTTTAGGATAGGTCTTTAGGAGTTCAAGGAATTCCACGAAGTTATATGTATAAATGTGTGCCCTGGTGTGTATGACCATGTGGGGATATGAAGTAAAAAAAAAAATCACATCCCCAAAGTGGCCCATGACTCAAAAAAGGTTAAAAACCACTTCTCTAGCTTCCTGGTTGGTGAACACACATAGGTGCTGGGAGGGTGGCATGCCCGGAGAAGTCACAGAAGCTCCGTGCCACCCCCTATCCACCCACAATACCCTGCCCTATGCATCTCTTTCATTTGGCTGTTCCTGAGTTGTGCCCTTTATAATAAACCAGTAATAGTAAGTTTCTGTTTTTAATCACTTCTCTAGAATGTGGCGACCCAACCAAGAAGCTGCTCTTGGGAAGCCCTGCCCACCACTAACCATCACCCTTAGATGGCACCTAGGTATCTAGACAGCATCACTGCATCCCCTTAAATTGCAACAGTGCAATGCCTAAACCATACCAGGCATGACCATTTCTATTATTTCTAAAGATTGTCAGAAAAGATTTTACAACGCCTCTCAGTTATAATCCAAAAGACAACTGTCCTCAAAGTAAAACAATAATTCTATTATTTGCTACCAAGCCTCACCCCACAGAAAGTTTGTCTTTTCTTTACTTCTAAGTCTTAGTATAATTGACTCATCTTCTCCAGTAATTATAAGGGAGGTCTGGTTGGAAGGGTAGTTCTTCTTAATCCAAAAAGGCCCGGGCTTTCTTTACCACATGATGTATTGTATTTACCACGTAATGCCACCTCAAAAAGAGGTGGCATTGGGCCTCCCTGGTGGCGCAAGTGGTTGAGAGTCCGCCTGCCGATGCAGGGGATACGGGTTCGTGCCCCGGTCTGGGAGGATCCCATATGCCGCGGAGCGGCTGGGCCCGTGAGCCATGGCCGCTGAGCCTGCGCGTCCGGAGCCTGCGCGTCCGGAGCCTGTGCTCCGCAACGGGGGAGGCCACAACAGTGAGAGGCCCGCATACCGCAAAAAAAAAAAAAAAAAGAGGTGGCATTAATCTCCTAATAATTAAATGAATCCATGATTGCCAATGAACAGCATAGGACAATGTATGAAGTTGCAAACCACACAGATGTTCTCTCAGACAAAGAAAGGATTTATAGAAAGTCAAATATACTGATAATAACATCACATATTTATCATGGTGGTGGACGCAAGCAGAATCCCACAGAGGAAGCCTTCCTCTTGGCTTCGGCATTGGCTGCCAGCCAAAATTCACAGACTATAAACAATGAAAACCTTTCCATGAAGAAAGTTAGGAGTGGAACTCACTTGGGGTCCCCAACTTTCTGAGGAAGTGCTCAAGCCATAAGTCAAAGCAACATTTTCATCAGCCCAAGGTGGCAGGCAGGATAAATGACCTGGCCATGAATGCACACGTTGAGAGGGAACTGTGAGAGGGGCCCTCAGGAAATACCTGAGGAATGCTGACGCCCATCTCTGTGGGCCTGGGCTGGAGACGAAGGCCCCAGCGAAGGTGTTAGCCCACCGTGGGAAGCCAAGCTCCTCCAAGCCTGTCTCGCTCCAGTAAAACACAACAGCTTCATTGTTGACTTTCTGTGGAAACAAGGTTCTGGTTTTACTAGCAGCCTAATTCAGGGAATGTGCTGCCTGGCCTTGTGTGTTATGCGAAGCTAAGAAGGTTGAAGGTGGCCCTAAGTCGGGTTGTGGGCCCTAAAGCCTAGCGATGGCCTGGTGCAGGAGATTATAGTTCTGTGATCACTGCTGCTCCATGAGAGCAGATGTCCACAGAGTTTCCACTCTACTTTCCCAAGGTGTTGACGTTTCCCAGCTTTTGAAGATGCAAATTTGTGACGTGTGAAATGAAAAGTCCAGTACCCGTTCCTCTGAAAACCGAAAAGAAAAAAGTCACTTAGAAAAACTTCTTTCCCCTTGAGGTCACTGGGTCGATTCCACCCTCGACTGGTTGTTACCAAAGTTCATTACTCAGACTTAAGTTCTAAATATCAAGGTTTCAGGGCATTGAGAGATGACGGGAGAAAGGGGGGCTGAGATGAAGCTGGGGGAAAGATGGGGGCACTGGAACTCTCAGCGGCTGGGCCAACTGGGGTGCAGACTCCAAAGAAGGGGTGCATTATTGCTAGGGAGCCCAGAAGAGTGGTCTCGAGTCCACGCGGAGCTTGCGGGAGCTTTTTTTCCACTGTTGAAATATCTGCAGGATGTTCTTGGGATAAAGAAGGGGAACAGGTCCTCTCCTCCTGCCCAGTGAATCATAGTCACGCTCTGCTCAAGAGTTTTTTCAGGATCCTGGTCTCCCACTCGGGACGAGTAGAAAGTCAGAGGTGATGATGGACACCTATGATTCCCAGAATACTCGCCGTTATAGAATTGGGGTTCAAAGAAGACTGTACCACATAGGGCTCCCACAAAAAAGATGTATCACTGGGAAATTTCATGGACACTTTCAAATCCTTAATTAGAGCTTTTCTGTGGGCAGGAATGGGTAGAGAAGGGTAAAACCATGTGAATCTGCAGATGCTAGATGCTGGGCTAGACTTCTTCCTGTGTACCAACCTCCCAGTGCCTCCATCAGAGTTACAAATGGCTACATGTTCTGAAACAATCACTGAAACCACATAAAATAAATACACACCCAGAGGTCAAAAGACTCCTCAATTTGTCAAGTGCCTGGCACGGCATAGAGGAGTCAGCACATGGAAGAAATTGTTATGATCACATAGTTGTTTGAAACTGTTCCCAGCTTCTCCAACTGGACTGAGTTCCTTGAGAGCAGATGCCTCTTGTTATCTCCCTGCTGTACAGAGCACAGTTTCTGAAAGATAGAGTCAATGTAGGCAGCATTCAGTAAATGTTTTTCAATGACTGAATGGAAGGAAGAAAGGAAGGAAGGAAGGGAGGAAGAGATGAAGGGAGGAAGGGAGGGAGGGAGGGAAGGAGGGAGGAAGGAAGGAAGAAGAAAAAAAAAGCACTACATAGTCATTGCATGAAAAAAAAGAACTTTCTCTCATCCTCCACATCAAATCAGTACTGCTGATTTTACTTCCCAACATCTTTAAAGCCATTCCTCCACTTCCTCTATCGCCGCTGCCACCATCTTGTCATGCACTCTAGCCTGGCCTCTTCAAGTCTCATAACTGGTCTTTCTTCCACCTATCTCAACTCCCCTTCCAATTACACTCCACTCCGCAGTCAAAAGAATCTATTTAAAATTCATATCCAATCATCGTGACGGCCTCCTTCTTAAAATATTTTGGTGGATCCATTGCACACTTGGGATAAAGACCAACTCCTTACCATGGTGTGGCCGATTAAATGTGTGCTGAGAAGACCAGCATGGCCGCAGTGACGGGACTCCTAAAGGCAGAGCACACAAGAGGCTAATTCAACTTCCAAGGAACCATATCCATTCCAGGCGAAGGCAGCCCAGGTGGCAGCTGCTGAAGAAAGCCCTACTCTACCCAGACATGGAGGATACCTGTGGCTGAGACTGAGCGGACTAAGAAATTAGAGAGAAGAAATTTTGGACTTTAATTCTTTAGAATTAAGAATTCTAAGCTTTGGACTTCACTCAAGTACTAACCAAGAATTGCCATGTTGAGAAGAAGTCATTATTGTCTCTCTTGTTTTTATTTTATAAATTTATTTATTTTTAAAATTTATTTCTTTATTTTTGGCTGTGTTGGGTCTTCTCTAGTTGTGGCGAGTGGGGGCTACTCTTCATTGTGGAGTACCGGCTTCTTACTGCGGTGGCTTCTCTTGTTGTGGAGCACGGGCTCTAGGCGCATGGGCTTCAGCAGTTGTGGTACATGGCCTCAGTAGTTGTGGCTCGTGGGCTCTAGAGCGCAGGCTCAGTAGTTGTGGCGCATGGGCTTAGGTGCTCCGTGGCATGTGGGATTCTCTCAGGGCAGTGCTCGAACCTGTGTCCCCTGCCTTAGTAGGCGGATTCTTAACCACTGTGCCACCAGGGAAGCCCCATTATTGTCTCTTCATTAAAGCGGGTTCTCAAAGATACCTTTTGATCCCGGTTCGAGTCACCATATGAATTTATTTTACAGCATTTGCCAATGTGTAATGGATTCCAAGAAAGTCTTTCTGCTATATCCCCTTCATTTTTTTGGTCAAATATTTATTGAGCACCTACTATGTTTCAGGCACTCTGCTAGGTGACGGGGTATCAATAGTAAAAAAGAAAGATATGGGGCTTCCCTTGTGGCGCAGCGGTTGAGAGTCCGCCTGCCGATGCAGGGGACGTGGGTTCGTGCCCCGGTCCGGGAGGATCCCACATGCCATGGAGCGGCTGGGCCCGTGAGCCATGGCCACTGAGCCTGCGCGTCTGGAGCCTGTGCTCCGCAACGGGAGAGGCCACAGCAGTGAGAGGCCCACGTACCGCAAAAAAAAAAAAAAAAAAAAAAGAAAGATATGGTTCCTTCCTTCAGGGAGCTGGGAAGTGTTCTGAAGGAAAAGAACAGGGTGCTTTGAGAGTGTATAACATGGGACCTGACCTAGCCAGAGGGGACAGAGAAAATATGACATTCTCTCTGAGACCAGAAAGATGAATAGGAATTACCCTGACATGGCACCTGTCAGTAGGATCTTGGTTAAATGGAATATTCAAGAAATACGGTATTTAGGTTAATTGAAAGTTCTAGCTTATTAATTAAATAATTAATTATACCTCATTTATAAAGACTAAAATTCCAGTCCTTTCATTCCTATTTTCTCATTTTACTGTTATAAACCCTCAATGAGGGAGATTGAGACTATCATTCTCTCTGGTCTTGTAGATATTTTCTGTGTCCCATCCATGTCCCTCAGCCCTTAGCATTTCCATGCATGCTGGCCCTGCTTCCTGCTGCCAGTATCTGTGTCTCTTTGCCTGAGCACTATCTCTGAACACTAGTGTCTGCTTCCCCTGCCCACGTGGCAGGCCTGAAGGATGAGGAACTAACCCTGTGCTGGAAGCAGCTCTGAACCAACGACTGGTGGGAGTCAGTATATGAACGACCTAGGCCTTCATCCCTTAGGCAGGACAACTGGGAGTCAGGTATTCTACTTTGGTACCTAGAGATCTCCAGAGGGATTAAGCTGCCATTGTCCACAGTAGTAACTGACTTCATAACACACACTTTGGTGGTCGCTTTCCTGGCTTGTAACATTTCTGTATTCCTCTATAGGTATTTCCTGAGATCACCTCTCTAATGGTTAATTTTATATGTCAACTTGGCTAGGCCATGGTGCTCAGCTGTTTGGTCAAACACCGCTCTACATTTTCTGTGAAGGTATTGTTTAGATGTAATTAACACTGAAATCAGTAGACTTTGAGTAAAGCAGGTTGCCCTCCATTGTGTGGGTGGGCCTCATCCAATCAGCTGAAGGTGTTAAAAGAAAAAGACTGAGGTTCCCCCAAAGAGGAAGCAGTTCTGCTCTGGATGGCCTTCAGACTTGAGCTGCAACGTCAATTCTTCCCTGCATCTCCAGCCTGCTGGCCTGCCCTGCAGATTTCAGGCTTGCCAGCCCCCCAAATCTATAGCTATATCTATGCAAATATATACATGCAAATATACATATAAAAATGCATACATAAACAAATACATACACAAATATATACATATATGCATTATATGTAGAACATACGTGTATGTGTATATATACCTTTGCATGTATATATTTGGATAGATACATAGAGCTAAGTGACTTACTGAAGTCACAAAATGTCTTCGCCACAGAGTTCAGACGAGAAGCCCCATCTCCTCACTGGCACATGATTTGGCAAACACTTGCTTCACCCTCCTCTTCCCATGTCCACGCAGACATGGTGAGTTGATCTTTTCCTCTGGACCCAGTCGCATCCTCAGAAACTTTCTCAAGCCTCACTCTGGGCAGCCTTTTGCAGTCAGTAGAGCCTGGTGTACAAGAAGAGACCCGTTCGCCACCCCTGCTCTGGACTGCGTTGAGAACCTCTCTGAAACACATCGCCATACTTTCCGACTTTGGTAGCAGCTGGCAGAATCTGACTAGTTCTCCCCACCTCTGACGCCCGACCAGCAACTTGAAGCTGGAGTCAATCGTGCATTGCAGACCCACACCCCACTCTGCCCGCCGCTCCACACACTTCCATGCCCATTCAAGCCTGCTCCATTTCCTGACAGCACCCCTCCCCCCGAACACCCATGCTCAGGCACTGAGCTGGGAATTGTGTCACTCCCAGAGCCCAGATCTGATGGCCCAGCCAGAGCTGAGGCTAGCATGGGCCTGGCCAGGAAGAGGTGCTACTCTCTGCTGATGGGCTGAGAAAAGCAACTCAGGAGGGAATGAACTCCTCTAGACACAGGGAGTTATTTCGGTCTCTCCTTCCAGTGGCCTTTAGGGGAGCTGGCTAAGAAAAGAACACAAAAGTGTCACAGAGCTGATCCTGTTCTTCACGAGTCCTCACACACGAGCCTAGAGCTCATTCACATATTTGCCAAAGTGCTTGCAGATGCTGCAACTTCTCTTCTTATGGAATCTAAGGCCACAGATTTGGGAAAGTGGATTCGCAAGATTAACGCAGCAGAGATGGCAAACCCTAGTGGGTTAAGAGCAGCAAAGGGGGCTGGTGCAGGGACCCCTGGCCCAGCTGGGAATCTTCCGACTGTCCCCGGAGACAAAGCTGCCCATGTTGGTCTGGGCGGCTCCTGGAAGATGGAGGCGTGGAAACAGCGGGCCCCTCCCCCATCCAGGCTGCGGGTCTGCAGCGCACACAGCTGCAGCACATCAAGACAAAGGGGAGAAAATGAAAGGGCTCTAGGCTGCAGGTTGAGTGGGACACGATGACGAAGACAGCAGGAACCTTCCACGAGAGGAAATGCTTTAGCAAACAAGGCCTGGCCTCTGAGCCCCCACCCCCACCTTTGGCCTGCTTTGATCAGCACAAGCCAGCTGCAAAAGTGAGGATGCTGGGAACTAGCAAAGCCGGGGCTCCCAATTCCTAGTGGGAAAACAGTCTACGTTTTCTCCTACGTGGGTACATAGTTTGTCAAGGTCACGTTGATGAGACCACAAATAGTGAACCAAAAGCCATGTGGATCAGAGATTAGGAGACCAGGGTCCAAGTGTCAGCATGACAACCAACCCCCAAGGTGACACACCCAAGGTCAAGGGCCGTCCACATGCAGGGTGATACTGCGGTAGCATAACCACTCTGAGGCTTTGTGTTTGGACAGTCTGTACAGTTCACTGGTCTGAGCAAATCCTGAAAACAACCCAGGGAGACAGGCAGGTGTATCATCCCATTTTACACATGACGCGACTAAGACTCAGAGAGGTTAATGCACTTACCTAAGGCCACAAAGCTAGTCAGCGGTGGAGTCAGAATTCACACTTTCAAATCTGGGCCCATTCTTACCTGCCATGGTTTCTCTTACAAGCTCTCAGAGAGTGATCAAAAAACAGATACTTCTTCAAGCACTCGTGAGGCCCTGATCTGAGTGCTGAGTGTGAGAGGGCAGTGGTAAAGAAGACATGACGAGGAAGATATGCCCCGGGAAGTCGGGAAATGTGTGTGTGTGAGTTTGGTTTGAGGTTCAACTCATCCAAGTCTAGTTTATAAAGAAAGAAGGAAAATAAACCCAGGGGATTATGTTGCTGCTCAGAGTGAACACAGCTCCCACGCGCAGAAGAGCAGGCCTTTTGCAGGACTCCTGAGTGTGGCAGCTGGGAAGGACTGGCCCCAGATGGGGAGACCCAAGACCAGGAAGGAGATCTGTCCCAGGTCACCCCATGGGTCATGGGCAGGATCAGGGTCAAGGCTTCAGTCTCAGGGCTGGGAGGGCAGAGATGGGAACACAGTTCCTAACCTCCAGGCAAACATGAAGAAACGTTATAAATAACTGTCAGAGACCTTAATACTTACAAAGTCATTATTCCATTAAGTAGCTTCTTTTTAGCAGAAGTATCCCCTGACCAGAGAGCCCCTTCCCTCTTAATGTTTCTACTTCAGCAGTAGCAGCTTGGAGTGTGCAGATTCATCAGAAGGTCCCTGATCTCATGGAGCCTAGAAAAAAAGAGGGGACATACTTCTGGAACAGATGCCAGACACTGCTCGGACGTGACACGTTCTCAGGCCTGAGAGGGGGCATGGCTTGCACAAGGTCATCCAGCCTTCAGGCAGCAGAATAGGATCAACCTGGATCTGTGTGGGCTCTTCCAGACCCTCCTGGGAATTCTGCTTGGCCACCTGAAGGTCCAAGCTGACCCGAAAAAGGGGACCAGAGGTGGGGGGCTCATTGGGAAATCTGGTTTCGTTGTCAAGACCAGGAGATAGAAATTCCATGGCTGCGCATCCCCACTGGGTCCTGGAGCCCTCCAACCAGATGGGAGAGCCTTGTGAAGAGTCTGGAGATGTGGACATGAATGTGTTGGGACCCCAGTGATTTCAGGAGCCCCCCGTTCAAAATGCCTGATGTTGCCACCTATAATACCAGGCAAATGCCCCTTGGCAGGCTTCACCTCCTTCTCGGGCTTCCCAGAGTTAAATCACTGCTGGTCCTTCCACTGCGGGGTCTGGGTGCCCATGCCAGGGGCAGGGCCTGTATCAGTGCATCCTGTATGCACAGGGCCTCCCAGAGCCCAAACCCGGTGACCAATGGTTGAACTCAGTGGAGCTCGGAATAAAGTCCCCCGAAACTGGTGTGTCCGTGTAGGTGTTAGAGCGAGGGCAGTAAACAAAGAGAGAAAAGTAGAGCATTCCCCGCAGTTGCTGCTTCTGAGACTCCTACCCGCTAGGCGGGTCTAAGGACCTATTCGTTCTCTGTCTGAACACATGGACTTATCACCGCCCACCTTGGACTAGAACTCTTGGAGCCTGGCTTCAGCCCTAACCGCTCCCAGGCTCTGAGTCCCCTCAGGGCAGCTCGCTGCTACCCGACCCGAGTCACCCTGCCCGTGGAGGGTGGCCAGAATCAGCAAATCATAATCCCGGATGCCCAGTTAAGTTGGAATTTCCAATAAACAACAAATCATTGTTTAGTTAAGTATGACCCATGCGATATTTGGGACGTACTGATAGTAAGCAACGTGTTCATTGTTCATCTGAAATTCGTATTTAACCAGGCGTCCTGGATTTTATCAGGCAACCCTATTCCTGCAGCCCACTTGGTGGCTGGCACCTGCCGCCAAAACTGGTTGAGGGAGAAAACAGTAAAATATCCTGCTTTGCAAAAGTATTGGGGGATACATACTACAGGCTGCAGCCGCGGATTTTCTTCCTCTTGTGTCATTTTTGGAGGGCGTTTTCACCATATATAAAGCCTGCATCTCACGGCATGCAAATGAGACCCAGTCCCAGAGGGGGGAAAATGAGTTAGAGAGTAGTAAGAAAACAACCCCAGGGAATCCGAGACCCGCGCTTCATCTGCCGAGTCTTTTCTTCTCGTTAATTCATAACAGTGTCTTTTAAATCCTGGACTAGAATTCGAGAACAGTCGGTGTGCGAGTGTGACAGTCATTACTTCTAGAAGACGCCCGCTCCGCCAGCTGGGCGCCCTCCGCGTGTTCTTGGTGCCACAGCGGCCTCCAGTGGTCGCCTTGGGAACCGCACGCCGTCTCCACCGCCGGCCAGAGCCCGAGCCAGGCCCCGGCGGCTGCAGGGAGGAGCGGCGCCGGCGGCCCCGGGGCCCGGGCTGGGTGGGAGGATCGCAGCCGAAAGGCACAAATCCAAGCGCGCCACGTGGAAACAAAGCTCTTCCCTGCGGCTGTGAAGCTCCGACCAGACCAGGGTTATATTTCATCTTGTGTGCCAACGTGCAACGTGTCTGCTGACCCAATTTTACAGACGTTCTCTTCAAAACGGACTCGGCTTTGTGAATATCTTTCTTTATCAAGCCGTGATGATGGAAACGTCAAAAAAATCCTTTAAATAGAAGGTTGGGCTTGGAATTGATTCTTATTCTACCAGTTGGTGATGCTTAAATGGATAGTTGGGGAGATGTGGTAAAACCACTGGAATTAGTACTCCCACCCCCAGCCCTTGCCTCTTACCTCCAACCTAGCAACAGTCTCGCTTCATTTCCGAGCAAGGGCGGCACAGCCGATCCATTATTGAAAACACACGGCTCCCAGAACCTTGTTCATTTTCATATATGCAGCTCGGGGCAAGAGGTTCTCTGCCACAGCTTCCCTTTGATTTGAAAGCAATACAAAGAATAAAGAGAAATGAAAAATATGGCCATAGAGGGGCCGGCGCTTGATCCTTAAACACACACACAGACACACACACACACGTGTGCGCCTTCCAGGTACATACAAAGGCAATTTTCCGAACGGGTGGGTCACCAGCCTTTCCCCTTTCACAAGGTGATATTCTGGCAGCTCCACAGCTTTGAGTTGGCTCGTTTGCACATTATTTCAGCTGAAATCTACGTTCTGGGTGGGGATACCCAAGGAGACGAACGATGCCCACGCAGCAGCCCCTGCAGCGGGGCCACGGAGAACCGGATCAGAGGTGGCGGGAAGAGAGACGCGTGGACCTGGGTCTGAGGCCTGCCCGCTCGGGCGCCTGCGAGTCCTTGGCCCAGCAGCTTCCGGGCTCTGCGCTTCAGCGCCCCCTCGTGGAATAAGGAGCTGCCTGGGCGTCCTCCCAACTCCGAGTCTCTCTCAATGCCCTCAAGACGCCTTCAGTCTTCCACAAATTCTTTTTTAGAAATTCCTTTCGTTCATTCATTTCACAAACATGTACGTGCCTAAAATGTGCCAGGCACTGGGTTAGAAGCTTAGCATAGAGAAATGAATAGGAAATGCCCCCTTCCTGAGAACAAGGTCACTGCAAAGTGACAGAAGGTGTACCAGAGGAGAGGTATCAACCCGGGTACCCTGCTCTGCTGATGGGAGTGTAAATTTGGGCCACGTCTTTGGAGGCCAGTTTGGCACCAGCTTCCAGATTGTCACGTGCACAGACTGCATGAGTCAGGAGCCCCAGCTGCTTGACTGGCTCTGGTTAACTTAAGCAGAAAAGATTCTGGCTTGTTTTCTTTTTTCCAGGTTATTGAGTAACTCACTGAGTCCCAGGGAAGACTGCTGTCTCAGGCTCAGGTAGGGACGTAGGTGACCAGGCAGCTGCCATGACCATAACCAAAATTGCACTACAGAGCAGTCTGGCAATGACACTGCCGTTGTCCCTGCGGGACGCGGGTGGCCGCTGCTTGCTGGCTGTGGGCACAGAGCCTGTGTGCTGTGCCATGCCACCCACGCCTTCTATGGCAAAGTGGGGAGAAGTGTGTCTGCTTAGCTGGGTAGACGTTGTATACCCGCTCTCTAGCCACAAGGAAGCCACAGGGAAGGTGGGGACCCGATATTTTCTGCTACTCCGATGGAAAGTGGGCTGTGCCTCCCACCCAAAAAAAGAGCGTGGGGAATTGCCGCAGCAGAGGAAGACGTTTACGATGCTGGTGGCCAAAATTATGACAAATGTCTTCCACGTATGCCTTTGACCTGGAAATTCCATTTCTACAATTTAATCCTTTAGTGTTACATTAATGCTTACACAGGTGCTTATTTATCCCACGAACATTTGTTGTGTGTGCTACCATGTGCTAGACACTAGGAGATAAGGGCGCAAAAATGGACACTCTGTGCCCCCATGGAGCTTCCCGTGAAAACAGATACAAATGAAGTCATTCCCGAAATGAGTGTGAAAGTACAAGTGAGCTGAGGGCTACGAGGGAGTGGGGTGGGTATGATGCAGCAGGGAAGGATGCTCTTCGGATGGGAGGGTCCAGCTGGCCTTGAGGAGAGAGGAGTCAGGATGGGGGAGACGTGGCAGGTCTGTAGGGGCCAAACCACGAAGGGTCTACACGAAGGCCAGGTTGAAGTGTTTTCTGCGTGTTCTTGTTTCACTTGGGAAGCCACTGAAACATTTGGAGGTGAGGGAGGTGAAAACAGTGACACGATCAGATTTGCATTTTGCAAAGATCAGAACTGTGTGAACTGGATTGCAGTGCAGCAGGAGGGGGAGATCCTTTAGGAAGTGGCTGCACGTCCAAGTGACTGGAGATGGTAGCATGGACGGTATGAAGGTCAAGGCTGGGAAGAGCAGCAGCCTTGATGTTAACCTGTGTAGAAATATTCACATGGATTAGGTGCCACGGGAGACAAAAGACACACCGAGGTTTCCGGCTTTGTCCTCCAGGAGACAGCATCACGTGCTCACATCGTGTCATACATAGAAACTTGGGGTTGGGGAAGACCTCAGAAATCATGCAGTGTGAAAAGGAAGTTGTAAAACAGTATGGAGAAAAACAGGATGCAGAACAGGGTCCAATTGTTGCATATATTGTGCACAGGAAGGGAGGGCTATGCCGAGTTAATGGTGGAGTTAGATTGTCTTTGCTTTGTACATTTTCCTAATTTTTCTGTGATGAATATGTAAATACTTTCACAATAGGGGAGGAATCTAATCTTTTTTTTCTTTTTTTTTTCTTTTCTTTTTTTTGCGGTACGCGGGCCTCTCACTGCTGTGGCCTCTCCCGTTGTGGAGCACAGGCTCTGGACGCACAGGCCGCCGCTCCGCGGCACGTGGGACCTTCCCGGACCGGGGCACGAACCCGCATCTCCTGCATCGGCAGGCGGACTCTCAACCACTGCACCACCAGGGAAGCCCCAATCTTATTTTTTTAAAGAAATTACCTAGTATATATAACTCCTCTGCGATCAGAGAGAAAACTGAGAGGGGAAAAATCTCTCTGGACAGGAAGAAAGGAGAAATTCAATCAATTACTAGTAGAGAAACTTTTTGTTGTTTGAAAATCTTCATCTGTATTTGAAAGCTCCTTGCCCTCCTGAAAGATTATTTTCAGGGTTATTTGCAAAGGGCCACTCCCCTTATATAGTCAGCACATTATTTTAATAATTGAGTGTGTATTCCCCAAATCATAAAAGTGTCAGAGACAGAAGGGGTTTTGGGAGTTAGTCCTGCTCCGGCAAATGATTGCCTGCCAGGGTCTCTGGACCTCGGCACTCCTGCTGTGGGGGGCCGGCTGGGTTTTGTCCTGTGCATGCGTCGTATCAGCCCTGGCCTCTCCCCACTCCATGCCAGCACCCCGCCCCCAGTTGTCACAAGCAAAGGTGACTCTAGACATTGCCAAATGTCACCAAAGGCAGAATCGCCCCCGTTGAGAACCACCGGCCTAGGTGTTGCTTACATACCTCAGGTGACAGAGAGCTCACCACACCTAGGAGTCGCTGTTGGAGAGTTCAGCCTTCCACTGAGCTGCCATCTGTCTCCCTCCAGCGTCAGTGCTGCTTCTTCCTTTGGGCCCATTAGCAAGCGTGTTCAGTCTCACTTTTGTATGATGCTTCTGCAGAGATTTCAAGACAGTGCCCTGCACTGGTCCCCATCGCCCCCCTCCGCCTGCTCCCAAGTCATTTCTCTCCCAAGTTGAACATTCCTCCTTCAGCTGTTTGCCTCATAGGACACGCTGGGTCTTTTGTTGGTCCAGGTCCCCGGCTAAACACGATTCTCCAGGTGCTGGCTGGCCATGGGGTGACCACCTCCCTCTTCCTGGACGCCCATTTATGTAGCCCACAGCTATGTCACACTAGGTCCCCATACCAAGCTGCTGGCCAAAATGCTGAAAGTTTGCCTGTGTGACTGCTTTCTTGGGCCACCCCCCAACACAGCACCTTGGATCTGGGCCCCCGCCCCCTCTGTTAGGACTAACTATGTTTATCCTTTTCAAATTTCACCATTTCACAAGAAATCTGTAACCATGTTTGCCTCAGGGTCAGCGGGGGGGCTGGGGACTGGATGGAAGAGAAAATGACTCTTCATTGCACACGTCTGTGCCTTTTAAACTTTGTACCGCACACATGTATTACCTGGTCACAGTAAACAAGCCAGCAAATAAATACATGGGGCATACTTCACCTGCTTAGGGTCACCCAATCCATCCAGCCTGTCCTGACCCATTTGGAAATGGATGATGTGTCTTCCAGTAGCCTCACTTTCATCCCCAAAGACCTTCCAAATCTTCACTGAAGGTCATCCACGAGGCAAGCCTCACCAAGGCACTTTTAAGTCAAGCTACTGAATGGTGACTTTTCCAGTTGGGATCCCAGGAACTCACCCATTTTCTTCGAGAAGACAAATCAGCCCTCCTCTAAGTGGTCGCTATTGCGTATCTGGCGTCCCTAAACACAGGCTCACCTGACTGGCCACCCTACCTCCTCCTTTCTGGGGAGTCTCTAACTGCAGGGCAAGCCGGAAGAAGGATCACTGCGCGGAAAGGCGCTTCTACGCTCTAGTGCAACTCACCCTTACCACCACAAGCCCGGCTCCTGCACCCGTCCCACGGCGCCCCTGCACTGCCCTCACCCGGCGGCGCACCTGGACTGCGGCACTGAGATCTGCTAAAGGCCTCCATTTATTCATATTTTAAGGCAGCAGCGAGCAGTCCTGAAGTAGCAGCAAGAATTTCACTCACTGATAATGGCAAATGTATATGATTTTATCATACAATAACTCATGCTGCACTTAACACACATACAAGGCCACCTTTTCAATAGTGTGGAAGAGATTAATTGATAAAACCTGTTAAGTAAATAATGCGTTTTGAATACAAATCACCTGCAAAGGGTTCTTTCCAAAACACACTCGAAACAACGATAAATTAGGACAAGGGTTTTGTAAATGTCAGCCTCGGTCCTGCTGCAAACCACCTTACCAGCATAAATCACAGTCCCTGTCACGGGCAGGAAAAAGCAAAAGCATTTATTAACCCTTGGCCTTTGCCCCGCTCTTTGTCCGCATCCTAACTCTTGCTTCCTAGCAGGTGCCAAGGACACTAGACCTCGTGGCTTTGTTCCCCCCGGCAGGGGGTCTCTGCCCCCCTGCCTGTGATCCTGTACGGGCACCTGCAGGTGGTCTCCCAGACACCTCATTCAGAGCCAACCCAAGCCACGTTTGTTTCCTCCAGCCTGGACTTGTCCCCAGCAGAGGCCTAAAACCATCGTCCGGAATCCAGAGCCAAACAAGGCCATTCTCCAGTGACTGGTGCCATTGGCTGCCAGGGATCTTGGGCAGGAAACTCTGTCCCAAAGAAAAGCCCTTGAAGGTGGGCTCCCGACCACATCAGACACTCGACAGGAAGGCAGCCTCTGTCCCAGCAGGTGCTTCAGTAGCACGTGGAGGGCAAGTCCCGACAGTGAGGGCTCTGAGCATCACAGCAACAGTGTGGGTGACCCGAGGGCCCCAATTAGTGACAGCCCTCTCAGCTTCAAGGTCTCGTTCACAGAAGAGAGAGACTGCCCAGAAGAGCCCAGGGGACACCGAGTGCATCGAGGTGGGAAGGGGCTAGGCTGAGAGCAGGTTCAACCACAACGGGCTGTACCTAAGGCCCAAAGAGACCCTGGGTGGAGGCCGAAATGGGCAGCTGGGTTCTAGCCCAACACCCGAGCCCAGGCCAGAGCTTGAGACTCCTCAGAGGAGCTATAAGCTGCAGGTTGGACTTGGGCAAGAAGGGGCTGAGCCTCATTTAGGAATGTGTACCCCCAAATTCTCACACAGTGAGGTATGACAGCTGGGGCGCCTGGCAGGCATCACTGAGGTTGGCCTGAGGGGGAAGGGCCGGCCCCTCACTAGAGTTCGGAGCAATCCTGCCCTCTGTAGCCAGGGTGAGTCACCTTGCTCATCTCTCAGCTCACTCCCCACCATTTTTTAAAATTAATTTATTATTTATTTTTGGTCACATTGGGTCTTTGCTGCTGTGCACGGGCTTTCTCTAGTTGCAGCAAGCAGGGGGTACTCTTTGTTGTGGTGCACGGGCTTCTCATTGCGGTGGCTTCTCTTGTTGCAGAGCACGGGCTCTAGGCACGCGGGCTTCAGTAGTTGTGGCACACGGGCATCAGTAGTTGTGGCTCATGGGCTCTAGAGCGCAGGCTCAGTAGTTGTGGCGCACGGGCTTTGTTGCTCCGTGGCATGTGGGATCTTCCCGTACCAGGGCTCGAACCCATGTCCCCTGCACTGGCAGGTGGGTCTTAACCATTGCACCACCAAGGAAGTCCCCTCCCCCCCATTTTTAAGTGATTAGAGATGAGCATGGGCTGGGTATCTGCCCAGAAGAATTAAAAGCAGACACTCGAACAGGTATTTGTACATCCATGTTCAGAGCAGCATTTTTTGCGATAGCCTAAGGGCAGAAACTCCCCAAGTGCCCATCGGGGATGAATGAATAAACAGTGCAGTCTATCCACACCATGGAACATTATTCAGCCTTAAAAAGGAAGGACATTCAGACACCTGCTACAACATGGGTGAACCTAGTGGATATTCTAAGTGAAAGAAGCCAGACACAAAATGCAAATAAGTGTGATTTCACTTCTATGAGGTTTGTAAAGTAGTCAAATTCAGAGAGACAGAAAGTAGAATGGTGGCTACCAGGGGCTGGGAGAGAGGAAGAATGGGGAGTGACTGTTGGATGGGGACAGAGTTTTGGTTTTGCAAGAGGAAGAGTTGTGAGGATGGATGCTGGCAACAGCGGCATAGCACTGTGATGTGACTGTGCTTAACGCCACAGGACTGTACACTTAATAACGTGTGAGATGGTAAATTTGATGTTATGTGTATTTTACCACAATTTTTAAAAAATGCATACAAAAATTTGAGAATTTCGGTCAAAAAAAAAGATTAACATAGGAATGGTGGTGCAGTCATGACAACTGCAACCCAAGAACTGTCAAGAACATGAAAAAGCAGGCTAACGTTACTTTAGACCAAAACAGCTGGACAAGGGATTCTACGTGGTAGATGTGAGCTGTGTCAAGGTGAATGTGTTCGTGTCTGTGCACATGGATGTGGGCAGGAGAGAGAGCAGAAAGTGATGTCCCCACAGCAGCAGCAGCCACGTTCTGGAGGCACGCTTCTGTTCATCGTCACCACTTCCTGCATCTTCCAAATTTTACAAGATGAGTATATACTATTCTGATAATGGGGTGGAGAGACAGGGTAAATTAAGTATAAAAAACAACCACAAGAAAAGCTAAGGAATATGAATATTTATTAAATCTCGATTGGCAAGGGTCTCCATGTTTAATAGGAAAAGAGGAAAAAAATCACGTAGGAAAAGAGCAATTTGTTGGATTACTTATAAAAGCGAAACCTAAAATTTAAAGGCAAATTCACACAACTAGAAATACAAATGCCCAACAATCATACAGAGAACAGTGATCAAGGTCATTAATAAGCAAAGAATTCAAAGCTCATACAGGATGCCACTTTCACCTATTATTATGAGGGTTAGGGTTTTTGTTTGTTTTTAAGGTTTGTATACTGTGTATGCTTGTTTGCTTTATTTTCAGTTTTACTACCTTAAGGAAGCAGGAGAGTGGGGCAAGGACTGAAATCGAGATGCTTTTGGCAATTTGGCACTGACAGCCCATCCTATGGGAGTAATGTGAAGTACACAAAATTATTTTATTCACAAAGCTGCTCATCACAACATTATTTACAGTACTGAAAATTTGGAAACTGACTAAATTCCCAATAACTGAAAGAAGCTTAAGTAAATTATGATGAAATTACACAATAAAATATATACTACCACCAGTATAAAGTATCTTTGCAAAAACCTGTAATAACCACATGTAACAGTGAAAAAATAGGAATATAAAATTGCACGATACAGCACACGGTATGATCGTAACAGTGTAAAAAATGTACATCCCCCAAAAGACAAGATATGAAGTGACTCTCTCGGTATAAAACACTGACGCATTTTCTTACCTTTTACTACATTTGTATTTTCCAATTTTTCTAAAATTAACACGTTAATTTTACAATCAGAAAAAAATACCTTTGAAGTAAGGTGCCCACAAGATTCCTCAGTGATGTTCATTTCATCCCATGATGCAATCTAGAGAGTTCAAGCCCCTCAGCCTCTTGGAAGTGGGGGCATGGGAGCAGGCGGGGGAGAGTGATCATGGATGGATGGATGGATGGATGGATGGATGGATGGATGGATGGATGGATAGATGGATGGATGGTTGGGTGGGTGGGTGGTGAAGGGAGGATGGGACAACCTAAGGGTGGGCAGGGAGGCAGGGATCGGCAAGGGACAGTCAGGGACCAGCGCGCAAACTGGTCAGCCGAGGAAAGGGGCTTTGTGGAGTCAGGGAAGACTCTGACTGCTCAGCGGAGGTCTGTGTAGACCCAATAGTAGGCACTAACGGTGTTCTTAAAGGGCAGGACCGAAGAAGGATTTCAGGAAGACACGTGGATTCTTTGGGAGCCGGGGAGGAAAGAGGAGGGGGAGGTAAACTACGCGGGAAGGAGGTGCGAAGGGCTAGGATGATGGAGGTGGGAGTGGACGGGAAGAGACCGATTGCCAGAGGGAACTCCCTGCGCTAAGCTTAAACCAAACGTATGTGGCTCACTACCGGACAAGTCTTCGTGGGCAAACAGAGTAGAGAATCAGCCCATAGGAGGAACCTGCCAACAGCCGGGTGGATCAGCCCAGAGTTAATCTAGGGCAGCTCCGTCCAGTCCACTTTCTGGCACAACGGAAAGGCTGTAGATCAGTGCTGTCCGATACGGTAGCCACGACGCACACTGGCTCTTGAGCACATGAAATATCTCAAGTGTGACAGAGATTCTGCTTTTGAAATGTTTATTTCATTTTACTTAATTGATATTTAAATAGTCACATGCGCCTAGTGGCTACTGGTCAGCACATATTTAAGGGCAGTGGTGCTCAAGTGTGCTCTTTGGAGGAGCAGCGTGATGTGTCTGAAGTGCAGATTCTCAGGCCCCAGCCCAGACACCCTGAAGCAGAAGCAAATAAATACAGGAGCTCCTGCTGCACCCTTGTGTTTCTGAGCCACTGAATTAGGGCCACTCAAAATTTCTGAGATCACTGGTCCGGGTTTCAACTAAACTGCATAAAAGAACCCCTGGCTCAAGTCTACAAAGAGTGACTCAAGAACCATTAATAAAACGTGTCCAGCTCAGCAGGATCAGAGAAAAGTTACGTGATGCAACGAAGATGTGGTTTCTCAAAGCTGATTCAAGATGAGGAATGTGGTTGGCTTTGAAGTGTGAAAGCCAGAGAGCAGCCGCTCATCCCAATGAACGCTGCAGACATGCACAAGTGGCTCTAAATTGGGTTCAGTGTCAAAAACACAAAAAGCGACCATCGCCCGTGAGACGATCTAGAAGAGCACGCCCCTGAACGTGAAATGCAGCCTTTAGAAGAGCACGCCCCTGAACGTGAAATGCAGCCACGCTTCTAAATGGAGGCCAAGAAAAGCGAAAACCTAAGGAGCATTCTGAGGCTACGCCCTCACGGAGAAAAGAGGACACAGAAGCACTTCCAGCAGAGGCAGATCTACACGCGAAACACCCCCAAAGCAGACCCAGCCCCGGCTGTGGCTGCGGTCACGTGGGTGAGTGATGGCCAGAATGCATGTCACTTTGCTCTCTTTGGCACGGTTCAAATTACGCCTTCAGCAAGAGTAGAATTTGGAGATTTTTGATACTAAAACTGTGCTTCAAGAAATAAAGAGAGAAAAAAATGATGAAGTGTACATGTAATAGTCAACCATGAATGCAAAATAAAAGCCTGGGTGAAAACTTCTCGTTGTAACCGTGCAGTAGGAGATGAAGCTAAATACGATGAAAATACATCATGAGGAATTTGACCAGATTGTAAAATTCTTAGTGGAAGTCATGTGAGTGATAAAGAAGATAGGATGAAGAAGGAGAAAGAAAAGGCTGAAGGAAACCATCTACAAAGCTGAGGCTTCCCAGAAGAGACTCGGGCTTCGGGATCAGGAGAGAGGAATAGGGCCCTCCACTCCTCAAGCAGAAATTGTTGCCAGAACACTAAGTCACTTAATTGCTTAGAAGATTGCTGTGTTACCATATATGCCTCCACTGTAGGCTAATCAGTAAAAAAAAAAAAAAATCTGTATTTGAAATTTTACTGATTTGAAGTAATCTTATAATATCTTGCCTTTTTGTTTACAATTTAACACAGTGCAGTAACTTAATTTGCCATACTTGGTTTCACAAATATTTAAATACCAAAGCAGCACTTGTAAACAAAGAATTACTGAAAGCTACTTTGATACAGGACTACATTAGATGTTTATTAAGAGAGTGCTTGCCTCTTCTGGTGACTACTGATAATTAATCAACTTCAACGTGTTGTGAATATGACCTGTGAATATTCCATCATTTTAAAGATGACCTAGGCTAAGCTTATTACTACCACCTACCTTTCTGGTTACTTTCATATTTAGGGAATATAGAACCACATTCTGGGGGATTAGAAATCACCTAATATTATATTAATGAAAAGTTTTCACAGTTCTCAAAATAATTTAGAATTTAATAAAATTAATGTTGTCTTTAACCAGCACTTAACAAGTAGACTATTTCCTGTCTCCTGGATAAATGGATGTTTGCAACCAGCCATCTCTAGAGAAGGAGAACACTAATGGTTTTGAATGACTCAATTCATGGATACACTTATGCCTGTAACTATTTTCCACTGTGAATAAAGATGCCTTTTAATAGATGCCTTTGGGTTCAAAGGTCATATTACTTGCTAACAAATTATTATTTGGGCCAGAAAGTCTCTGAAAAATTTTAACCAAATTTCTCATACATCTCATGCCTCTAGTTTAGTGAGCATTATTTATTATTTGATGTAGAAATTCCATATTAATCACTTCATGCGTATTTTATTTTTGGATTTGAAAATTTGCAATCTTAGAAAAACTGAAGCTAGACTTTAAGGCATTGGCATCTAGCAATATTATTTAACTTTACTTTTTAAAAAGAAACCTAGATTACATGTTGATATATTTTGAATATATTGGGCTAAATAAGATATATTATTAAATTATAAACAAAAGAACTAGGAACTTTGTTTCAAACCTAATTTGACATGTAGTTACGTTTTGAGATGCACTAAATTTCACAAATACGTAAAGTATTCCTTGAGTACAGTGTTATGTTCAGTTATTATGATCTTGATAGCTAAAGTTATGACAATTTTAGTTTGCTCACTCTGTACTTATTAATTCAACAAATAAGCTATGACTGTTCCAAAAAAAAGGAAAGAAGAGGTTCAGCCCAGTCCAATTACCAATTATAAAGACAAATCAAAAGTTTCGGCTGTTACATATTCTTAGGCCAAATTGTTGACGCCTGTTTTGACTTCCTACCCCTGGGGTTGCTTCCAATATTACAGGTAATCACGAAATAACCAGTGTAATTCCTTCTCTCACCAGCTGGACAGGAGAGTGTTATATATGCCCTCTGCGGTTGGCAAAACTCAAGGCATCAACGATCGGGGAAGGGCTCCACCTTGGGAGTCATTATACATATTGTGATCCTGCCAAGGGTCAGAAGCTACAAAATACAGTTCCCCTGCATGGACGTCTGAAAAGTTAGCCAGAAATTTCCGGGGATTGAAGCCAACCCACACAGTATACCTATAGTCTACTGTGCGTATGGAATAGCCCATGACCTTTATATCTTTTAAACTCGGCTTGTCAGAATTCCACTGAGGAGAGTCTGCAGGCCGGGGGTACTGGCTATAGGCCACCAACTCACGGGGATTGCCACGGATGTATGGTTCCTCTTCCGAGTCACGGACCTGAAAATGCTTCAGAAGGTTCCGGCCTTCTCGGCACAGCTCCACGTGAAACGAGGGGATGGGGCAGTGAGGAGGGACGCGCAGCCCTGCCAGTCCCGCGAGCGTGGGGAAGAGAGAGAGCAGTTCCACGAGGTCCCCGACTTGCCGGCCTGAAAGAGGAAGCAGGCCCGCAGAGGGGGTTACAGCACAGAAGCCTGCTGCAGCCAGGCAGCACGAGCGGAGCGCGCGCCCGGGCCCTACACGCCGACTTCTGTTCTTTTACAGCATTTATTCTTAGCCCGAGAGTTTTAGGAACAAAGCCGACTCGGCACCTCACCCGATAGCAGGGCAGAATGAAGGTGCCCTCAGCCTCTTGGCACTTTTAAACACGATTTGAATTTAGGACCCACCAGTGTTTAAGTGATTCAGGCAAGGGTCATCGGTGGAGGCCCAGACCGCTGGGGAGAAGTCTGTAGAGGACAGGCTATCCCGAGCCTCACAGCATCACCCCGCGGATCACTCCTTTTTGGAAGTCTGCACTTGATCCATCGCCCTTTTATTGTTGTAAAATACACACGACATAAAGTTTACCACCTTAACCATGTTTTAGTGTCCAGGTCGGTGGCATGAAGTACAGTCCCACCTTCCATCACAGAGCTCTCTTCACTTTGCACAACTCCCCGCCGCCACCCCCCAGCTCCTGGCACCCACCCTGCTACTTTCTGTCTCTATGTGTTGACTACTCTAGGCACGTGTATGTGGACACATCTAGAGTATGTGTCCTTTTGTGCCTGGTCTTCTTTCACTTAGCATCATGTCTTCAGAGAGTCCACCCATGTCGTAGCACGTGTCAGAGTTTCCTTCCCTGTAAGGCTGAATGATATCCCACTGTATGGACGCGCCACGTTTTGCTTATTCGTTCGTCTGTCAATAGACACTCCGGTTGCTCCCACCTTTTGGCTATTAATTAATGCTATGAACATTCTTCTACACATTTTTCTTTGAATGCCTGTTTTCAATTCTGTGGGCTATGCACCTAGGAGTAGAACTGCCGAGCCACACGACCATTCTATGTTTAACCTTTTGAGGAACCACCACTCTTTTCCACAGTGACTGTACCATTTTACATTCCCACCGGCAATGTCTGAGGGCTCCAATGTCTCCACACCCTTGCCAGTACTGTTGTTTTCTGCTTGTTTTGATAACAGCCGTTCTAATGGGTGTGAAATGGTATCTCATTATGGGTGATTTATCTTTAAAGTCTAAATCCTACACTTTATATTGACTCCTGTTAAAATTTATTCTGACCTTGGGCCATCATTCTAGCCTTTCTGGATCTTTTAAGCACTTGCTCTATACGGCTCAATTTTATTTCTGACGCATTTGGTTTGTAAGTAAAATAAAAAGAAAACAGGTGAAGAAAGCTTTTTTAAAAGATACCTTTACAAGGGCAAGACCTGGCTGACACAACCACCTTAACCAGGCCGTCAAGCTTGGCATCACTAATAATGGCACAGGCCGCCATGAAGTGCCCCCGATGGGATACGGCTGGGGCCACAACCTCACGTGTGCGCACGTGTCCGAAGTGTTTACCCTGCATCTAGTCCCGAGGAAGCAATCAGACAAATCCAGGCTGTGGGTCGTTGTACGAGACAGCCGCCCCGGATGCTTGAAAGACACGAGGTCAGGGAGATGTGGGGTCCCAGAGGATGACAGGCCTTGTTGGCCACTGTAAGGACTTTTTACTCAGACTTGACACAGGAGTGTAGGAGGCCCCAGAGCAGGGCTGTGACACCACCTGACTTGGGTTTTATCAGGCTCACTGTGGCTGTTAAAATCAGGATCACTGAGGAAAAACTCCAGGGATCAAGGTCACAAGCAAGGAGAGCTTAGCAAGAGATGGTGGCAGTGTGGTCCACAGTGGTGACGGTCGGTGGGGGGAAGTGGTGTGGACATATTCTGAATGGAGAGTGACAGGCTTGCTGACACAGCACGAATTGCGTACAGACTATGACAGAAAGACAGGGGCCGATGGCCCCATGGTTTTGTGGCCTGGGCAACCACTGCCATTTCCTGAGACGGGGAGGAGCATCAAAAGAAAGGCTTAAGGTCAAAGGTCAAGTGTTCAGCTTTGGGCACGTTAGACTGGCCAACGGGGACAGGCTGTTGGAAATCCAAGTCCAAAGATCAGGGAAGACATACAGGCTAGAGATAAAATTTGGAAATGAGCAGGATGACAGCACAGTTACATCAATTTACAACCTGAACACCTCCCAACTGAAGTTTCAAAAAGGATTCTCAACCTGTCAGAAGATTTCTCCCAGCAAATAAAGGGCTATAATCATGGCCTGAAACTGTTTAACATTTTTATCAATGACATGAAAGAAGACAGTGCAGGCAGCACACAGAAATCAAATGTATGGAAAATAAAATTGGGCCATAGAAAACAAACTCGGGAAGATCCAGAAAGGCCAGAATGATGGGCCAGAACCAAGAAAAATTTTAACAAGAATCAATAGAAAGTGCAGGATTTAGACGTTAACAAGATGGATTAAATGCAGAAGTCCCGAAAGGGGGCAACCTGCTTTAGTAGAGTTCACAGCAAAAGCACTCCAAAAAGAGCTAATGCCACCTGAAGTACACGACTCATCTCTGCGCTGAGCAGATCGAGTCAGGAGACAACTCACAGAGAACCCACACAGGTCAACCCCCATGGCGGGGATGGCCATCTTGTCCAAGTGATGTTTCCGGAAGTGCTTTCTCAAACTGGAGCTTTTTGGAAGACAAAGACCAGGATAACCAGGGACCTGTCGCTACCTGGAGAGGACCAGCTTGGGAGGACTGGGACACGGAGGTCAAAGTAAACTTGCCCTTCACTCCGGGGGACGGCAAAAGCAAAAGCACTGATCTGACAGAGCCGGTGCTTCAGCAGATGGAGATGCTGCCTAGCTGAGTCCCAGCCAGAAGTGAGCAGGTCACGGAGTTCTGCTCACCGGTAAGCAGGCAGCCCCTGCCCCAGTGGAATCTGCTACCCCCTCCTCTGAGCTCAGAGCACACTGCCGTCACCTCTACGACAGCCTTCCCCATCCTGGGGGTGCCAGCTGCTCCTTTGTCCCTCCCCCACTCCAAGCCCCTGTGGACAGGAGCCATACTCGTTAGCTCTGAGCCTGCCACTCCCCTTCCGTGCGCAGGAGGGCCAGGTCAAGCAGCATCACTCCTGAATTTTCATACCTGGCTCCACTGATTCTGAGATGGAATCAAAGGGGTCGAGGTATGGGAAAAGCTTGTCGCCTGCCGCCGGAAGTGGAGCCGTCCTTCCTGGAACGTAGAACATCAAGGGCACGCGAGTAGTGACGTCAAAATTGCTGTATTTGGCCCATTCTCCGTGTTCGCCTAGAGCCCACCCTGGTTCATAAAAAGCACACAGAATGACAGAAAAAGAATCATCATCTTGTGGCTTGCTCATTTCAGTTAGACAACGTTTCATTCCCTGTTGTTAAAGCCAGAGGAAGCAAAACCTGATCGTCTAGAGGGCGTGTACCACCAAAACAGGAGCTGTGAAACTGTGGCACAATCGCTCAACTTTTAAAAATAGTATCTTTTTCAATTTTTAAGACATACCACAGACCAAGAAAATATAACTTCTGATTCCAGACCCTTAACCTTGACTAAAAACCACCCCCAACCCTCATTTAAAGCAAAAGATGGTTTGAATACCCCAAGATGGAACTTTCCAATCACTTCATGTTTGAGTGCCCTTTTCGATATAAAAAATATAAAAGAGACTGTATGTTGAGTATTTCGTATTAAAAAGTAACCCAAACTACAAAAAGCTGCTGTGCATGGGTTCAAGAAGGCTTCTGTGGTTCAGATGTAGGCAGTCCCAGGAGGGGCCCTTTGAGAAGGGCCATTTGTAATCAGCTACAGCTGCCCCTCCGAGCCAAAGCGAGCTTCGAGTGACCCTGCCTTCACGGGGGTGCAGTGGACTGTGGAAGCACTGGTGGAGAAAACTGGGCACTGAGAAGAAGGTCTGGAAGCGGATGGCAGATCATTAGGCAAACGGTGAAAAATTACCCCTCCACGCTTAACGATACGGGTCTTTACAAGGTGCAAGGTAGGCCTGTGAGAAATGACACGGAGAACTGTCTATGACATTAAGTGGAAAAAACAAGCCAGGGAACAAAACAGGACACAAGCACAATCAATTCTGCCACGTTGCACGACGATGCGTTACGCACATACACACTCATGACATATAGCCCCATGTATGTGCACGACTGAAGGCAGGTGGATGGACCCCTGATCTGTCAGCACCAGTTAGCTCTGGGCAGGTGGGATAAAGGGCAGGGTACTCTGGCCCTACATGATGTGCTCTGTATACTTCTTTTCTTGTTAGAGTGAGCACATGCGATGATCTAACACTGTCCCACTTCATATTCAACGATATTAGAGAACTGTTTTCCTGTTTCTAGGTAGGATGATGGCAGTGTGGTTAAACTTCAAAACAGCCAAATTTATTAGAAATAGTGTTCAGAAAACTGAACCACCTGAGACTGGCTTCAAAACAATTTGGGGGTGAGGGAGGATAACTGGGGCTCACTGGCCTCAAACACACCCTGGCAAAAATTAAAAAGAATTTTTAAAAAAAGTTGTTTCCACTTTTGGAAAAAGTGAGAAACTGCCTTAGAAGATACACAGAGTTGTGAACCCCAGGCTCCTGGCAGAGAGGACAGTGGGGCTGGGGGTGGAAGGGGTAAGTCGGGTCTAAGGGCCTTGTTGGGCTCTGCCAGGATTGTTCTGGATCTTCATAAGAGAAACTAAAACTCTTCCAACCCTCTAGGTTAGAAATAGGTTAAAGGGGCTCCCCACACAAATGGATGGCTCCTGCTGGGCTCACCAAGAAACAACCATTACTACAAGGTCCCCCCACCCACCCAGCTCCACCATCCAAGCCCCCAAGATGCTTCTTTGACCCAAAAGAGGGCCCGCCTCCGTGGAGAGAAGTCCCAGGACTAACAAGGTGGCCATAAAAGCACCCAAGACTCCAGACTCAGGGCACTGCTGATTCACAAAAGAGAATACACACCTATTTCAGGCAGTCTAGGAAAGTTTTCACAGAAAACGTCAGATGCTTTGAGCGACTCACCCGGGCATCTCAAAATGCTTACCGTGATCCGAGGTGAGCGCCACAATCGTGCTGCTGGCCAGCTGAAGATCGTCCAGAGCACTCAAAAGGTGGCCAACCTGCGTATCCAAATACGAAACACAGGCAAAGTAGCTCTGGCGGATTTTCCGCTGCAATTTAAAGAAGAATAATAATAATGAGAGTGACTGCAAGTTAAAGTGCACGGCATACCCAGCCACAGTGCTCGCCTGAGCACCCCTCCCGAGCCCCAGCCCTCGGGTGCCCTTGATGACCTTCTTAGCCAAAACGGAACACTCCTTTCCCCGCCATCCCCCCCCCCCGCCCCCGGCCTCGTACAGCCACAGCGAAACCCGCACGTCCACAAGGAGGATTCTTTGCTAAGCAAGTCAGTTTTCACTTTAGGGCACAGATCACAGCACGTGGATGTGCCACTTACTATTCCTTTCTGTCTCCGTCACATACTCTTGCAGGTCCCAGGAGACAACCATGTACACAGAAACTGACCCCTCAGCCTTCCAAAGTCTGCTGAGGGTCACACCAAAGATACCATATAGCTGTATTCATTTCCTGGGCCGCTCTAACAAAGTATGACAGACTTGGTGGCTTCAAACAACAGAAACAGATCACCTCCCAGTTCTGGAAGCCAGCAGTCTGAGCTCAAGGTGTCGGCAGAGCCTCTCTGAAGGCTCCAGGGGAGGAACGTTCTAGCTTCCAGTGGTGGCCACAATCCTTGGCATTTCTTCTCACAAGGACCCCAGCCATACTGGGTCAGGGGCCACTGCACGGCAGCATGACCCCATCCTGACCAGTCATACCTGCAATGACCCTATTTCCAAACAAGGCCACATTCTGAGACCCTGGGGTCAGGACCTCCACGGATCTTTCTGAGGGACACAACTCAACTCTAACAACAGCCGTGAGTGGGTCTCTCCCCCAAGCTCTTCATTACCCAGCGGATGGCAGCCGCTTCCCTCATAGCCTGTGGCTGGCACGCGTGCCTCCGTCCCAACAAACTGCCCACGGGCAGGACAACGGTGGTGGAGGAGGGAGAGCGGCACACCCTCCATGGACCCTCAACCCCAAAGCAGCCTCCGGAGCAGACAGGCTCCATGAAAGAGCCACAGCCTCTGCTGGGCTGACTCTTCCCCCGCCTTGTTCACAAATCTTAAAGAAAAAGATGAGTCCCCTACCCCTGCCACAGGGGAGAAGCGAGGGAGCTGCCAAGCGATCAGACCAGCCCCAGCTTCCGTGTGTCCCAGCTGGTCCTGTCAGCCGGACCCGTGGTGAGAACAGTCATGAGACTCACCCCCTCTCCCCAGATAGTGAAGACAATGGATATCCATCTAACCTTCTAGAAGGATTATGCTGAACCCTGGCTACTTCTACCTTCTGGTAGATAAAAGTCTCCAGTCTGTAACTTGGGGAACTTCGGTCCTCCTGGGGACCAAAGACACCTGTCAGGATGGCTGTGTACTAGTCAAGGGTACGCCTTCCTTCCTACGTGGGCCCCTGGAGACAGGAGAAGCAGCAGATGTGGTCGTCAGCCTCACTGAGCCACCCGTCAGGTGAGGACAGGCATGGAGACAAGAAAAGGTGCGTTACTGGCAGGGCGCAGGGACGACCCTGGAGAATGAGCCCTCGAGTTGGCCTGGGGAAATCGGGGGAGGCTTCACAGAGGAGTTAGCATTTGAGGAGAGAAGCTGGCAGTCAGACAAGCGGGGGTCGGATGCCCTAAGCAGGGGCTGCAGAGCGTGGAACAGTGTGGAGTCACCACAGGCCAGGGCACGTTTTGGGCCAGCAAGCTGGCCAGTGTGGCTGGAGAGTCACAGGGGAAGGCCAGGGAGCAGGACAGGATGCTGAAAAGGCAGGTCACGGCCACATGATACGGACCCAGAGGGTCCATCCAAGGAGTGGAGGTCTCGGGTTGGAGGCCAACGAAGGCACCGAGGTCACCCGAGAAGAGGAAGTGACACAATCTGGGCTGCAGGTGAATGAGGGTCCCCCACCGAGAGCCCGGAGCAGACGCCAGGGGCTCAAGGGGAACCAGCACTAGATCAGCGCTGCGCGCACAGGGCAACCTCCATGGTCGCTCGTTGAAGCGACAAACCAAGACCAGACCACTGCGGTGGTCCACAAAGTGGTGCCGAAGAGGAATTTAGGGAGATGGGGTAGGAGAGGGGGAGGGAAAGGAGCTGAGGACCCCAAAGGGAACTCCACGTTTCTCACTAGGCTGGCAGCATGATTCAATGGCACGGAGGGGGCGGGGGCACAGGAGGAGAAGAAAAGGAAGAGCAGGAATGGTGGTGCAGCCACACGGGGCCTCTAGCAACCAGTGGACAGACAGACAGACACGTCTGGAATCAGGAGCGTGGGGCTGGAGAGGTTGTTCTGGGGCTCATCCACAGCAGGCTCAGCGGGCAGGGCTGGGGGCGAAGAGCATAAACAACATGGGGGGGCCCTGGGCTTGACCCCGGAGAGGCGCACCTCCTAAGTGGCAGACACAGAACGAGGGGCCTGCCCTGGGGACTGCAGTGGAGGGGGTCCAGGAGGCTTGGCAAGGAAGCCCAGGAAGCAGACATTTCCAGAAGGCACAGCTCTCTCAACAGTGAGAGGGCGGCAGGGATTCAGGGAAGGTCAGGACCCACGAGGATGGATTTTATTTGCCAGCGGGATCAGGGCTGACCCAGATGAGAGAACGCTTAGTGAGATGGGGAGGCAGGAGGCCGCACCGAGGTGGACGAAGAATGAAAGGACAGTGAGGCCACAGACACAGCAGAACAGAGAACGTCACACTCATTCTCCTGTGGAGGGTGGGCGAAGGGGCAGGAAGGGGAAGAAACAGGTACGGCCCAGGGAGGCAGTACTTCTGAAGATGGGATGGATGGCAGCGGACGCACAGGCTGGACGGAAGTTGGGAGGAGACGGCAAGGAGGGGGAACGGGGTAGGGAGGGGCCGAGTCCCTGCTGCTCTTCTTCTGAGACCAGGGAGAAGGCTGCAAGCTCAGCACACAGGCACACACAATTCTGGCTACAAGTGAGGGAGGTTATTTACAGCTTCCGTTCACCAAGTACCTGCTGGGTGCCATCTGATCCTCCGAACCACCCCAGAAGGTGAGCATTACCACTTCCATCTTACACAGGAGGACTCTGAGGCTCCAAGAGGTTGATTAACTTGCCTAGAGACACACAGCTGGCAAGGGGCACAGCCAGGATGTGTACCCACGTTCAGCCTGTGCCTTCCCCTTCCTCAGACTGGTAACCAGCCTCTGCCTCTGAAACAGGAAGTACAGTCATCTGCTGAGAGATGGGGCAGAAGGGCAGGGTGGGGGGAGGGGCTGGAAGGGTTCTGAGCAGCCGCAGAGGGCAAGAGGGAGCCGAGCAGAGGACTGGGCATGCGAGCATGTCCCTGCCTCAGGACGCAGGCTTGAGAGCAGACAGGGTGGCCGGACTGTCCTGTGGTCAGGGTACTGCAGTCAGGACGAGGATAGAGGGACGCGCGTGCTCAGTAGCTGGCGGCAAGAGTAAGTGACCGGCCACGGGGCCTCAGCTATCCAGGGAGGGAGCAAAGCCCAGAGGTGAGCTGGACACGGGAGAGGGGGCCACACACCAGCAATCCCCACGTGGCCCCAGGCTCACGCACGTGGCACTGAGTCAGAGGGCTGATGGCTGAAGGGGGCACAGAACCCAGAGGCTCAAGACCCAGAGCTACAGGCAGATGATGAGGAGGACCAAGTGCAAGGTGAATGTGGGGCGGGAATCAGCACACGAGTACACCAGGGAGGTCCTCTGGGTCACACTGTGAACCTGTGCGCCCAACAGGGCAGCTACACCGCCAGTGGGCGTGGTGAGAGGAGGGGCTGAGACGATCGGGAAGGCACCCTCGCCGTGTGGCCGACACTGTCCTAGACACCCCACACGTTCACTGTGGTCCCCGCTGAAAACCTCCAGAGCAGCTGTCATCATGGAAAACCTTCCCCCATCTTGTGTCGATTTTACAGATAAGGACACCGAGACTCAGGGAAATAGGATGACTCGTCAGCAGCCATGCAGCTGGTGCGGGGTAACTGGAATTCAAACCTAGACTGGTCAGAGCCAACGAAACAAACACGGGGGCTCTGGCATCACACCTCCCAAGGGGCGCTCCTCCACAGCAACCGCATGACCTGGGCAAGTCTCTAGTGTCCTTACCTGGACAACAGAGACAGCAGGCCCCCCACTAGGGTCCCATGGGGACCAAAGAGCACACACAAAATGCTGAGCACCCTTCCTGGTGTGCAGGGTCATCGGGAGTGACTGTCACTAATGTGATGTCCAGGCACAGCCTCGGATCTGCAACTCCAGCAAACCTCGCTCTCAGAACCCCTGCGGGGGGAAGCAGGAACCCAACAGACCGACGGGCCCGCTGCTTCTCAAACTCTCACCACTGCCACCCGAGACGCAGGGACGCGCAGCCTCCTCGCCCAAACCCTTGCCGGCCGAACACAGGGGCCAGAGAGCAAGAGACACCTGGGCAGTCTGTCTGGTTTTGTTGTGTCTCGACACGTAGCCTACGGCAATGGTTCTCAAACTTCTGCCTGCATTAGAATCACCAGGTGTGTGTTTTTGGAAATGCAGGTTCTCGGGCCCCACTCCCAGCCTCCAACTCCCTGACTCTGAGTGGGACCAGGATGCCGTGCTTCTAACGAGCCCTCGTGGGGGTTCTGATGCAGGCGGCCCAGGAAGCACTGTGAAAACGCTGTCCTCTTCCTTCCCCTGTAGACGGGCTGCTGGAGTGTTCACGTGCTAACAGAAAGGCAGGGCTGTGTGTGGAATATTCCAGAAAGAGTGTTGCTCAGCGTGCGCTCTGCATGCCAGGGAGAGAGGGGTTGACGAGTCACCCCCATGTCATGGCAAACGGACCCCAGACACTGCAGCTGGACGGCGCTGGCTGTGTTGGTGCCCCAGCTCCCTCTGCGCCAAGGCCCCACTCACCAAGCCACCTCCTGAGAGTAACGGATGCCCGTGTCGGCTTTCCCACAGGGGACCCGCCAGGACCAGTTAACTGAGAGTTCTGGGTGGCACGGGAGTCGCCAACCACCCTACACCTGACAGACTGTCACCTGGATTCAATAGCACCTCCTAACATTTAGTGAGGGTCACCCAGGGCTTCTCCCCATACCGGGTCCACAGCCCGTGAGTCCCCAGATCTCCAGATGCCCCCTTCTTTGGAAGCAGAGACGCTGAAGGGGAGACTGTCTATCCACCCAGCACGTTCGCCCCAACCCCGGCGCTCCACAGGCCGCCTCACATAGAGAAAGTGCTCAGCAAGACACAGGGGACAGAGCATGTCCACTGAGAAAAGCACTGTCACTTGTGACATCATGCCGTAAGTGCCCTATGTGTCCCCCACATCCGTCCTTGATACCTGAAAGTTGGCGGGGATCGGGCCGTAGGGCACGCTGAGGTTTAAGGCTTGGACATCCTCCCGCTGTCGGACATCCATCCAGGGGTTGTAGGCCACAGGAGGGAGGCCGGCAGGGACCTGGGGATCGGGAGCCAGGGTGATGTTCTCCAAGGGATACAGCTTCTGAAATTCCTTGGGGGAAAAGCACACAAAGCCACCAGGCTGTCACTCTTCTGGCAAAGGCACAAGGTTGGGCCTCTACTGGTGTTTACGCTGCCTCTTCTCTAAGCCTGTGATGCGTTTACACAAGTATCTCCCCCACTTGAAAGTCACTCTCACGAGATGCCAGTGGTAATGAAATCATTCAACTAGTTTCCTACAAACCGAGCAGCGACAGCTCTCTTCCCTCATAGACACCGATGCCCTCCTCTTCCCATTGCCACCTCCCCTCCAACTAGAAAAGGTGTGCAGAGGTGTGGCCAGTTCCCCAAATCACCCCCTCACTCAGAAGTTCACTGGGAGAGCACACAGGAGTCCACACAAAGCCCTACTCACGGCTGCAATTACTGCAGCGAAAGGATACCAGCCACAGTCAGCAAAGGGGATTGTCACAGGGGGTATCTGGGGGGAAACCAGGCACAGGCTGCCAGAGTCTTCCCCCGGTGAAATCACACAGGATGCGCGCAATTCCACCAGCAACAAGCTGTGTGACAGCATGTGTACAACGCTGCTGCCCGGGAAGCAGAGGCTCGTGAAAGCCTTAGCACCCAGGATTTATACTGGGGCTGGTCACGCAGGCACCCTCTGCCTGCACAGATCAAAATCCCAGACTCAAAGCAGGAAAGGAGGGGTTTCCATGAACAGTTCAGGCCTAGGGAGCCACTTGGCAGTTCTGGGAATGGTGGGAACACTCCCGAGATCCAGGTTCCCAGAGGCCAGGGCAAGGCCCAAGCTCACGAGCAGGGCTTTCAACGGATCACAGTCAGGCCTGCTAGGTTAACTCCTTCTGCACGAGAGACAGAAGTTGGTCTCACTCCATCAAGGGGGGCTGACACCTCCTGCTAGGAAGGCGAGATCCCCTGGGCCAATCAAAGCGTGACACTCACAGCATCAAAGGGCACGTCTCTGGTCTCCACGGCCATCACAAGTGACGGGCATGCTTTGCAAAGTCAAAAGGGTGGGCTGCTCAGGCCCGGGGAAAACATGATAGGAAAAAACTGAAAAATATTCTGAAAAAGAAGAGACTACATACTCTAAATGATACACACGCAAGTGCAGGATTCGAGCTTCCAACAAGCCACGTGGTGCCCTGTGTTTCAGGGCTCAAGGGGAAAGGCAGTTACTGAAGAGGGCCTCACATCTCCTGGAATTCTGTACCAAGGATTGCCACTTACTGCAGGCTTCAGTGGCCAGCTCTGCATCCCTTCTCCGTGATGACTCACTAGCCAACCCAACATTACTCACTGACTTCTAGGGAAAAATCCTCCAGTGGAGGAAGTAGAAGCCAAGCGTTTCTAACAAGATTCTTACGTGTCCTAAGTCTACTTCTTAGCCTTGACCTCTGAAACCCATCTTCAGACCACTGAGTATACTAGTGCCATCAGGCGTCCCTGGTGACCAGGGATGGCAGGATGTGGCCACCTTCACTATGACACAGCTGTCACAGCTGTGCTGGATCAGCCCTCCGCCAGCTCTTCACCTTGGGGTATCTGAAGGGGATGTGCGGCTTATGATAGCCCACAGCCAGGAAGAAAGGACTGGCAGATGTTTTCATCTTTCCCAACAACCGTATGGCTTGCTCGGTGCTCTGCTTGTCAGGCAGGGTGCCCTCGGGCACATCTGCCACATCCACAGGGCACAGCAGGTTGGCATGGAGTTCTCCGTCTGGTCCCCTACAGGTCTTTCAAAACAAAACATACAAAGTCAGCTTTTTAAATGCAAGAAATTGAAGTCATGAAAGTTCCACACAATGGATTTAACGTTTCTATTTCGAGCACATTAAGTATTAGTCATGTAGACTACACGGGCACATAGAAGTAGAAGTAAAACAGAGACGTGTTTCTTCTTTTCCAGGCAGACGCCAGAAATCCACCAGAACTTACTTAGCTTCTTGTTGTTCATTCTCTGTCTCTAGGTCATAATTAATTAAACGAAACCGAAGTAAGCTAACGATCAAAAAAAAATCTGTCTCTAATTCAACAATAAAAAAAACATAGACAAAGGACTTGAATAGATATTTCCCCAAAGAAGATAATCAAATAGCCAATAAGCACATATAAAGATACTTAACAGTCATTAGGGAAAGGAAAAAAAAATCTGTAATCTGTTTTCAATTTCAAGGACAGACTAAAGCTTCTAAGTGACAGGGCCACAGTTAACTAGATACAGTGACAGTTCATGGAATTTCCAGATCCTCAACTACACCATGCACAGGATGGAACTTACCGCTTCATTTCTTAAAGTGGCCATGCCGGCCACAAGGCCAATTTCAGTTCTGACCATGACTTCTACCTCACAAATACCCAGAGGCAGCGGCAGCTACTGCTCCATTTCACCGAGGAGCATCCTTTCACAGCTCTGCCCTGTCCACACCAACCTGGGCAGGGCAGCCGCCGTCTGCCTCCCAGTACCTGCTCAGGTTCACATGGTCTGCAGCACTGCCAGGGATTTGGTGCAGTCAGACCCACTATCTTGAGAATGATGTGGGAGATGGGGACAGGGACCTGGCATTTGTGAGGCTACTAAAAGTAGCAAGATGATTTCAGGGAATAGAAGGATTGAGATGGGGTCTTCCGATCTCATTCTCTTAATACTCAAGCCACAAGCCAAAGGCCAGAGCCCGCTGGCTTTCACTGTATTCTGAAATGAAAGTTGTCATGAATGTAGAACACTCTTCTGCACCCCACCAACCTCCCAAAATCCACACCCTTCTCTACACAATGGCTCTAAAATCCTCTGAGAAACATGTCATTTCTCAACACTCCAGCTGTTTTCCTGAATTTCTTAAATGTAAGTTTTAGTTGCATTTATACATTGGGGGCTCCTCTGAACCGAGATTAAGTTTCCTTATAGATTCCTTTTTTTCATAATGCTTTAAAGCCCCTATCAAAGGTCTCAGCACCTGAACATATCCATTAGGGCCAAGACAGATAGACAGACAGACAGATAGACGGAAAGGCTTTCTCCTAATCTGGGCTGAGGTGCTTAGAGCACAGGTCTCTCTTTGTCCTTCCATGTCTCGGCATCTCCTATAACGAACCCTCTGCACTGAGCCTTATCCAGAGTGAGCACGAAGGAGCCATCAAGTGAGCCTTGCACACTAGAGCATAAGCTTCTAGAGCAAGGCATCCCTGCCGGCTTCTAAATGCAGCCACCTCTCCACTGGACCTAATGCTAAAGGTCCCAACACTCATCACTGTCAGGTCATGATCACAACCCAAACCCATAAAGCCCACCATATAACCAGCTGGAAAGGACGTGCATGCTGCACACACAATAGTTAACCTTCATTTGCTAGACAGGGAAGAAGAGGTTCCTCTTCAGACCAGTACCCCTTTCACGGCCTTACCTTGGTGTTTTCATACTTTTCAGAGGAGGGATGATAAGGTGGAATAGACCAGCTATATGGAGAATCATCACTATGATTGGAAGATACTCCTTGAGGGGGAAAAAGAAGGGAAGTCATTAAATAAAGCATGGCGAGTCCTTCAATGCCCTCCCCCACCAAAATGTCCACTTTGTACACAACCGGGAAAGGGCCATCCCCTTCTTTTGGCCTCAGTTTCCTCATCTATAAAATCAGGAGCCTAGGCCAGATGATGAGAAGTCCCCACGAAAACCGACCCTCTGGGCTTCTATCTGAGTACTGAGCCCCTGACCCAGCCCCAAAGAGCCCTTGCTGGCACCTCTCCCAACCCTACAAAGGAGGCGGCAGAGGCTGGGGCACAACCAGGGCTGGCTGGGCAAGGGGAGGCTCTGCAAAGGGGGGGTGCTTTGCCGGATGCCAACCAGACACGAGACGAGGGGGCTGGGGTCCGAACCCATGACACTGCCTTGGACGCCAGGTTCAGTGCTCTGTCATGATGCAGAAACCCACCCCTAAGCTCGGTAGTTTACAGTCTACCTGGGAAGACAAAATAACAACGTGCGACACTGAGGAAGGACTGCCAGCCATCTGGAGAGGAGAAGTGCTGTGTGAGTGAGGGAGCCCTGGGCACAGAGGGGACGTGGGTCCGGGGAGGCCTGGCAGCGAGGGCTCTGGAGGGAGGGACTGCCTGTGCAGATGAGCTGGGAGGAGCTGAGAGGGTAGCGTGGGCAGCGCCACGGGAGAAGGGCGTCGCCAGCACGGGGACACACGGGGACTCCAATGATGAGCACCTGGTGAGGCAGGACTGGAGGCCAAGGGGCAGCGGGCGGAGGGCTTCTCAACCCCGCAGGCACAGTGGAAGTGCAGAGCGGGCTGACAGACCTGGTCCAAACCCCCACGCTGCCCCGCGTGCCCGTGCCATCTCGGGCACGCTCTGCGAGCCTCCGTTTCCTCCTCGGGAAATGACGCCAATGAGGAAACCCACCTTGCCTGCTGCTGGGGAGAGGATTACGGGAGCAGCCGGCACAGCATCCAGCAGGCGCCTGGCGCTCAATCAATGGTGGCTGCTGTCAGCCTCAAGCAGTCCCGTCCTCGACACAACAGGGTCTTAAGAACAAAGACCCGCTTGAAAAATGTGTCTCCAGGAGGGCTGCAGGCCATGTGTTTGCTCTCCGGCTAAGACAACCCCACAATCTAATTACCAGGGGTAAGGAGGCCAGGCGCCACCCCTCGGGCCTTGTCAGGCCTCCCTTCCTGAAGCACGATCTCCCCTCTGCTGTGTTTGCTCCTTTTGTCTCTCTCTCCAGCTGTGCTCAGGTCAGAGTGTCAAGATGTGAGCACCGACTGCAGAAAGTTCTACTTGCACTTGCTGGCGACCTTTCGGCCACACAGCCTGACAGACCTGCCTTCCATAATGGGCCCAACTTTGCGGCCCCTCGTGATAAGCGCTTCTCGGGACAGAGCTCGGGCTCTCAAGGCACCCCCACACACACACACACGCTGTCCTGGGATGCTCCCCTGGGAAGGGAATCAAGGCAGCTGCCACTCCAGCTTCCCAGAGGAGGAATCGGAGGCTCGAAGAGGTTGAATGATTTGCCCCAGGTCCAATGCACACCTAAGAAGTGGCAGAACTGGGACTAGAACCCAGGGGCCGGCATTCCCCATGCCACCGCCCATCAGCGGTTCACTCCGCCTCCAGAGGTGCCCACCCCGGCGGAATGCGGCACAGAGGAGACCTGAAAACAAGTGGGACTAAACTACAGTATGTGTCTCTGTTAGACCACTGTGCTGCCATTAAAAATGACGGCACGAAGAGTCACCACGCGGGAAAACGTTTATATCTAAAACACTCACAATATAGCTGTGTATCGCTGGTGGTAGAGTGGTGAGCACAGCTGCCTTCCACAATATAAAGTTGTATATCCAGGAAAATCTCAAATCAGAAAAATAATATGCCCAGAACCAGGGGACATCACCACAATAAATCTCTCCTTAGTGGTGCAAATACAAGCAATTTATATTCTTTTTTTTTTTTCTCTCTTTTCTGCCGCGCTGCGCAGCTTGTGGGGTCTTAGATCCCGACCAGGGATTTAACCCGGGCCCTCAGCCGTGAAAGCACTGAGTCCTAACCACTGGACTGCCAGGGAATTCCCAATTTATATTCTTTAGTTTATACTTCCCTTTTTCTCCCCCAACTTTCTGTCAAATACTCATGCCTTACTTCAAGTTCAAAACAAAAGAGTTTTAGGGCCTCCCTGGTGGCGCAAGTGGTTGAGAGTCCGCCTGCCGATGCAGGGGATACGGGTTCGTGCCCCGGTCTGGGAGGATCCCATATGCCGCGGAGCGGCTGGGCCCGTGAGCCATGGCCGCTGAGCCTGCGCGTCCGGAGCCTGCGCGTCCGGAGCCTGTGCTCCGCGACGGGGGAGGCCACAACAGTGAGAGGCCCGCATACCGCAAAAAAAAAAAAAAAAAAAAAGAGTTTTAAACTCCCTGTTTCAGCATTCTCATTCTGGCATTAAAGAGAGCCAGTTTAGCTGCCAGTGTTGAAGGTCAGGACTGGGTGGCCCCTGGCACCCTAGAGACCCTGGGTACCAGCTTACCCTCCTCTTTCTGACCTAATTCACAGGCAGTGGGCAGGCAACCCCTGCCAAATTGCAGCCTCTTCACTGGGCAAGTCAGCAGAGCTGCCCTGGTCTCACTTCACTGCCAGGGACCCCGGGTTACAGGGGGTCAGGCGCAGAGCTGGACTCACAGCCAACACTCCCCCTCCCCCCAGCCAGTGCCCTTCCCTCCCCCCGCCACACACAGCCAAAGGAACCAAACAGCACCATGACTAGTTTCCAAGAGGAAGAAAAAGCCCTTCTACCCTTTTTCACTTTTGGTGAGAACACAAAGCCAAGCTGAGAAGTAATATCCTGGACAAATGTGACAGTGACTAACCAGGTGTCCACCGAGCCCCAGCCCCAGGAGGGGACCCCTGTCCTCAGACACGAGAATAGAGAGAGCCCAGACTCGGAGGGGCAAGCAGTACCAGGATGAAAGACTTTTCCAACCGACATGGTCACGTAGCCATTCTCCTTGAAGTACTGGGGGATGGTGGAGAAGTTTCCAGAGTGTGCCCTCCAGTAGGAGTTGAAGTCATATAGGCGGGTAGTGTCTGGTCTCCTCCCGGTGAGCAAGGACACGCGGCTCGGGGCGCACACGGCTTGCTGGTAGGGAGCACAAGCAGAGGGACACGTCCTCAGAGGAAAACAAAGTCTGGGAGCTAAAAGGTAACCAGGCAACCTCCCAGGTCCTCGGCTAACAGCTTGGCGGCTGAGTCATGCAGATCTCAAAGCCAACCAGCAGGATTTGGGCCTCACCCAGCCGCCAGCAAGAAGTCTTCCCCGAGAGAGGAAGGCCCCAGGCCCTCCATCCAGCAGATGACTGTGCCATTCTGCATGATGGCGTCTCACGGGTGCCCGGAGCAGGCAAAGGTATAGGGAGTGGCCCCATGAAGGGGCACAGGAAGGAGGGCCACTGTGGCAGCATCCCCTCCTTCTCAGCACCAGGAAATCTCCAGTGGGGGGAAAAAAGGTGGGCAGGACCAGCCTGAACACAGTATACCAGGGCACACCCTCCACCCAAGGAGAAGCACCCCTGAAAGGCACAAGCTTCCTTGCCAGCGGACAACCAGGTTTTCTCAGCCGCCATTTTCCAAACTGTGCTCCCCTCTACTAAAGAGACGCCTGGTACAATGAGTGCCATCCCCCCAACCCTCAGTGCATGAGGCACACACCCACACCCAGAGGTGCCCAGACATACCTGGGCAAAGGCATTCTGGAAGAGGAGGCTGTGGGAGGCCAGCTGGTCCACGTTTGGGGACCTTATGAGTTTGTCCCCGTAACAACCCAGGGAGGGGCGTAGGTCATCCACGATGATTAGAAGGACATTCAGAGCATCTGCACAGGAAGGAGGAGCTTCAGTGAGATCACCTGCACTGACACCCAACCCCACCCAGGGTAGGTGCTAGGGTACCCAGAGATCCAAGGCTGGCCCCAGCACCTTGACAGCCCAGCCAGCTAAGCCAGGGAGGGTGGGAGTGGGTGCACAGAAGAAGCCCAAGTCCGGGGTGGCAGGGTTAGGCTTTGGCCATGGCCTCAAGCCTGGATGAGGGAGGGAGAGAAAAAAGAGGGAGGGAGGGAAGGGAGGAAGGTTCGATAGAAGAAGGAATGGCAGGAGGGAGGGAGCGAGGGAGTTAAGGATGGAGGTAGGCAGGGAAGTAAGGAGGGAGCCCCGCAATGTGGACGAGGGCGCCGGAGGCACCTGTGGCCGAGTTGCCCAGCGCCGCGGATCCGACAGAGCCCAGGACCAGGCCAAGCCAGAGCAGGCCCCCGCCAGGCGGCAGCATCTTGCCCCGGCGCGGCCGCTCCGGGGCGATGATGACAGGTTTTGACAGGAGGGCAGGGCCGCCTGTCGCGCGTCGCAAACCCGGAGACCCCGCCCGACGCGGCCGCAGAGGCCCCCGCCCCGGCCCCCGCCCCGGCCCCCCCGAGCGCGAGTGCGCCTGCGCGAGATCCGGGCCACAGGGGGCGGAGCCGCGGCTCTAGCGCAGCGCCTGCCCCGCCCACCGGGCCGACTCACTGGTTGGGGCGCACCTCCCCCGTCGGGCAGGTACTTGGGAAGTCTTTCCAGGTGTCTCCAAAGATTTGCGTTGCAACCACTGTCCTCAACCAGCAGTTTCCTGCCACTTTGCCTTTGCTCGTGCTATGCGTTTCACCTGGAGGCCCTTCCCTTCCCTCTTCTCTCTATAAAAGTCATACTTTTCCTTGCAGACCAGCCCAAATGCCGTTCTCCTTGCATGAGGCCCTCTGAGAACTCGCCTTCCTCCATCTAAAGGGACCCCTCTCCTATGCATTTGTTCAACAAATACTTATTAAGTACACCAGATATGTATACCGAGCACTGTTGGCAGCTTGGGAGTTCTGGCGGCTTGGGAGTTCTAAGTCCCTTCCCCTGTGGAGCTTGTGGACAATAAATGACCAAATAAACATTGAATAGCAGTGGGCATGCGCGGTCTGGAAAAAAATAATATGGGGGCGTGGGTGGCACATGGGGAGTTTCATGTTATTTTCTATGGGGTGGCCAGGCAAAGCCTCACTAGTAAAGTGATATGTGAATAAAAACTTGAAGGAGGTGGGGGAGCAGGCATTGTGGAGAGCATGCTTGACAGTGTTAGCTGATGGCACAGAGGCTAGTGGGGCTGGCGGGGAAACAGGAGATGGGGAGCAGGTAGGAGATGGGAGGAGTGAGGGTCATAACTCTTCAGTGGCAAGAATCATTCACTGCGTGCCTGGGGCTGAGGCTTAGGCAGGACATCACAATCCTCTCTCTGTCTCTGACTCACTTCCAACTCCTAGCGAAATAACCTAACACAATGCCAGGCAGATTGGAGATCTTTTTTTGCATACAGGAATACATAAATATTAGTATAGTTATTGAGGGTTTCCTATACCCAGGCAACATGCTAATTTTCTCCTCACACCAACACTGTGAGCTAGATGCTACTAACATTCCCATTTTACAGATCCAGAAATTAAATCTCAAAGAGGCCAAATCGCTTGACCTGGCACACAGCCAGGAAGTGGAGGTGCAGGGTGGCTTTCTGTGAGAGGGAACCTCCTCGGTTGGTAGCCAGAGCGCAGTCACCACAGGAGGCTTGCTGCCATTGCCGCTGCACCTCATTTGCTGTATCCTGGGGTCCCAGCAGGTTGGCTGTTCACACTGCAGCCTGGCTGGTAACGCCCCCTTCCCTAGGAAGGGCCACCTTCCACCTGCACTCCCCAGACCAGAGCATAGGACGAGTCCCTCAGGGTGGGCCAGCCCCAGCCAAGTGCCCAAGCTGCCAGGCTTCAGGAGGCACCTCAGCTGTCCCTCCTCATCCTGACACTTCCCTTGTATTGGTGGCTGCCTTTTCCCTCCCAAAAGTATGGCCCCTAATGTTTCAGGAAACTCTGAGCCCAACCTCAACAAGGACTCCAGTGTCTATTTAGAAAATTACTCTCATCCTTACTTCCTCTTTCCTTGGCATCTGTGATACTGTCTCATAGCAACAGGTGTCTCCTGAGAGCTTGTGAACTAAGGAGCAAATGATATCATACTTGTCATTATCAAAAAGCCATTAACAAAAAATCATTCAGTAAACCCCAGGGTTGGCCAAGGAGGGGAATGAGGCAAAAGTCACACACAGTTCCCACCTCTAAAAATGTCTGTAGTTCTCTTGTGGACTCGGTTCAAGTCAGCAAACGTTTCCGGAGCATCATCCCGTCCAGGCCCTGGGGTGGGAGGTGAGAAGGATGCATGAGGAATCAGGAGGCAGACGGGTCCTTGCCTGCAGCCCCCCAGGCACGTACAACCTGTGGGGAGGAGGGACAGCAGCACGACCTGATCACCATCACAGAGGTAGCCTTCTGATTTGTCAAAAAGAGAGTTTCTCCAGAGGAAGCAATCAGATGTGAAGACAAATTCACCCTGTCCAACACTGATCTAAGCAGCCTCTGACTTGTTGCCAAGGTGTTGGGGTACACCAAGAAGGAGCAGCTGGAGAGCCTGTCTAGACAACAGCCGGGCCTCTAATGACAGATATGAGAGACCAGACATGAGGCCTATGAGCATTTGAGCATGCAGTCTCAGCTGCATCTTTCTGGAAGAGTTTAAATTTGAATAAAGGTGCACAGCTAGCATCCATTGACAGACGTGGTGTACACACCCCTAAGGTGAGCATCAATGTGTCATGCCCGTGTATAATCCCCTCCCATTGGGTGTGAGTGTAACCTGTGCTTCTAGCCAATAGAATCTGGCAAAGGCGAGACAGGATGTCACACCTGTGACTACATTATGATGTGTATAAGGGTCCATCTTGCTAGCACAGAGAGATATCCTGCTGGTCTTGGAAAAACCGTATTGTAACTGCCCCTAGAGAGAGCCACATGGCAGGGAACTGTGGGCGGTTTTTAGGACCTGAGAGTGGCCTCCAGCCAACAGTCATTGAGAAGCCAAGAGAACTGAGTCCTAGAACCACAAAGAAATGGATTTGGCCAACAACTACAAGAGCCTGATAGAGGACTCTGAACTCCACAAGGGAACACAGCCTTGTGAGACCCTGAGCAGAGGATCCAGCTAAGCTGTGCCTGGACTCCTGACCCACAGAAACTGTGAACTAACAAATGTGTTTTTTTAAGCCACTAAATTTGTGGTAACTTATTATGAAGCAATACAAGGTGAATACAACATTGCTCATTCACAAAATGAATAGACCATTGACTGCAAGGTCAGATCCCTTCCTAGGGAGTGTTCTTATGGTTATGAAAGCATTGATGCCATAAGAGTCCATGAGAGCAGGTTGGAATGGTTCCACAGAAACCGTGCCGATTAACACCAATCCACCAGCTCCGCCAGGGTGTGTGAAGGCAACACAATTCTGGACAGAAAACATGGCCTCTCTGTCCTCAACCTTGCTATGGCCATCATCAAAGAAAAGACTGAGGGGGGACTTCCCTAGTGGCACAGTGGTTAAGAATCTGCCTGCCAATGCAGGGGACACGGGTTTGATCCCTGGTCCGGGAAGATCCCACATGCCGCGGAGCAACTAAGCCCATGCACCACAACTACTGAGCCTGCGCTCTAGAGCCCATGCTGCACAACAAGAGAAGCCACCACAATGAGAAGCCCATGCACCACAATGAAGAGTAGCCCCCCCTCGCCGCAACTAGAGAAAGCCCGTGTGCAGCAATGAAGACCCAACACAGCCATAAACAAACAAACAGATTAATAAATAGATTAATTAATTAATTTAAAAAAAGACTGAGGGAAGAGGGGAGGCCTTCAATGTTCCAACAAAGGCCAAGAGGCCACAGGCACAGCTGAGATTGAACTTGGAGGGCAACTGGCGAGGCTTGAAAGATGAAATGCAGAAGTAGAGGGAGATCATGGTGGAGGAGAAGTGAAAACAAACACTGAAGACTGACTTTGTTGGACACATAGTCCAATTTCAGGAACACAAAGCAGCCCTGATTGCTCTAGATACCCTGGACTTTAATGACTCCCACGATTGAAATTTCAAAGCTGAGTTTTAAAAAAGTACTTAAACATCCCAACAGACCAGAATGTGAATGCCCTCTTCAATATCAGCTGCGTTCATACAGTGGCTCCAATTCATTGAGCAGTTAAGGGAGTAACCTAGTTTCACTAAAAAATAAAATATTTAGCTGGAAACATCATAAAATCAGGCCTTGGATGTCTCAAGACTGTCACCACTTTGTAGCTCAATGCCTGCGTGAGATTTAATAGGGGTATCCAGAGCACAGAGTCCCAATCTTTCAATATAAAGTAGTTTATACAAGCCAATCTTAACTATACTTCTGGAATATTAAAGAAATAATAATTGGTTCCACTTCCAGCTCAAATTGACTAACAAAACACATGCATTTATTGTCTCTTATGGGTTGGGTTCATCAGAAAGCTGACTCTAAAACAGAGTTAAGTGTGCAGGATGTTTATTAGGGAGTGCCTTTAGGAGAAATACCTGTGGAAAGGGTGGGAAGGGCGTAAGAATGGACAGAAAGAGCAGTCGAGCAGTGCTACAGGCCTTGGCTAACCCCACAGGGCAGTGTAGAGCTAGAATAGGCCTTCAGAGTTGTCTCGAGTTAGGCCGAGATGGCCAGGTATTTGTACATCACCTGGATAAGTCACTGAATGTGGCTACCCTTGGAGGGCTGTGATCTTGGGCAAAGTGGCTCTCTGAAGCTGAGGCAAGCCCTGAAGCGGTAGGTGGCCCTAAAGGGCTGCCCTCTCAGCCACTGGGGCAAGAAGGCCTTCATTGAGAGGGGGCTTAAGTGGCCCATCTCTGTGTTCACATCTCTTCTGCCCTTTGAAATCATCATGAAGGAACAAAAGTAATATAACCTGACAGCAAGATAGGATGGGAGAAGATGCTCAAATTCAATTGTTATTAGGGAACTGTACATCAAAACCACAGTGAAGTAGCACTTTACATCCACTAGACTGATTAATATCAAAAAACTAAAAATAGGGCTTCCCTGGTGGCGCAGTGGTTGAGAGTCCGCCTGCCGGTGCAGGGGACACGGGTTCGTGCCCCGGTCCCGGAGGATCCCGCATGCCGCGGAGCGGCTGGGCCCGCGGGCCATGGCCGCGGAGCCTGTGTGTCCGGAGCCTGTGCTCCGCAGCGGGAGAGGCCACAGCAGTGAGAGGCCCGCGTACAGCAAAAACAACAACAACAACAAAAAAAAAAAAACTAAAAATAACAAGCATGGGTGAGGATGTGGAGAAATCGGAACCCTTATACCTTACTCTTAGGAATGTAAAATGATTCAGTTACTGTGGAAAACAGTTTTCAGTTCCTCAAAAATTAAACATAGAATGACCATTTGACTCAGTGGTTCTACTCTTAGGTAGAAGATTTGAAGATTTGAAAATTGGTACCCAAACAAATATATGTACATGCATGTTCATAGCAGCACGTCACAATAGCCAAGAGTAGAACAAGCTGAAATGTCCATCAACAGGTGACTGGATAAATGAATCGTGGTAGATACATACAATGGAATATCACACAGCCATATAAAAGGAATGGAGTACTGATGCATGCTACACCATGGATGATGCTACACCATGGATGAATTTGAAAGCATCCTGCTAATTGAAAGAATCCAGATACAAAGGGTCACATATTGTATGATTCCATTTATCTGAAATAGTCACAGGAGATAAATCTGTAGAGACAGAACACTACTTGGTGGCTGCCAGGGGTTGGGGGAGAGGGGATGGGGAGCAACTGCTTAATGTGTATGGGGTTTCCTTTGGGGATGATAAAAATGTTTTGGAACTAGATAGAGGTGGTGGTTGAACAACACTGTGAATGCACTAAATGCCACTGAATTACTTACTTTAAAATGGTTAATTTTACATTATGTGAATTTTATCACAATTTTTAAAAAGTAAAAAAAAAAGGGGAGGGGGACCTACAATGGCTTAAAAACGTCCCCAAATTCCTGGAAGCTGCCACAGTGAAGACTGATGAAGCCACAGCCTAGAATACCTACAAAGGGACTTCAGCTAAGGAGGGGACAAACTTAGCTTAGACAGTCTCCCAATTCTGAGACAGCAGGTATGACAGTGGGCAGAGTAAGACATGGGACTTAACCCAGACAGATTAACTGAAGGTTTCTATATGGCTGTTAACGTCCCCCAGAAGGCCCCAAAGCCAGTCTTTAACACAAGAATGAAAAAAAGAAGGGTTCTTCTCTAAAGAAATTGAATAATTTGTCTGGGGGAGGGCTAGGAAAACTGGAGTCAATATTGAAACCACCACCACCAAAAAAATTTCTCCATATTATGGCATTTTTGAGGACCCCCCAAAAAACTATCAGCACACTGCCTCTTCATCTTAAAACAAAGTCTGCATATCAATAACTCCCGCCCATGTACTCAGAGCTGCCAGTCAGCCTCGTTCTTAAGTGTAATCGGACAACAAAGAAAGGCCAAACATTTGAAGGTGGCATACAAGATGACAGAGAAATATCAAGAAAAACAAATAGCAAAGCTGGCCCTAAAGGAAAGAGATGACTAAGGCACCGAAAAGAATAATTTTTAAAGGACAAACAAAAATACCCTTTATTAAGATCATCAGAAAGACTTGAGAAGCGATTGAATATATGAAACAAGAATAGATTGCTATGGAAATATTCCAACAGAACATTAAAGACCACTTGGAAATTAAAACTATGGTTGTAAAGTTCAACATTCAATAAAAGAATTGAAAAGTCAAGTTGAGAGAAACTTTTAAAATGTTGAACAGAAATATAGCAAAGAACACCACCAAGGGCTGGCAAGAATGTGGAACGATTCAAACTCTCTCACATTGCTTGTAGGAGCATTCATTGATACAGCCATTTTGGAAAACTCTGTGGGAGAATTTGCCAAAGCTAAAGTTAAACACGTGCCTACCCCAAGAACTGGCAACTCTACTCCAAGGCATATGCCCAACAGATGTGAGGCTTCTAGCCACCAAAAGACATGGACAAGAACGTTCATATGGTATTATTCGTAATAGCCCCCAACTGGAAGCAACCCAAAGGTCCTTCAATTGTATCCAATAAGTTGGATAGATAAACTGTGATATAATCACAGAATGGAATACAATGCAGCAGTAAAAAGAACAAACTACTGATACATGCAACAACATAGTTAAATTCAAAAAAACATAACGTTAATTGCAAGAAGCCAGACATCAAAGAGTACATAGTGTGCGATGACGTTTATAGGAAGTTCTAGAACAGCAAAAGAGATCTGTGGTGGTAAGATCAGAATAGTGGTTACCTTTGGGGGAAGGTATGGAACAGGAGTGGGGCATGAGGAAGTCTTCACGGGTGCTGGAAATGTTCTAGTATTTTATCTGATTAGTGATTATATGAGTGAGTATATATGAAAAAAAATGAAGCTCTACACTTAAGATTTGTGCACTTTAGTGTATGTAAGTTATTACTCAATAACATAGGCAAACAAAATTTCGGCAGTATGAAACAAAATATGAGACAATTAGGAAGACTAACACCTTCCTAAGTTATAGAAATGGAAGAGAAAACATGGAGGGGAGGAAATTAAAGGTATATTAGAAAAATAACTTTAGAGCTAAAGAAAAAATAGTTCATACTGAAAAGGTTTATTGAGTACCTAGCACAATGAATGAACACATACCCAAGCTTATGCATAGTTTTGTGAAAGTTCAGAACGCCAAGGATAAGGAAAGATTCTAAAAGCTTGCAGAGATTAAAAAATTATACAAAATTTCAGAGTGAAGTTTTATACATAGCCAAACTGTCAAATAACTATGAGAATAGAATAAAGACTTTTTCAGACATGCAAGAATTCAAAAACTTACTTCCTGTTCGACCCTTTCTTAGGAGGTTACTTAAGGATGTACTCTAGCAACCAAAGGAAGTATGGAAGAACACCACCATTGCTATCCCCACCATAACTTATATAATATATTCATATATATTAGGAAATTATATCTATTAATATAATTAATATAATATAAAACCAAATTATCTCTGAAAGACCGTCCCAGCTTCAGAAATCCCTGTAGGCTTGGCTGAAGCCTTTTTTGAGACTGCATTACAGCCCACCTTCTCCATCTACCCAATCCTGATTCCTTCCCTTCCTTTCTCTTCCCTTCCTTACCTTCCACAGGTGTTGATCCTGAGAGAACTCCCAAAGAAACTCCTGCATATTAATCTCACCTTAGAGCCTGCTTCTGTGGGAATCCAACCTGCAACAACAATTGACAGAAAGTTGGGAAGAGGAAGGGAGGAAGAGAAGTGGAGGGAAATGGAGGCACATTAATATCATTACAAAGTAGAAAATCAATAGTTATTGTCCCTAGTTGAGGGAAAGAGAAATAGAGGTATAGGGATATTATTTAAAGGTATAAAAGTAGCCAATAGAAGACCTGAAAATAGTGATATATCTATATATTATGAGGAAAAGGGATAATGGTAGGGAGAGATGAAAGGAAATTGGTCATGAGTTGATGAACTTCAGTGATGAGCATGTGAGTTTTATTATACTATTTTCTGTACTTTTGTATATGTTTGATCAATTACCATAATCAAAAGTTAAAAATATAGGCAAAAAGATGAAAGGATGACTGAACTATAATCTCATCTAGCATAGCAGGAAGTCAGCAGATAATGTCTAAAATTGACAACGTAAAAAAGTTGATATAGATATAAGCATAGTAGTTACAAAGGTAGAGGCAAACTATCAGACGAACTGAAACTAGAAACATTTAAAATGAGAATGGGGTGCTGAGGGGCAGAGCACAGGACCTTTGCTTTGTATTATATGCCTTTTGTTCTCTTTGACTTCCGTTATGGGTTGAATTGTGTCTGCCCACCCCACCCCCCAGAAAAAGAAAAAGATTCGTTGGAGTCCTAACCCCCAGTACCTCAGCATGTGACCTTATTTGGAAATAGGGTCTTTACAGTGGTAATTAAGTTGAAATCAGGTCATTAGGGCTTCCCTGGTGGCGCAGTGGTTAAGAATCCACCTGCCAATGCAGGGGACATGGGTTCGAGCCCTGGTCCGGGAAGATCCCACATGCCGCGAAGCGACTAAGCCCATGCGCCACAACTACCGGGCCTGCGCTCCAGAGCCCGCGAGCCACAACTTCTGAAGCCCGGGCACCTAGAGCCTGTGCTCTGCAACAAGAGAAGCCACCGCAATGAGAAGCCTGCTCACCGCAACTAGAGAAAGCCCGCGCACAACAACAAACACCCAACGCAGCCAAAAAATAAATAAATAAAATAAATAAATTTTTAAAAATACCTTTAAAAATATCAGGTCATTAAGATGGGACCTAATCTAATGTGACTGATGTCCTTATAAAAAGGGGAAATTTGGACACAGAAGGCACACACACACACAGAAGGAAGATGCCCACGTGAAGATGGAAGATTGGCGTGATGCATCTACAAGCCAACGAATGGCAAAAATTGCCAGTAAACCACCAGAAGCTGGAAGAGGCAAGGAAGGATCCTTCTGGTACTGGTTTCAGAGGGAACATACCTCTGCTAATACCTTCATTTCGGACTTGCTGCTTCCAGAATTGTAAGAGAATAAATTTTTGTTGTTCTAAGCCACCCAGTTTGTGGTACGTCACATCAGCCCTAGCAGAGAAATACAACTTAAAAACATTTCAAAATGTAATGAGATTGCTGGGCTGTGCAGAATGTAAGCTGAGATAGAAAATTACATGTAGCAGTTGGCATAATTATATTGTTTTTGTTATTATTATTCTTTTGCTGGGCAGTAGCAACAGCAGGACAAGAGTGAGAGTGAATGGAGAGGGCCCGTGAGGGAGCAGTTTGGGTGACAGTGGTTAAGAGGGAGGGTGTGAGAGAACTGGTTTCAGTCAGTGAGTGGGATCCTGAAGTTTAAGATGTTTGAGGTGGAGCAGATCCTGATGATGAAAAGGTCTAGGATGTGGTCTTGAAGATGGGGGTGCTGAGGTGGAGAGGAAGAGAGATTGTCAAAGGCAAGGAAGAAGTCAAGGGGCTGTGAGTAGCACAAGCTGTCCAGGTAGACACTGAAGTCACCCAGGATGATGGCAGGACTTAGGATGCCAAGGAAACCAGTGAGTCAGGTGCCCGAGTCTTCAATGAGTGAGGGAGAGGGACCAATCAGTGCTGTGTAACCACAATCTTAGTGGCTGTAAGCAGCACTCATTTATCACCTCATAGTTTCCTTGGGTCAGAAGTCTGCGTGCAGCTTAACTGGGTCTTCTGCTCAGGGTTTCACAAAGCTGCAATCGATGTTAGCCAGGGCTATGTTCTCATCTGAGGCTCTGTGTCTTCTTCCAACTTATTCAGGTTGTTGGCAGAATTCAGTTTCTTGTGGCTGTAGGCTGAGGTCCCCATTTTCTTGCTGGCCATCAGCCAGGGCCGCTCTCAGCTCCTAGAGACCATTTGCAGTTCCTTGCCAGATGGCCCTCTCACAGGCACTCTCAGGGGGCGAGGGCAGAATATATTGGTGTATTGGTCAATATTCCACAATCCCCTGCCGCAGCAGAAGGATGAGGACTCGGGGGAGAATTCAAGGCTTGTTTCATTCCAGATCTGGCATCCTCGGACGGGCACTCCTCGAGGGCAGGCTCTGCTCCTTCCATTCACTGCTGTATCCGCAGGGCTGGCACTATTTGTTGGGTTTCGAGGGATCACTGGGATGACAAGCATGACCAGAATTACTTGGATGAGAAGGCAGAGCTCACTCTGCACAGAGAGGCAGGCAGCGCCCTTGTGTCTGTGGGCATGTGAACTGAATCTGAGAAGGAACCTGATGTGGGCTGCGATTGCCACCACATGTGCCGGATACCGAGGGCCCTGTTCCCGGAAATGGCTGTCTCAAGATGTGCTGGATTGTTCTCTAACTGCCTGGGGAGTGCCAGGTGGATGGAGCTGGGTCTGGGCTGCCCCAAGGTTGATGATACAGCAGGGATAGCCTGGTGTCTAGCTGGGAACTCCCGGGGGAGTGAAGGTGAATTGGATCACAACCAGAATCTGATTCTGTTGAAGTAAAGCGTTATGGAACATGAGGGGGCAGAAGAGGGACTGGGCATCACTGCAGCATTGACGTTTGCTGAGCTCTGGCCCTAAGTCAAGGACTTTGTAAGGTGAGATGATTCTCTCATTGTGGAAGAGGTTGGTCCCAGGCCCATTTGTCTCTGGACATCTTGCATCATTCTGTGAACAATCTTTCCTTTCCCTTCTCTCTACTCTCTTTTTCCTTCATTTTCTCTTCAAGCCCAGACTTTTCCATCCTGCCATTCATTGATTCCCCGAGCATGGCTCTGGGTGGGATGACAGGCCTCTAGCTTGGAGCAGGCAACTCTAGGGCTGTCAGAGCCAGGAAGTGGAGAATTTCTAAAAGCCTCCAGCAGGGGCCGCCCAAGCGCTGGTGTTCGCTGGCACTACTTCATTAGTGATTCATGTCCTTAAAATAATATAGAGACGAAGCACACACTTAAAACAAACTACAAATGCCTAGTCAGATCTTTTTTTTTCCCATTTGCGCTGCATGCACCCGAATTGAGGAGGTTACATTTGGTCACCCCCTTCCTCCTGGTTTTCCCGTTCCTCTTCCATCTAGGGAGGATTTCGGCTTACTCCCCCAGATTTAAGAGCCTCAGGGAAGGGGAATAATGAGACCTCAAGGAGGACTCTCACAGTTGGGGGGCTTCCTGTGTGAGGGGATGGGCTGCGAGCCAGCCCCAGGCCTGTCTGGCATTGCACACCTGTGCTCTTAGACTCTTGACAATTGGGTGTTTCTTGCGAATGGGAGCCCACAGCTGGATGGCCAGGGCAACCCCCTCTTCCTCTGCACTTCTGCAGTCAAAGCCAGGGGACAAGTGGAGCTGGGAGACAGCGTGAGGCTTGGGTGACATTCCTCTGGGGCCCCTCTCATACTTGTGCCATGAAACACACCTCAGGCGCGAATGGGTCCATCTACAGAAGGAATAGCTAAAGACAGCCCGAAACGGGGCCCTTTTCAGGGGCGGGGAGGAACAGAAGTGTGGAAGGAATCTTCGGTGGTACGGTGAATTAGCATGTGCCTCATCAGACAGATGTCTTCATGCAGTTAGTAGTTTACGCCAGAAAGGTAGCAAGGGGAGCACGGGCTTGGTGAGGAAAAGGAAGCCCTCATTTTATATGGCACTAATAATTTTAAAATAAGTAAAAGGGATGAGAATTTCAATTCTGTCTTTACTAGGATGTGATTTCCTTATATACTGCAGGCTGTCATCTGCGTTTTACTTGAAGAAATGTGGCATTTGGGAAGCAGTGGACGTCACCCTTTACGTAATCAGTGTGATGTGATATTTCTGTAACATCATTTAAAAGTCTATCAATATGGGAAACTTTTGTAAGAGTCTCTAAGGGACCAATAAAAACACTTGGGTGGAAGGCATACCAGAGGGGATTCTTGCTAAACGACATGTGTTCACAGGCAAAACACAGCTTGCAAAAGTCCTTAAAGCTGGGATTTCTCTCCATTGAATTTTGGAGCCCAAGTGCTGCCTTTGAACCCCGGGTAGGAGCAAAAGCTTGAAACTCCCAGTCCTAGCCTTCACCTTGTACCCCGGCAGAAACCACCAGCTGCCCAATGTCACTGCCCCCAACAGCTTGCTGGCCTCCAGCTGGCCATGTGGCCCCCACCTCTCTGAGTGATGGCACGTGGAGTGGTCACATGATGGGGCAATTCAATGAGCATGGGCTCTGCCTTCAGACAGATGCACTTTCAATCTTAGCTCCACAGGGTGGTCCTGACCCACTGCTAAACCTCCCTTGGCCGCATCAGGAAATGTGAATTCCCACAACGAGACTACCTAGGGGTCTGTTCCCAGTGTCCAGCAGGTACTCAATAATCTGGGGCTGTGGGTAGCAGGTCCTGCCAATGGAGTTCCAGATCCTGCCCTACCTGGCCTGCCCCAGCTCTAGCCTCACTGGCGCATAGCCTCAGCGATTGCTGGCTCTCCTGAGTCCCACACCATGGCTCATGAACTTCAGAGTAATGCCAGCTGGGCCAGTGAAATGCTTCCAGTTCTGAAGCCGCAGCCTGTGGCACAGGGGACTTCAGCCTTACTCAGGTGATGCCCACCCACTTGCCTGACAGGCTCCAGGGAGCAATGGGGCATCTTCCTGGTGCCTTGTTCCTGGCACTATGAGCAGAGCGACTCTGGTTTCGCATTTCCAGTGTAACTTGTCTTCTACGTCAACAAGCTGCTTAAAGAACCAGTCCTCAGAACCCCAGAGGCACACGACAACAGGCTGGAGGCAAGGTAGCATTGAGCACTTTTTCTGCAATTGTCAGCCGGTGGTGGGGCCCAAAGGCAGGCAAAAGACCCCAACATAATTTTCCTGCTTCTCTTCCCCATAACATCTTTGTGCACCAAATTCATTCCAGCCTTTCAACTCACGGAATCCTCCCTGCTGCCCCAGGAACTGTGCACAGTTACTACGCCCAGCATACAGATGTGCAAACTGAGGCTGGAGAAGGGTCAGCACTGGCTCAAGATCTCACCGCCAGCAGAGCTGGAACTTAAACCCTAGCCTCTGAGCCATGACGGCCACAATGCCAAGGACAAACCCAGCCCAGGGCACTGGTCTGGGCCGCTCAGCCCTGTATGTGAGGCTGATCACCATGCATCCTCATGGGCAACCAGGGTACATGGAGAGTCACCAAGGCACAGAAGCAGGGGTGGGCAGGCAAGAGAGAGCTTCCAGATCATTGGCTGGCAGAAAACCCCAATTTTGCTCAGGGAAAACATGGACTTTGCAATTTAGGGTCCAGGTTAATCCTAATAATATAATTAGTTACTAAGCATAGAGCAAGTGAGATGTCGGTGCTACTCCCTGAAGGCATCTTTCCATCCTGTCCAAAGTTAACAGACAGGCTTCAAGGACAGAGGGGGGCTGCCCAGCAGAGCAACTAGCACCTGTGGCAGCACAGCGCCCATTCAGCTCATCTCCTCCAGCTGCATTTCCCACTGGGCCCTTGTGAAGTGTGCTATGAAAGCAAGGCAAGCGGGTGAGCCTGACGCTGCCAAGCTTCCTGTGTCATCACCGAGCTCTCAAAATCAGAGACTCCTAAATCACAAAACACGGCAGAATTGTGTGCGGGACCCAGGCTTTGTGGGGCGGCACTGGGAGATGGCACAGGGCTCGGGATTTCCTGAAACAAGACAGTGGACAGGTTTTGAGAGATATAGACAGTGGACATTCACGCTTTCCAAGAGCCCTTCCTCCTTTTAGCTCTAGGTTCATCCCATTTCTACCACGGAAGACCGTGGTTGGTACCAAACGAGATTCCACATCCTGATGCAGTTTGACAGATGGTGGGGTGTCTAGTCATCTAAGTTGACCTGGGGCTTGGGCCTCAGTCCTGCCTGTCCCAGGAAGGGCATCCCTGCTGGCCGAAGGCTGGAGGAAGGTCACACACCCAGGAACCCTGGGCCTCTGTCAAAATGTTGGCTCTTACTGGTGTTAATATCACATGCGCACAATGCTTTGTCCAAAAGCCTTGGGGGCCACGTGAGTTTCAGGATTCATAAAGATGACGGGGACACAGAGCATGTATCAGTGACACCCTGGCAGGGTCTAGCAAACATGCTGACTTCTCTGCAGTGAACCACATGACTCTTAACACCAAATGGGATAAATAAAAAAAATTCAGGATGCTATAAATAGCTTTGTGCCATCATCCATTTTTGGTTTTACCACCAAACGGGTTTAGGTCAAGCTGCTGAAAACACTTTTGGTTGCCAAAACATCATGGCTGATGGAATCGTGGAGAGCAGATCACAGACCCGTATTACCGGAGGCAGCAGGCTGACATCAACTCCCACACAGTTCAGGGAAGCTCCTAGCTTCAGCGATTCCCGGCACTGCTACAGCCCCTAATTCTCAAACCCTGTCGGATTGACTCAGTTCACGCTGCCTCCTATTGTGTCCAGGGGCCACTATACATCTTTGGTCTAAACCTACCCATGGCCCCCAAGTCCCCAGGCCATATCCTGTAGGACCTTTGGGACTGGGGTCCGATAGTGTCACTGTTCTCTTTCTCCTTTCCAAGCTGGAGGCTTCTCAGTGTCTGCCTGTCTCCAAGCTGCAGGCTTCAAGGCACAGGCTTGCTTTCCCATACTCTTTCTAGCCTGGCAAATCCTTTTTGGGAAAACAGAGACGCCTCTTCAAACATTATTCGTAGGAGGTGCTTTCGGGTTTACAGACTGCTCTCATGTGAATCATCCCGTGTCATCCTCACCCCCACCAGACAGAATAAAAAAAGCTAGTCCTTATGGGGAGACTTGCACATTATGCCCATCCTTCAGACGAGGAAATCGAGACTCACAGAGGTAAAGTGATTTGCTTAGACTCACACTCCAGCAGTGGTGGTGCCGGGGATCAATCCCAGGTTTGTAATGGCAGAGCAGAGCTTGTGCTTCCTCGCACGCTGCTCCCTGTGGACGACAGGAGCCTGCCCAGCCTACCTGGGTAGCTCTGCACACACACTTCCCTCTACAGGCAATGAATGAAACTTCACAGCACATCAAAATCTCTAAAACTTCTGTGCCAACAATCGCTCAGAGGACCTGAATTGATGGGTGTCAGGCTGGGGCCCTCCATAAACTCATCTACTCCAGCCACACACCTGGTCTCAGTCCCCTGAATGTGCCTGGCCCTTCCAGGGGGCCTGTCCCCCATCTCCTAGCTAAGGAGACCCTTCTCACTTCAAGACCCAGCCCAGATGGCGCTCCTCTCTGAAGCCCTCCGCAGCCCTTGCTCTGAGTCAGGGGTTCCCCGCTCCTCACGTTCCCCTCCTTCCGCCTCGCTTCAGACTCTGTGCCTTACATGTCTGCCTGGAAGATGCCCCACCCCCACCAGCCCTGAGGAACCCAAGGGTGAGTGGACACCTGTGTCCCTGCACAGGCCAGGACCCTCTCACAGGACGGACGTCTGTGGACTTAAATGGGCTTTGCCTTATGATGTCTGGTATCCAGATCTGCCCTCTCCCATCAAGCTGCGCTGACACCGACGATGCTAACAGATGGCCAGTTAGCCAGCGCCCTGGAAGCACGTCCCCTGCCCAACACGATTTGCTGTGGGACCTGAAGCGCTACAAGCAGGAGAGAGCAGGAAAAATGGGGAGAGGTGGGCAGCCCACTGCCAGGCCCCCAAACAGAGCGAAGCCACCTCACAACACAGGCCAGGCGCACCAGGCCTGGTGAGGGAGGAAACAGACGAGCCCCTGCCCTCCCCCGCCGCCCAGGGACTGCAGCAGAGGTCGTGGGGTGCCACTGAGCAGCCAGAAACCAGGGGCTATGACGATGACCGCCACTGACCAGGAGGCCTGACCCACCGAGGGGGGCAGGTGATCAGTACAACATGGCTTCCCGGGGGCTCGTTGGATGGGCAACCAACCGAGATACAGTCTAAAACGGACACTCAAAAGAGCAAGGACAGACGGCAGGAGGCCGAGGGCAGCCGCCCCAGTGAACAGGTCATGATCCCTCGCCCAGGTTCTGCCCCTGAGCCAGTTCTCAGACGTGGAACCGCAGACCAGGGACTTGGCGGGTCCCCAGGGGGAAGGACGCTGCAGCACCAAGGCAAGCAGGCACTGGAATGACCCCCCAGCCCCTCCCAAAGGGACCTCGGGCTCCGTGCTGGGTGACCCAACACCGGGAAGCGGGACAACCAGACAGTTGGAGGCTATTGGACACTGGGCCCAGCTTGACCCTGATGTGGGAGACGCAATAAACTCTGTCTCTGCAGCCGCTTCAGGAGGACCCCTGGGCTGGGATTTCTGAGCAGAGGCTGTCACTGGGCCGTTCCCGAGGATTTGTCAGTTGGTCTTGAGCAGGGAGAGGCTGCAATCCAATATCCTCCAGAACCAGGTGCAGGGCTTAGTGAGCTGTCTGCCGAGGAATCCTTCAGAACCCAGGTAACACTTAACGGGAGTGAGAAGATGTTAAGGCCCCATGGTAACCCTGCACGCACTGCAGTGAGTGAAGGAGAAACGTGTAGAAAAGGAGCAGGGGAAACACGCCCCAGGCGTGAACCCACGAACCATCTTGCCTCCAGGTGACGCCTCATGGGCGTCCCTCGCTCCTGCCTCTTCACATCCTCTCCATACTTTGTAAAGTCGCCACCGAGAGCACACAGATACTCAAGAGGCGGCTGAACGGGCCCCACATGCAGAGCACATCAGTCCTGCCATCCAAGCGCTGTAACCACGGTTACGGGATGGCAACACTCGCTCCAGACCCCCACCCCCACACCCCGGCCCCACTCCTGAATCTCTCAAACAAGTAAGCTGGACCCATTCACTGGGCCACGGCCTGATGTCGGGAAGGCCCCCTCCAGCTGCAGAGGGCCAGGGGCTCGGGTCGTTGCTGATCGGCCCAGAGACTGAGGACGCTCAAGAGCACGTAGCCCCAAGAGCTCAGGAGCCGCAGACGTGGAGACGAGCGTCTCCTGCCCCCAGCCAAAGGTGATGTAACGGTCTGTAACGTGAATGCACGTGGGGGCATCGCCAGAAGTGCACAGGAGTCCCCCTGTGCTGTGCCACGTTCCCTACGCAGGTACCACCCAGAGCAGTGGTGGCAAAGTGGCTCCTCACGTCTGCGGGTCCCCTGTGTGCAACTTCTTCCCGAGGTCCTGCAGCGCCAGTCACTAAGACAGAATCAGAAACACCTGCGGTTCTCAGGCTGGACCCCTCGATCTGGGCCGTGTGGAGAGGGACATGGCCAACAGGAGCTGCCCAGGGGACAGAGGGGAAGGTGGGGGCAGGGGAGCACGTCTTAGAAACAGGCCAGATGTGAGGCGGCAGGAGGTAAACCGGGAGCTGGGGCAGAGAAAACAAGGCCGGCCGTCTTCCTGCAGCCGCACGGCTGCCTGCGTGAGTCCAGGGCACGGAACTAAAGCCAGGCGGGGACCGAGTGACTTACCCAGTCAAGAAGGAGCCCCTTCTCACGGGCAGAGCGCTGGACGCCAGGGCACCGTCTCCGCGGGGACCACTAGCCCCAGGGGGCGGGCCTGGGAGTGGACGGCAGCCTCCAGCTGGAGGGCCGGCGGGACACGCTCTGACGTGTGGGGCACTTACAAGTCGGAGAAGGTGTAGGTGCATGCGGAGTCCAAAGCTGGCCTTTAAAGAGAGGAGGAAACCAGCCCCCACGGGGCAAGAGGAGGCATCTGCAACACCAACAACCAGGGCGGGATTAGTACCCGGACCCCGAAAGGAGCTCCCACGACTCGGCACAAAAAGGACAGACACGCAGCTCGGTGGAAAGATGGGCCAAAGGCGTTTCAGAGAGGAAACCAGCCCTACCAAGGAGGACACTAGTGAAACCGAGACTCTGGGTCGAGCCCGTCCCACACCGGTGGTGCCCCCCAAACGAGCAGCAGGAGCAAACTGGAACCCTCTCCGGGCCTCAAAGACACAGTTGGGGTGCGGGGCTGGAGGGACCCAGGCCACCGGGGACCAGAAGGGGATGCAGCCGCAAAGGCAAGTGCCCAGATGGGTCGCAGGGACAGTGAGGTCTGCTGGTGCCACGGGCAGGGGGTCAGAAAGGGAAGTGGACTCAGAGCAGGTGCCCTGGGCTCCGAGAGGAGGCGATGTCCTCGGGGCACCGTCCCCCAAAGAGCAGTGGCGCAAACGACGAGGACTTCCTAGAAGGAAGACGGGGTGCCTCACGGGGACAGAAGCGTGTCTGGGGAAGAAGCGGAGCTTGAAGAGGAGACTCCCTTCTGGGATGTGGGCTGCGGCCCAGTCACAGGGGCTGGGAGGAAGCAGGAGCCCGAGCAGCGGAAGGCAGGAGCAGCCAGGCTGGAGGCCACGGCTGACACCCTGATGAGCAGACAGAAGGGAGAGAAGGCCTGTTCCTGCCGGGACCTTGCTCCTGGAGGGTGTGGGAAGCAGCAGGTGGAGAAACCGTCACCGGGAAGTCAGAAATCAGATGGTTTTAAGGCTCGGCGCTGACTTACCTGTACTGAAGATCAAGGCTGAGTTGCAAAGGGGTCCGTCTCACAGGGGCAGCCAAACACCGTCCCATGCCCACCTGCAACACGGCCAGGCCATTCCTCCTGGGCCCGCCCATCCGGCAGCAAACTGGCCTGGCAGCCACTACCCCAGACCTCCCCCGCCCCGGGGGCCCTGGGGCTCCCCGCCTCTCAGCACTCAGGGGAGGGTCAGAGAAGGGAGTCCTTAGGGAGGGCCATCACAGCTGTCCCCCAACCAGCAGCCACCTATCACGTGCCTCTAGCTCACCAGGCAAGTTCTAGTTCTTCTAGTTCTGGAACACCAGCAGCCCACCCACCATTCACGGGACCCTCCCTCATGATTTGAAACCACTCCAACGAGGTTCTGGGGTGTCTGGACGCAGCTGGTAACCACTCTTAGGGCGAGGAGCCGAGGAGGGGAGGAGGGGCATGGAGGGAGCTGGATCTGCTGATCGCTCAGGTCCCCCGCAGGCCCGAGGCCTCAAATCCACGAAGGCACCCTCCGCTCCTCACCTCGGGGCCGGCAGTCCTGTTTCCTCGGGCTTCTGCAAGGAGACAGGAGGCCAGCTCGCTGCAAGAGAAAGCAGTGCGCTGTCGAGCCAACGTCCCCTCAGCAGCAGCTGTGTCAGGCGCCGGGCTTCCAGGAACGAGTAAGAGCCTGTCCTTGTCTTCCCAGGACTCCTGGAGAGCAGCTCCAGCGCAGGAAGAAGAGCCCAGCGAAGGAAGGCAGCAGGAAGGCACAGGGCGCTGCCAGAACCCCGGACGGGAGCTCCTGACGCTCGCGGCAGGTGGAGAAGGGGACGTTACACTTGTGCCTGGGAGGAGGACAGGAGCTTGCCAGGACAAGAGGAACCAGGGGTCCAGGAGCGGGAACCGCGCGTGCCGAAGGGTAGAGACCCGCAGAGCGCGTGCGCGCAGCGTGCAGGGACAGCACAGGCACCCAGGATGTTGGGCGACAAGGACGGAGAGCTGGGGCCACTCGAAGGCCCTCCCAGGGCACCAAGGAGGTGTTGGGGCTTAACCAGGAGAGTGCTTGGCAGGGTTTTCAGTCCGGGGTTGACGAGGACAGATGTGCGGTGTGACACGGAACCGATGGCCTGTGGGGCACCCACTGGGGGAGGAGAGACAGGAGGCGTCCCGGCCGGTGGGGAGACTCAGGTGACAGCACCGGGCCTAGGTCATGAGGCCTGAAGTCAGCCAGTAGCAGTGGGGACAGAAAGAGGAGCATTTATTCTCATCAGGCACTTGGGAGGCAGGGACACAGGACTGGGTCACCAAGGAAATGGGAGGGAGAGCGGGCTTCGGGTAAGCAAAGCCAGGAGGAGCAGAGCCAGGTGGGCGGCACTGAGTGGGCTGAGGCCCCGCCCCCGCCCCCCCCACTGGGAGGAAGAGGACAGGAAACTGCTCTGAAGGGGAAGTTGGCTTTGTTTGGGACATGCCAGGTCCCAGGGGCAACAGGAAGCCGAGTGAGAAATTTCCTTCTCACCTCAGAAAAGGCCAGATAAAGGCTGTCCCTCAGGACACGGCCAGCAGTCCCAGGGTGGCTTGGACAGGAGGTGGCCTGGGCATTCAGCCCAGAGGTGCTAGCCTCAGCCCAGAGGCCCCGCCCTGTCCCCCTCCCGCTCCCCTCCCCGCCCTCCCGCTGGCCCTCCCCATCCCCCATCTTCCCCCCCACCCCGCCTCCCTGTCCCCTGGGGTCCATTCTGAGGCTCGGATTCGGTCGCTAAGGACCCTGGGTCGCTGCCACTTTGACCCTTGCCGACTGTTGCGGCGCGGACTGGACGCCTAAGGCAAGGGACTCAAAAGGGCACCGCCCGGCCTCCGCAGCTGGGCTGGCCTCGCCCACCCTCCATGGGTTCCCAGGGGTCCAAGCTCCATCCCTGTCAGCTCCGCCCCCGCCCCGCACGTGCCCGGCTTTTCCCCAGCTCCGCCCCACTCCTCCTCAGCTCTGCCTCCTCCTCCAGAAGCTCCTCCTCACCCAGCTCTTTCCCACACTTCAGCCCCAAATACTCCTCCCCCCGTTCCTCCCACCCCCGCCCTGCCCCTCCCCCAGCTCCTCCCCAGCTATTCGCCACAGCCCCGCCCCTTCCCTTCCGACCCGCGCCCCCGCCCACTTCCTGGACCTCCTCCGGGTGCCGCTCCCCGCCGCCGGTCTCGAGCCTCCGAGCGGCCTGGCCTTCTGTGCGCCGCACGGCCTGGCGGCTCCTACTCTGTCTCCTAGCGGCCGGAGCCTGCGGCGAATGCGCGATTGTTCGTAAGTTCGTGCCTATGTACCTGCGTGCCTGCGTGCCTGCGTACGTGCGTGCGTACGTGTGTACGTGCATGCGTTCACCCCGGAAATAAGGGGCGTCAGCGCTTGCGGGCGCGAGCACCTGTCACCGGTCCCGGTTCCCCGAGGCGGACGACCGTCCTGCCCGGTGGCCGCAGCCGGGCTGTCCCAGCGTGCCCGCGACTCGCCCCGCCCGCAAGGAGCCAGGACCCGCCGCGCCCGCGGACGGTACCTCCGGGCGGGAGCTTCCCGGGCTCTGCGTCGGGGAGCGCGCGCGGGGCGGCCGAGGCCGCACCTTCCTGTCCCCTCCAACGCCACCGTCCCCGCCCGCCATCCTTCCACGTGTGTGTCCCGCGATGCGCTGGTCCACACGCACCTGCCGCCCGCAGTCCTGCCCCACCCCCACCCCCACCCCGCCCAGCCCACCTCCCTGCCCTGCGGGGCTCAGCTGCTTGTCCGTGGCTCCCCTCCCGGTGGGGCCCACCCAGGAGTCCATTGAGGGTCACGGACTGTGGGGCTCTCCAGATCCTTCCCGCGTGGCACTGTGAGGAGAAGTGTCGTTTTCTCCTGTTGGATGCGGGAGCTGCTGGGCTGTAGGATCACCGTCAGTCCTGTGGGATGGGCTTCTGTGCTGCGGGCTGAGGCATCGTGGGGTTCCCGACCCAGCCGGGCGGACACGGGGCCGTTGCCTTGATGAGCAGAACCGACCCTGAGGGAGCCGGCACGTGTGTTTCTCATCGGTTGGGCCCTCCTGGGTCCTGGTGGTCTCCGGTCCCTGCCGAGGAGAAGACCGTTGTGGTTCCTTGGCCAGCATTGCTGTCTTGTGGCTGATGACTTTTCTCCTTGTCCCTCTGGTCCTCGTGCAGGTGAATACACCCAGACAAGTGGAAGAGTGTTTTCTCCTCTGGCCGCCAAGCAGGCACCCTCTGCGTCGAGAGGTAGGAGGGCACTCAGCCCCCTTCTTCCCGAGGGATTCTCCCCAGGGATTCCGCCCACACGGTTCGGGTCCCATGGTTGTGATCTGGTGGCGCCCGTGAGGAAGGGGCTGGCTGAGAAGCTGAGTGGCGGAAACCGCGGGCAAGCCTGGGATCCAGTCACACACCCCAGTAGGAGCCAGAGAAACGGCCAGGCCCCAGGGACTGGCCAGCCTCCCTCGTAACTAACCCAAACGCAGTGAGGAGGGCGACCCTTTGTCACCCATCAGGTTGGCAGAGGTTAAGCGGGATGATGATGCTCGGGGGCCCGCCAGTGCGTGAGGGCACGGCAGCCTCGCCCGTGGCTGGCAGAGTGTACATGGGGGAGCCTTTGCAGAAGGCCGTTTGCTGGCGTGTGTCAGCATCTCGGGATGTGTGCCGTGTGACGTGGGCCTCCTCCGACCCGGGGCTTCAGTTAGCGAGCGTGTGGTCATGTTGAGTGTCTAGAGGGGCAGAATGTGCCAAGCAGTCTGTGAGTCCCCATCGGCAGGGGGAAGAGTCAGCAACCTGTGGGACAGCCGACGACGCAGTACAGTGTGGGCGGTGAAAATAGGACAGATGGAGACGTACAGACGTGAAGCAGTGTTCCCGAGGTGCTGTGAGGGGAGAAGTCATCCCCCACCCCCGCGTGGAGTGGCATCCAGGACAGGGCTGACCCTCTGTGATCGCTTGCCCGGGCAGTCGTGTCAGAGTCCCACAGTCTGGGTGGCTTGAACTACAGAATGTATTGCCTTGCGGTTCTGGAGGCCAGAAGCCCGAGATCTAGGTGCCGCTGATGGTGGCTCTTGTGAGGGCTGCGGAGGGAATCTGTCCCGTCCCACCCCCCTCACTCCCGGGGCTTTGCTGGCTGTCCTGTGTGCCGGTCTGTCTCTAACTGGCCCCGTTTTATGGGGACATCAGTCCTGTTAGAGGAGGGTCGACCCTAATGAGCTCATCTGACCTTGATCACCCCTGTGAAGACCTTTGCTTTGTAGGTAGGGTCACGCCCTGAGGTACTTGGGGTTGAGATTCCAGCACGTGAATTTCAGGGGCACGGTGTGACCCCTAACACCCTCCAAAGGCTCTGAGGTAGGAGCACACGTGGAACGTTCCAGGGATGGAAGGAAGGCCTTCATGGCTGCAGGGGATGAATCCAGGGGCGAGGAGAGCAGGCAGCCAGGGGGAGGAGCCAGATCATGTGGGGCCTCATGGGCCCTGGAGAGAAATGTGGCTCCGCCCTGCTCGGGGCAGGAAAGCCCTGGAAGGTCCTGAGCTGGCTGCCTTTGCGGCCTTGTCACCCGTCCTCACAGCCACGTGGAAGTGGAGGCTCCATGCGGTGCCGTGACCCGGCTGACATTCAGGCCCGCGGCTCCCCTGCTCCTCTGTCCTCAGCGAGCGGGGACCCTCCCCCGCCACCCCAGGTACAAGGAAAGCAGGCGAGGACGGGGGTGCGTGGAGTCAGGTCCCCTGGAACCATGCGCTGTCTCTCTATCCTTCGGCGCCTCCTCAGCTGCAGAGCGGGGTGACAGTAACCTCCCAGGTTATTTGAGGATTGAAATCTATGATCCCTGGATGGTGCCCGTCCCAGGTCCTGGCGTGGAGACGGAGCGCGCACCAGTGCCAATAGTTCCTGCCATCACGTATCCTTTCTCGGGCTCCGGGCCGGGGTGGAAGCGGTGGTGCAGGAAGGGGTGGGAGGAGGGTGGCTCCCAAGGCACGGGGAAGAGACACCTGGCAGGGCCATGTGAGAGCCAGGGCGTCCCCAGGGCCGAGCCAAGGTTGGTTGCCAAGGATTTGCACTCAGCAGCCCTGGGGTAAGGTGGGGGATCCGCAGATCATGGGCAGCGGCAGGGCCAGGGAGCTGCGGGGCCGGGGACAGGGGAGAAGCCAGGCCCAGGACTGTCCCTGTCTGTGCCAGGAGAGGGCCAGAGCCCGGCCACTGGGCTGTGAAGCCAAGGGGCCCTCCCTCCGTCCTCTCTGCTGCCCGGGGCCCAGTGCCCTCTGTCGTGGAATTGCCCACACGCCTGTCTCTCGCTGTCCCGGCCTCCCTTGTGAGCTCCCCGCGGACTCCATCTGATGGACGGATCCCCCCGGTCGGCACCCCGTGTCAGCTGACGGCGCGGAGACGGATATGGAAGGGGCTGGCGCCCGGGGGGCCCACGGGGCTGAGGCCAGGCCCACGGGTCACGAGCTCGGAGGCCGGCACGTCAGGCTCCTTGACCATTACGGTTCTGTGTTTCCGCAGCTGCGTGAGGCCCTGGGAGCTCTGGGAGATGAAGTTCGGCTGCCTGTCCTTCCGGCAGCCTTATGCGGGTTTCATCTTAAATGGGGTGAAGACCCTGGAGACGCGGTGGCGGCCCGTGCTGAGCGGCCAGCGGCACCGCACCCTGGCCATCCACATCGCGCACAGGGACTGGGAGGACGCGGCCTGGAGGGAGCTGCTGGCCGAGAGGCTGGGGATGAGCCCCGCGCAGATCCAGGCCTTGCTGCAGGACGGGGAGAAGTTCGGCCGTGGAGTGATAGCCGGCAAGTGGCGACCGCGCCCCGGGGCTGCCCCCCAGGGTCTCACCCGGGGCTTCGGCGCCTCGTTCTCTTTTGAACCGGTCGGTGTGGGGTTAGGGTTAGTTTTCCTGAGGCACCTCACCTTCGGAGGGGCCGGGAAGATCCCTGGGCTGGGGGTCGGCGGGCCCAGGTCCCCTCCCGCCCCTCTGGGCCTCAGTCCCCCTTTGTGCTCTGAGAGGCAGAGGTGGCTCCGGCTCTGCCCGTGGCGCTCGTCTCCGTGTGTGTAGGTGTGCACGCGCACGTGTACACGCGTGTGTCTGTGTGCCGTGGCAGAGCCCGCGGGAGGCAGCATGGCAGCCAGAGCTGCGTGTGAGGGGACCTGGGAACTCAGGCTGCCCGCCCGGCTTCACGTGCCTGCCTCACCCCCGCTGCCCGCGGCGTCCTGAGGAAGTCCCCTAAGCCCCCCGGCGGGGGGGAGGTCCCGCATCAACTGCTGGCCCCCAGTGAATCGCTCAGGGACCTGATTGCCCATAGGCTCCCCGCAGCGGCGGCCGGGGGCCCTCCTGAACTGTACCTGCTGCCTGCAGCGGTCGGGCTGGGGGCTGCCCGGGCCTTGGTGGGGTCATGGAGGGCCAGACCTCTCCTTTTCATTGCTCTCCCTCCCTCCCTCGGCCTCGCCCTGAATTCCCTGAACCGAGGTTGGCAGGTGGGAAATGCTCAGCCAGAGGGACCCAGTTCTCGCCGGGTCCCCTCGATGACGTGGTCTTAGTCTCTAGCGGTCGTGACTTTGAATCACCTTGTTCTCCATCTGTGTGTTTCTGTCTTTGTGCACAGGGCTGGTTGACATTGGGGACACTTTGCTGTGCCCAGAAAACTTAGGTCCCAACGAGGTTGCGGAGCTGGAGAATCAAGCCCTGCTGCCCAACCTGCGGCAGAAGTACCTGACTGCGCTTGCCAACCCCCGCTGGCTGCTGCAGCCTGTCCCCGGGAGAGGCGGGAAGGACGTCTTCCAGGTGGACATCCCCGAGCACCTGATCCCCTTTGGGCAGGAGGCCTGACCAGAATGGGCTCTCGAGAGGAAGGTGATGGAGAGACCAGCTCATCGTGCCACCGTCCGCTCACCTTCACGCCCTGGACGTGCACGTCTGGTTCGGTCTGAATAGGCCCTCCCCTGGGGAGCGCTGCCCGCTCCGTGCTGTTCACGGAAGCAGACGTGCCCACCTGGTGCGGGGACGGGTTGGGACTCTCCTCCTGCGATGCCACTCTGGGCTCAGCGATAGAGTCTCAAGGACTTTGACCTTTAGGCAAAGATGGCAGTGCCACTCGTTTTGGCCCTACGGATTCTGGGTGGTTGAGAGAAATGTGTTTTGAGGGTACCGGTTAGCGTTTTCCCCTCTTTGTCCTGGTCAGAACTCCCAGATGTTTGGAGTGCGTCTGGGGAACGAACGATGGGGGAAGGCTGGTGGCGGGCCTCGTGCACGCGGGAGAGGACCGCGGGCCCAGAAACAGGGCGCGGTCTGTCCTTGCAGGTGACTCTGGCCCTGTTGTAAAGTGTCCCTTGGCTCGCGAAGCGTGTGTGTTAGACGTGCTGCCCGGCCACTTCACGTCCGAAGAGAGGCTCCTAAATACAGCTCTGACAGCAAAGTGAGAAGGGCTGTCGCTCACTTTGTGGAAATCTCTTACTTCTCTGTGGGGTTTGGGGTCATTTGTCAGCAAGCTTTCTAGGGGTTGTTACCTCTGAAGGTGCTGGGCTTTCCCCCAGGTGTCGGCTGGAAGGGCGCGTCTCTTCTGCGGCAGATGGCAGTGTGCACGCCTGCAATCTGCGGAGCCCTCCTGCTCCTCATCCACCTCAGGGACCTTGTTTGTGGACGTGGCTAAAAGGGCCGCCAGCAGGAGGGAGAAACAGCTGTACAGAGACATCTCCAAGCCATAAGCCGGGTAAACCGTGGAGCTGGCGGGCAGTTCCCTGGCGCCGTCCCTTCCGGCGGTAGCTGGGGGCACAGAAGTGACATTCCAGGGAGTGACCTCCCCACTCGGACTGCCCCGCGCCCACTGGGGCGATGGTTTTCCCTGGCTCATCCCGCTCCACCGCTCATAGAGCACATGCTAGAGAACAGGAAAGACTGGGTACCGCTGGGCCTCTGAGCACTTGGGGCTTTCTTCTGGGTGGTGGAATTGTTGTAATGGATTTGTGGGGAGCGTCTGGTAGCAGCCACTGGCTTCTTTCTCTTTGGGGCTGTTGCGCTGATCCCGGGCTGAGCGGTTGCTCCCGGGTTGCCTTTTCTCTGAATGTTCTCAATGAGCAGAGGCTTGTCTCTCTGAAAGTTGGAGCTGCGGTAGATCTGAAATGAAACGAATCACTTGAGCCATTCTGGGAGAAAATACCCATTCCTCCCCGCCCACCCCCCCCCCGCCCCCGTCCATCATAATGGTCTTATCTGACTATGGAGGAAAGGTCTCTTTAAGTTCCTGGCAGGTTATCCCGCCTTGGAGTGTGCGCTCCCTAGAGCTCCCCGAGGTGAGCCTCGGTCGAGGTGCTACTGTCACTACCTGACATCTCGTGGCCTCTCGAGAGGGTCTGTGGGCACACCTGCAGGTCCTCTCGCAGGGGCTGTGGCTGAAGAAAGTTATTCTCAGAAATGAAACCCGTTCAGCACGTGGCCCATCTGGCCTCCCTGGAAGGGGCTCGAATAACAAGAGAACATGGGCAACGGAAGGGCTTTCTACTTTCCCGTCAGCCTCTTCTTCCCTGGAGAGCGGCCGGTCAGGCGTATTTTGCTGAATCCGTACAGGTTCAGTTGGCGGATGAAAGTCTTCAAGCTGTCTGTGTTGAAAATCCTGTCTGCGCCTCTGCGGTGAAGAGCCTCCCTCTGGAAGAGGTCTTCCTCGATGATCACCATGTCTCCCTCGTCATTCCAGCGCTCAGAGGTGAAGGTGGAATCCTCCACCATCCTCCAGAGCTTTCTTGGGAAGGAGAGCTCAAGGATACTCTCGTTGGCCACACCGTTGTTTGGGCCCTGTGGTGGCGGGTTGTCTTGGGAGCCAGGATCTGGGCTCTCGGCTTGGTCACCCTGCTTCTCCGAACTCTCCCTTGAATCCACATTTGGATCCGGGGACGCACGAGAGGGGACCCACGTTGCTGGCTCTGCGTCAGCCGATGGGCCCAGCGTGGCTGTACACAGCTCATCGCTACTCTGACTAGCCATGGAGCCAGTCTAGATTGGGAGCATTCTCCACCCGAGACCGTATCACTGAATTCTCAGGGCAGAAATGCCTTTTACCAGAGCAGGGATGCCCAGTAAATAAATACTGTCTGCAAGCTTCTAGAATCTCGGTAGTGGGGCAACCAGCCACTTAGGTCGCAGTCTTCTTTATTGGTCACGTGATGTCACAGAGGCGGTCTGGAGAGGGAGCCTTGGCCAAGTGTGTGGGAGGGGATGGGAACGGGGTCCCCGGCGTCTGTCTTTTTTTCTAAAAGTCTCAAAAAGCGTGGTTCAAGTTCCCGGGAAAGACTCCCGTCTGCCGCCAGGCACCTTGTTTCAAGGGGCTAGGCCCCGGATGGGTTGAGAAACGTGATCCTGTCTCCACTGCCATCCCTTGATGCTGGCTTCTGATTTGCTCAAGGGCCAGGCCCTGGCGAGGCGTAGCTTGGTTGCCACTGAGACCACAGGGATCACGTGGGCCACTGGCGACTGTCCCTCCCAGAAGATGGGAGGGCTCCCTAGCGGGCTGGTTGGCCTAGCCTGAGTCGGTGCCCACCCCCCCATCCCCCTTCCAGCTCTGGTCGCTTGCAGCTGTTCCTGCCAGCTGGTCGGTCCCGCTTAGATGGGCCCAAACAAAGAGTCCCGATTTCCTGCCTCCCAGGTCAAGCTGTCCCCGACTAGGGCTGTGCGTGACCTCACATTCAACTCGGATGTTCCCCAAGCACCTCAGACACAGCCCTGCCCACGATGCCACGTGGGAGGGCATAGCCACGTGCCCTCCGCTGGGCATCGAGCCTCCTTTTGAGCTCTGCCTGCCCCCAGACCTCATCCCTGTGCGGATCACAGAGGCTTTGTCTTCAGCGTCCATTTCTTCCCGTAGAAGCCCTTCTCATGGCCCAAGAGCGCTCACTTTTGGAACACCTGCGTGTGTCCTTTTCCCATCGCCTTCCCAGACCGTCGGATTCAGCCTCCCTGGAGGCTGCCTCGAAAGCCCTGTTTCCTTTCCGCAGTGGGGTGGTTTGGCTTCTGCTCCCCCCCGATCCTGGCCTCCCACGTCCACCTTGGGTCTCCGTGGGTACTTGCCCTTTGAAGGACTTGATTTGGGGCTTCAGCGTGTAGCCTGTCCCATTGAAAGCAAGCATTTCACTGGTGCGCTCCCAGGCCAGGCCTGCTCTCCTTCCCCACGCCCGCACCTGCCCCCCCTCCACCTCCACCCCCGGGGCCCTGTCCCACTGTTACCTTGAGGATACATAGAATGATTCTGTTTGCTTTCAGCTTAGACACTTTTGAATGGGCCTACATGACACGGACTCAGTCCCAAGGAAATTTCCTACTTGCCAACCTAGACGTGACCGGAGGAAGCCCCCGTCCACGTGCATTTGGAAATAGATGAGGGTCTGGGTGTCGGACGTGCTGAAACCCGAGTGAGAGTCGTCCGTCTTCACCGTAGGTGGGAGGATAGGTTGGTGGGTTTGGTGATGCGCGTTCTCTGGCCGTTGTGGGCGACTTTGTCCTTCATAGTCACTGTGTAGGGGACAGAGTGGCACCTTGGAAAGGCCCGTCTGCGAGGATCCTAGGTCCCTGTCCCAGCTCTGCCACTAAGCAGGGTCATCTGTCCTCTGTGGGCGCCACTGCCCTATTTCTGAAAGGGGAGAGCTAAGAGGGTGTGGAAGAGGATCTCCCGAGGTGCCTTTCAGCCTAAGGACTGGCATCCTGGATGGAGCTCCCAGGCCTAGATTCGGGCCTGCTCCCTGGTCTTTATGCTTCTAAACTGGTTTACAAAGCATTCTTCAGGTCATGTCCTCCTGTAGGGACATGACCTCGGAGGCTGCGAATTTTGGTGGAGGCCGCCGGTGGCTCCTCAGAAGGGGCCCGAAGGCTGGGGCCTCCTTGGGCGAGCCTGCCTGCGTGGCCTTGCCTGCTGCCCCCCTCCTCGGGCCCTCCCTCGCCCCCTGCGTCCCGTAGGAGCTGCCTCCTTCCTGGTCCCCCTCCCTCCCAGGTGCCAGCCAGGCCCCGGCAGTGGGTTTGTGTGGCACCGTGGGGTCTTTCTCAGCCGGGTCTCGGGACCTTTCACTTGGGCAGGCACAAGCCCTGGTGACGTCCAAGGCCTGCCTTTCCCAGCCTCGCCCTCCAGCCCCTGCCCTTGGCTTCTGCACCCTGATGCCCCCAGCCCAGAGGCCCTCCAGCCGCTCCCCTCCCTCGCTGCCGCCAGGGTCTCGGGGTGTCTGCCAGCATTAACTTCCCTCCAGTATCTGCGGAGGCTCCTGGAGGGGCCTTATCCCAGTAGGCACTGGGGCCTTACAGTCAGTCCCAGGCAGTCTCATTCCCTCCCTCCCTGTGGCTCAGCCATGAGCAGCTCAGCAGGCCGGGTTCCCGTTGGACAGGAGGGCCCCAGGGCAGGAGCAGGGACAGGGCGCCGTCACACGGGAAGGTGCCGGGACTGGACAGAAATGCCGGCACCTGGCAGTGTCAGATCTCAACAAACCACAGACAAGCCCCGCACTGTCTCTGCTTCTCCTTGGCACCTTCCTTTCTTGGGCCTGCTTTTTGTCAACTGAAAGACACCGTGTAACACTGAGAAGAGCAATGAATCGCCAGTCAGAAGGTCAGCCACGGGCTGGGGTGGGTGGGAACAGCTTGGGCTCGAGAGGAATTCAGACCAGGGCTCTGGTCCCCACCCCGTCACTTACCAGCACGTGATCCTGGGAAGATTCTCAAGCCCCGTGGCCTCGGGTTCTTCACCTGTGAAGCGAATGGGTGTGATGAGCCCTGTCTTGGGCTGCAGGGATGTGTGTGAGCTACGTAAAGCAGCTCACAGGGCCTGGCGTCTGTTGGAACTTTGATGATGGGCAGTTATTTCTCGTGTTGTTTGGCCTCAGACCCTTCCCCTCTCTCCTCTGGCATTTGGTTGGGAGGTTTCTTGTCCCGGTCATGTCAGAGAATATGCAGCTCAATAGGATGTGGAAAAGCTAATTAGCCAAACAAGATGTTTCATGAATAAAACTAAGTAAATTTTCCCAGTTAGAGGATGTGTTAAATTTGGGTGGGGAGGAGTGTTCCCAGTGGGATACAACACGAAGCTCCAGGAAGTAGAATCAAGGAACAAGGCTTTGCATCCCTCCCAGATGCTCTTCCATCCAAACCGTTCCTTTGCTTCATTTCAGCCCCACCAGACATCGAGTCCTTGATTACAATTGCCAAATTACAGTCACCATAATGATTAAAGCTAATTAACACCTTGGGTTCTGGTCCCCCCCAGAACAGGGAAAAGAGGGCCTGTCCACGGACTTCTGGGCATCACGTCAAGGGAGTGTGACCGCATTTCTCCAGATGTTGCATATATAACACCTACTTCTTCACTATGGTCAACAGCAATGTGACAAGAGCCAGGAACCCTTCCTTCCTGCCCGAGTATGAGATTTCTCTCGGGTTTATCCGTGATCCAGAAGAACACCTCACAGCAATGTCGCATTTCAGACTTTCCCCCCATACCCAAGTCACACCGCCTGCAGGTCTGGCTGCTGCCACCACCCAGCTTCATCACCATCACCTCCCACAGAAGGAAGCCCCACTTCCCAAAGCCCCAAACTGCCCTGGCTTGGGGCACTTACCCTCCAGGACCCGCTCCTGGAGCCTCACCGCCTCGTCCCGTGTTGACTTGTTCTGTGGGACTTAGGGGATGTCTCACCACGTTCCTCATGTGACTGCAGCTCCCAGGCCATCACTCTTCGTGTGGTGTGTCCTGCTTTTCCTAGCGTTCCCGCTACTAACACAGGGCCTTCCGGAGAGCAGAGGCTCCGTCGAGGTCTGCCGAATAAATAAGCCGGAAAACAGGGGGCTTACTTACTCAAATCAATTTTTTCATACTTTTCGTAAATCACCGTGCAAATCCAACTAAACAGAGATAGCTTAGTTTTACAGAATGACAGACAAGAAGGATAAGAAGCAAAAACTCAGTACGATTACTTTTATTTTTCTAATTCTTCCCCCATCTATATTACTGCTAAGTACTTTCACATTTCCAGAGCAGTTCTGATTCCAATTCTATGTTATCTGCTTCAGGGTCACAAAACAAAATGGGAGATTTCCCAGTCTCTTTTACAAAACAGCAAAACTCTTGTTCTTAAACTGGGTAATTATAAACACATTCTAATCAATGTCATTCAGAAAGTTAGACACTGAAGCTTGTTTAGTCTTCCATTAAAAGGAATAACGTTTGAAAAACTCCTAAAGAAAACACGGGTGATATTCCATGTCATCAGACACAACAGGAACCCAAAGATGCTGCACACCGGGTTCCCCCCACTCGCAGGGGCCCTCACTACTTGGAAACTCGACCGCTCCCTCTTCAAACTCAGAGTGAAGGACCAACCTCACTTCCTACCAGTGAACTTGGGCCTGGAAGGAGCCTGGCTGCTGCTCTGGCTCAGGGTCCCTGTTCCTCATCGCTCACACCCTCTGCACACAGGGATGGGAAGGACCTGGGATCGGATCCAAGCTACTGACCCAGAGCAGATACTCCAGGACCTGCCACTTGCTGGTCTCCGCGTGGGCCCGGGGACCCCAGAGGAACTCGTAGCGGGCGGGGTCGCTGTGGGGCACCTGCCGGTACTCCACGGAGCCCTCCTGCACCCACACTTTGGTGAGGAGCTCCCTGGGCTCCCCATAGATGTAGTGCTCCCTCCCAGCACACACCCCAATCTTGCTAAGTGCTCCCCAGACCTCCTCCCCAGGGGCAACAAAGTCGTCCTCCAGGAGGATCAGGCCCAGGAGCAGCACCAGGAGGCTGGTCTTGTGCACGCTCGGCCTGTCACTCAGCATCCCATGGTAGGTGAGGCCCAGGAGCTGGGACTCTGGCCATAGCACACCTGAGACCGGCCCCTTATACCTGTTCCTAAGCCTCTCTGAGACCCGGATACGTAAGTCAGCACTCGCTGCCAAGTGCTCAGCCCGCCTCAGGGCCTCCCAGGGCTGAAGGCGGGGAAGGGTATAAGGGTCAGGGTCTCACAGAGACTGCGGAGCAGGTGTGAGGGGCGGGGTCTCAAAGAGGCTAGGGAAGGGTATAAGGGGCGGGGTCTCAGGCGGGCACAGGAGAGAATCCCAGGTCCTGCGTGGAGTCAAGTTGAGAGCACTGAGGGAGGACTGCAGGAAACCTGGACACCAGAACAGAGTTGGCCCTGGGAGGCCATAGGGGGGGATGAGCACGTGCAGCACTTCCTGACATCCGGGCCTCAGAGAAGCTGGGGACCTGGGATAAGGGGCGGGGCCTCCACTGGGGAGAGTGGAGAATCCCGGGTCCTACCATGAGTCAAGGTGAGGACCCTGAGGGAGGACTGAGGGGATCCTGGACCCGAGAACGTGGGTGGAATGTGGTGTGTCCTGGAGAAATCTGTCCCTGGCCTCAGCTTGTGGAAGCCTCATGGTGTGATGAACAGGTGGCAGCCTGTCCTGACTTCCTCATCTGGGTCCCACAGAGACTGGGCACCTGGTATGAGGGGCGGGGTCTCAGGGTGGGAGGGGGAGAGTCACGTGAGCCCACAGTGAGAGTGAGCACCCTGAGGGAGCACTTAGGGGACCCCACTGAAACCCGCCCCTGCTGCCAGGCCAGGGAGGCCCTGGGTGGCATGAGCACACGAGGTGTGTCCCAACTTCTGCATCCGGGACCTAGAGAGAATGGGGAGCTGGTGTGAGCAGCGGCGTCTGGATGAAGACGGTCCAGTCCTGGACCTGCAGGGACGTTAGTTGGAGACCCTGAGGGAGGGTCGGCACTTGGACTCCAGAACCCCGGGGACTCTCTCCACCCCTGCTGTGCCCCTGGGGCCTGGGCTTTTGGCTCCAGGTGCCACCCCCGAAGGGCAGCCTCGCAGGTTGGACCCGGTGAGGGTCTGGGTTGAGGGGTCAGGAGGCTCAGGCCCGGGGGGGTGGAGAAGGCCTGTGTGTGAGGCGCCCCAGGATGAGCCAGGGCGGGAAAGGCCTGATCCACCCTCGTGGAGAGCTGTAGGTCCCCAGCTCCCTGAGAGCAGTGACCCCAGGGGCCCGGCTGTCCCCTGTCCCCCACGGGAGCGCAGGCAGGGAGGCTGGGATGACGTGCCTTCCTGCTGCGCCGTGCTTGGGGGTGCTGAGCGGCTCAGGCTTCAGGGGGAATCGGTCAGCAGGGGTCAGGTCAGGCTCCACGGGAATAGGGGCGAGGATCCTGGGGCCGGACTGAGGACGCAGCCTTCCAGAACAGAGGGCACCCTGCGTGGGGTCAGGGCAGCCTGCTGGGGAGGGGGGACCCGGCGTGGGAGGATGGCGTCGGGGCATCTAGGGAGCACATCTGCTCAGCAGCGGGAGGAGCCCCAGAGCCGCCAGGAGTCAAGGTGAAGACCCTGAGGGAGGGGTGAGGGGACCCCACCCTCACCACAAAGAGGGAGCCCACAGGAATCCCTCCAGCCAGCCCTGGAAACCCCCGCAGGGCCCGTACGCCAGCCTCCTCATCCAGACGGCTGGTCTCGGCCAGGGGGCCTTGCTCCGTGGGTCTGGCCTCAGGCTCCGGCAGGGGGCGCGGTGAGCACTGGGGAGACCCCTCCTCACACAGAGGACTTGGAGCCCAGCCGGCCCTGCCTCTTTTGTCACCCGTGGGTGTCCCAGAATAGGTGAGAGCATTGACGGCCCTCACGTCCTCTCCTGGTGTCTTCTGGAGGTGAGGCCTTGGCTGAAGGAGGTTGGTCACAGTCAGCAGAGGGGGCTGTCCCAGGCCCTGCAGGGTGTCAAGGTGCAGACTGAGCCGACCGCCATCGTCCCAGCACAGATGGACCCCACGGACTTTGGTTGTCCCCTGTGACCCCTGTTAGCCCCTGCGCAGGTGTGGCCAGTATTCGGGGCCCCACACTTCTTTTCAGTGCAGGGAATTTGTCTTGAGAATTTTGACTCAGGACAGCAGACAGCAGGGCCCAGGCCCTGCCAGGGGGAAGGGGAGGCCCTGCCCTGAGTGAGCACAGAGGGGGCCACCCACGCCAGGACAGTGGGAACCTCACAGAGTCCAGCCCAGTCCTCCTGCCAGCACCGAGGGGCCCAGGGCTGTGCCACAGTCTACACAAGAGGTGCCCCCTCCATCCCTCTTACAGGGGCTCCAAGAACCGGGAGGTGAAGGCCCAGGTCTGAGGACCGTGTCCTCAGGCCACAGAGCAGAGGAGGTCCAGGCAGTGCCAGAAGTCAAAGGGAGGTGCGTGCCCTGAGTGTGTACCCAGGGGCTCCCCCTCCCAGAACAGAGGGGACCCCACAACACCCGAGTCACCCCACCGTCCTGTTCAGCCCCAGAACCTGGGGCCGTGCTGGCTGCACCCTGAGGAGCCCCCTCACTTCCTTCTTCAGGTTGGCAGGGGACAGGCCGCCCAGGAGGAGCGCCCCTGTGAGGCCCGAGGGCACCCCTGAAGACGAGACCTGTAAGTGACTCTTGTCAGAGCTGCCCAGGGTGCCTTTCTCCGCCGAGGCCGCTCACACGCCCTCTCTCCCCCAGGTCCGTGGTCCCTACCTGTCACCCCTGCCCACACTCCCGTCGGCGGCCCGACCCCAGTCATCATGCCCCTGGTCGAGATGAGTGAGCTCCGCCAGCCGGAGGCAGACCTTCAGACCCCAGTCCCGGCCATGGGCCCGGTGGAGGCGCAGCTGTTGGGGGCTGACGGGGAGGAGGCCGCATCCCCCTCGTCCTCCTCCTCCTCGTCCTCCTCTTCTTACTCTGTCCTGTTCCTGGACACCCTGGAGGAGGTGGCTGATGCTGGAGAACCCAGTCCCCCCCAGAGCCCCTCCCCCACTGCCAGGGCCACCCCTCCTTGGAGCCAATCTGAAGACGACGGCCTCAGCCCCCAAGATGAGGAAGGGCCGAGCACCTGGCATGACCAGGAAGATGCTAATCCCTTGCACCTAGACCCACTACCACTGAAGGTGGCTGACCTGGTGGTGTTCCTGCTCCTCAAGTATCGCACCAGGGAGCCAACCTCCAAGGCGGAGATGCTGGATATCATCCTCTGTGACCATCGGGACCACTTCCCTGTGGTCTTCAGAGAAACTTGCGAGTGCATGCAGCTGGTGTTTGGCGTGGACGTGAAGAGGGTGGACCCCCGCGAGTGCACGTACGAACTGGTCCCCACCCTGGGCCTCACCTGTGATGCAGTGCTGGGCGATGGGCCGAGCATGCCCAAGGCCGGCTTCCTGGTGCTGCTCCTGGGCCTGATGCTCCTAGAGGGCAACCACGCCCCTGAGGAGAAGGTCTGGGAAGTGCTGAGCATCATGGGGGTGTATGCAGGGAAGCAGCACTGCATCTATGGGGAGCCCAGGGAGCTCTCACCAAAGTGTGGGTGCAGGAGGGATACGAGGAGTACCGGCAGGTGCCCCACAGTGACCCCGCCTGCTACGAGTACCTCTGGGGTCCCCGGGCCCATGTGGAGACCAGCAAGTGTCCGGTCCTGTAGCATCTGCTCTGGGTCAATGGATGGGATTCCAGGTCCTTCCCATCCCTGTGTGCAGAGGGTGTGAGCGATGAGGAACAGGGAGCCTGAGCCAGAGCAGCAGCCAGGCTCCTTCCAGGCCCACGTCCAGCAGCTTCTCCCGTGGGGCAGGAAGGGAGGCTGATCCTTCACTCTGAGTTTGAAGGGGGAGCGGTCAGCCTTCTAAGCAGTGAGGGCCCGGGCCAGAGGGGGGAACCCGGTGTGCAGCATCTTTGGGTTCCTGTTGTGTCTGATGACATGGAATGTCATCTTTGTTTTCTTTAGGAATTTGTCAAATATTGTTCCACTTGAAAGAAGGCTTAATGAGCTTCAGTATCTAAGTTTGTGAATGACTTTAACCACACATGTATTTGCACTAATTCGGTTCAACGACAAGAGTTTTGCTATTGTGTAAAGGAAACTGTAAGATTCCCATGTTATTTTGTGACCCTGAACAAGATAACATGGCATTGGAATATGAATCTCTTGGAAATAAGAAAGAACTTTAGAATGCAATGGATGAGGTCAAGAAAAAGAGGAATAAAAGTACAAGTTAGTTAATTCTTACTTCTTGTGCCTTCTCATCTGTCATTTTCCAAAAGTAATATGCATACATATATGTATGTGTAAATATCAGATTAACATCGTTCACTTAAGAAATAGCTGAAAATTAATCTGAGTCAATAAGCCCCCTGCTCACTGGCTTGTTTATTCCGCCGACCTCCACGGAGCCTCTGCTCTCTGGAAGGGCCTGTGTTAGTAGTGGGGCCACTAGGAAAAGCAGCACACAGCCGCACCTAGAGTGATGGTCTAGGAGCCGCAGTCACATGAGGAACGTGGTGAGACGTCCCCTAACTTCCACAGAACAAGTCAACACGGGACGAGGCGGTGGGGCTCCAGGAGTGGGCCCTGGAGGGTAAGTGCCCCGAGCCAGGGCAGTTTAGGCCTTTGGGAAGTGGGGGTTCCTTCTGTGGGAAGTGAGGGTGATGAGGCTGGGTGGTGGCGGCAGCAGGCGTGTAGACAGAGTCTTAGGGGTGAGAAGCAAATCTGAAATGGGACGTGCAAATTAGAGGTTTCTCTTCCGTCGTGGATAGATCTTCTGGGGCAGGAAGAGAAGGTGCACTTTGGGCAGAGACCCTCAGAGTCCTGGTTATTCTGCCTGCGCCTAAATACACTCAACATCTTCCAAATGGGGAGGGGTGAGTGGACTTTGGTTTCGCTCACAATTTACTCAGCCCTGAGGCATCCAGTTGAAGCAGCTTTGGTAACCACCCCCAGACTGTTGGCAGGATTTTAATGGGGCAACTTCTTTGAAAGTGGCTGCCGGACACTTAAACTGATGGATCAGCTTTCCTAGGTGGTCAGACCCCAAAGCCTTAGGTGAGGAATGGTCATAGAAACCATGGTGGCAAAAACACCGAGTGAAGCTGAATTCCACGCATCTCAGGAGCCTCCTTGGCGGTGAAGGACGGCTCCTTGTGCGTATCCTAGCGGAATGTTACCAAGAAAACTCACTAGCCCTCCTCCCACAGTCTGGTGTCTGGTCCTTGCCCCACAGGAAGGTCGTGGCTGTCAGGGTGCCCAAGGGCACCTGTGCAGGTGCTCAGGCACGTTCCATCGTGTGGCGGCAGCTGAGACTCCCAGGCTGAGTGAGGTGCGTCCTTGCGTGAGGAGGAAGGGGCACATCCTCAACCTGCTGCGACTACGGGCTTGATTGCAGAGGGAAGGGCAGGAGGTGCTCTGGAGGGAATAGGGGGAACCCTCCCTGTTGACGTTCACAAGAGCCTTGGAAAGTCAATGGGATCTTGTATTAGAAAGTACCCGTCACAGAGAAGTGACTAGAAGTAGTTGCAGATTCAAGGCCCATTTGGCTTTGTCGGAAGCTCCTCCACCTAATGAACGGAATTTTTTTCAACGCAAAGTTATAGCAGCTGCTTTTTGTTGAGCACCTAGTACACAGCGTTGCAGGGGAGAGACTCACTCCAAGTCCTGGCCCATATGTTGTCTTCCTCTGCTTCCTGGCAGCTGCCTGCAGGGAATCTGGGATCCTTTATGTAAACCCACAAATATTTAAAAATAAATGGTGTTTAAATCACTGTTTTAAATACAAAGACAGAAGAAACTTTCCACTTAAACAAAAATAATACATTGGTGCGGAAGCACTGTGGATTCTGGGCAGTGCAGAAGGTGTCCTAGGGGTGGGACATCCAGAGGGACCCAGGAGGGGCCGAGATCCCCGGGAGCAGGGGGCAGGGATGCAGCCTAGGAGCCTGGAGCTGAGCTGCAAGCAAGAACCCCATGAGGACCCTGCAGTCCTCTCACCACTAGCCTCATTCCGGGGACAAGCCTTCCGTCCCCTCCCCTTGCCCACGTGGTAGGGCCTGGCCGGGTGGAGAGCAGACTCGGGGATGGGGAACTGGCACCTGAGCCTCTAGGGGGAGGAGCCCACAGTGCCCAGGTGGGAACCGTGGCTTATAGGTCAGTAGGACCCTTATCGTGTCTCCTGGGGGAAGCAGTCTCGCTTTGGGAACCATAGGTCCTGCCAGCCCTGTCAATAGGGCACCAGTAGCCACATGAGGCTGCTATTGAGTACTGACATGTGATTAGTGTGTCCCAGGGCCTGGACTTCTACCTTAAGACACTTTAAAGTTAAATGTCAATAGCTAGATGTGCCTAATGGCTGGACAGCCCAGGTGTGGAACTACGGACCCTGAACTTGGGGGACAGGGGGAATCTATGGACAACACATCAGGCCCCCAAGCCCAGGGCTTCCCAGGGCTAAGATGGTCCCGCGGGGGTCCCTCAGCGCTCCCTCGGTCCTCACTTTCCCTCCCAGCTGGTCTGGGCCCCTCCCTCTGCCCAACTGCCTTTGGTCCCCGGAGACCCAGGCCCTCCCCTGCCAGGACCCCTGAGAGGGAAGCGGGGGTCGCGGGTGGCGCTTATACCCACAGCCCTGCCGGGGGTCTCTCAGGGCTGACAGCACGGCTGACCTGGATGCCTTGCAGCCTCCGAGTCCCCCTCACGGTTGTACCTTGACTCCTGGTGGGGCTGGGCTCCTTCCCTCTGCCGACCTGGCCCCGGCCTCCCTGACCCAGGCCCTCGCCTCCCCCTCCCAGGGGGATCAGTGCGCGTCCCATCTGGACAGCATGCCGGAGGGCTCCCAGGGCTGTCGGGAGGTCCTCAGATGCACCCCCTGGGGGCCCGCAGTCCTCCTCTGGTCCTCACCTCGACTCCAGGCAGCACCTGGGCCCCTCCCTCTACCCACCTGAGACTGTGCCCCTCAGACGGAGCTTCTGACCCCCCGAGATCCCTGAGGACTTGGGGGCGGTGGGCGGGGATGGGCAGCCCGACAGCCCGGCCCGGTGTGCCCCAGGAGTCCCAGTACGGGTGGAGTTGCATGCTGGGGGACCCTTTGTTGCGGGCCTGCTGGACCCCTCCATCCTCACTCAGGAGGGTCCTCCTCAACCCCTCAGAGAAAGGCTGCAGTCCCAGCACAGATGCTGGATAGGGGGCTGCCGTGCCCATGACCGTGGGGGGAGCACAGAGAACCGCACACCTTCCCCTCGGGGCTCCTCACCAGCCACCAGACTTTGGAAACCTGTTTTCTTAAGAAAGGTTTAGTTTTAGCTGAAGAGGCCTGAGCAGTGGCAGGTGATTTAGGGGAACGCTTGGTTTGATGATTAGATCATGTTACCTGTTGGAGTTACGTGATTGTCACTTTTTCATCCTGATTCATAGTGAGAAATACATTTTACATGTCTGTGTAGTGTAGTGTGTGTCCTATACATATACCTATATATCTATAACGTGTGTGTAGAATATATGTGTTTATAGACCCATGCATCGACACACCACATGTATGTATAGGGAACGTGTCATGTATGTTCCAGTACCCACACTGAGGTCATCCACAGGGCCCTGAAGGGCACAGACACTCAGGCCCCCTGGGGATGCCGAGAGTCCTCCAGCCCGGCCGTCCCCGTGCTTTGAATGCAGGCTTGCCGCCTGCCTGACAGCCAGTGTGCCCGGGGAAGTGAGCCTGCAGGAGAACGTGGGGCCACCACGCCGCTGGGAGAGAAGGAAGCAGAGTGGGCAGTGGAAGGAGAGAGCAGGGCCCAAGCCTGAGCATAAGGGCCGCCTTCAGAGGGCCTTGCCTCGGACCCCCACATCCAGGACCCTTCTCCATCCTCACGCCCTCAGTCCCAGACCCTCACCCTCTTCCCTGGCCCTCGTGTCCATTTCACGAGAGATGGTGAGCTGATGGGGCTGGGAGGCCACGTGGGCAGAATCCAGTGTCAGGCGCTCATGGGCACTAATGCCTGGCTTCCCCGTGTTTTCTCCATTATGTGGCCTGAGGCATCAGGTAGTAGGACCCCATTGAGGACAGCTGAATCCCCCTTGACTGTTGGGGAGACAGGTCAGGCCAGCGCGGGGACGGGGCTTTGCACATACACAAAGCTCAGCTTCAATAAGAGTCCTTCTAGTGATAAGCTGATCAAATCATGGAGACTCCCTATGCCTCGATTTCTCCATCTGTAAAATGGGCCTCGTAATAGTACAAGGCAAAAGCATTGGTGTGGGTTTCCCCACGATGTGACCTGTTTGTAAAAAGCCTGGGCCAAATGAAGTGGTCGGTGGATGTAGCTCTTGTTACTGAGTGTGTAAGAAAGATGCGCCCTCCCCCATGCTGTGACGATTCCCAAGCAGTCCATGTCTTGTGATCCCTGCATACGTCGATTAGTGCAGTTTTTCTTTTCTCGCTGAAAATTTGTCATCAGAATGCTTGGATTCGTCTTACTCTTTTTCTCGCTTGCCCCTGTGCAAGATGAGGCTATTGATTTGAGGTGTTGCTTCCATTTGAACACAGGTGTTTGCAGCTTTAACTCCCAAGTGCCTCTTTGTCCGCGTGCCACAAGTCCTGGGGGGTTTGGTATGTGTTTTCTTCATTTCAAAGTATTTCCAGATTTCCCTTGGGATGTCTTGTATGATCCCTGGGCTATTGTTATGGACTGAACTGCGTCCCCCCAAATTTTGCATGTTGAAGCCCTAACCCCTAGAACCTCAGAATGTCACTGTGACGGGAGTTAGTGGTTCTTAGGTTGAAATGAGGCCATTGGGATGACGTCTAAAGCAAGATGGCTGGTGCCCTTGAGGGAAGAGCAGATCAGCCCATGCAAGGAGAGAAGGCAGGGGCTGGGGGTGTGTGCCCAGAGGGTGACCATGTGAGGGGCGGTAAGAGCACGGCCACCTGCAACCAAGGATACCGGCCGCAGTACAAGCCACCCCTGCTGGACCCTCCCTCTCGGCCTCCCAGTCCCCACCACCGTGAGAACCTGTGTCTGCTGTTTCAGCCCCTCATCCTGTGCTGTTGGATTAGGTATCGCCCCAAACTAATGCGGTTATCTGGGGACGCACGGCTCAATTTCCCTCTATTTGCAGATTTCTCACGTTTCCTTCTGTTATTGATATCGAATTTCACTCTATTTGGACAGAGAACATGCTTGGTACCTTGGGTCTACTTCCCCTCCTCCCCCAACCCTCCATTTTTTTCGTTTTTGTTTTTTTGGCCACGCCACAAGGCTTGGGGGATCTTAGTTCCCCGACCAGGGATTGAACCCGGGCCACCACAGCGAAAGCGTCGAGTCCTAACCCCTGGAACTCCAGGCAATTCCCACTCCACCCCCCACCCCACCGAGCAGTGTTTGGGAGGGGATGTCGCCCTATCGCTGTGATAGCCAGCTGCAGAGTCCTGGCCGGGTCCCCCGGCCCATCCCCCACGCGTGGAGGCAGCAGCTGTGAGCTGGGGGTGCGCCGTGGCCTTCAGTGCTCTGTACACATCACTGGGCACTGACCCTTCTCACTGTCTTCGTGGGGACGCAGGCTCAGGATGCCCCCACCCCCACCCCCGAAGCTGGGACCCAGCACATTTCCAGAATTTACATCGTTGACCAGTGCGAGCCGGATCAGTCACGTGTGTGCCCGCATGGTGCTGAGTCCTCGGGGCCCTGCCGCGGCTGGTATTGGCACAGGCGGCAGCGAGGGCGACGAGGCCGCGGCGGGTGGACAGGCAGCCCCGGGCTGCCCACTGGGCTGTAGGAGGCTCCGGCAGAGCTGGTAGCAAGTGAGTCCGCCATCGATCGCCAGCCTCACCTGGCTCTGCCCGTTTTGGCCGCCAGGGTCACCCTTGCAGAGTCTGGAGCACTTGTGACGCAGCCCTCTCTCTCTCTGAGCCACCCTTTCTGGTTGAGAAGCCTTTCCACTGTCCTAGACACTGTCGCCTAGGACGCCCTGGGAACAGAAGTCAAGCCCAGGGCTCGGAACCAGCCTGGACTCTCCTCTGGTGGCCAGGGCACGAGTGGTTCGGCGACTCTCTGTGGCTGTCACAGGTCAGCCTGAGAAGCCCCTTCTCGTGCCCCCTTTACTCCCGCGGCAGCTTGGGCCGCCGCCTCTACCCAGCCCAGAAGGGCGGGAGCTCAGCGCGCAGACATGCGGTGCAAAGTCTAGAGGGACTCAGCGCTGGCGAGAGGTACGCCGCTGGTCTCTTACTGACGCCAGGCAGCCTAGACTTCGTAAATCAAAAGGCGCCTTTGGTGAAAAGCAGAGAGCTTGATATTACAGTCCGCACAATCTCCCCTTTCTCTGTAGAGTTACACGGAAGCAAGTTCCCCCCCACGGGCTGAGGTGAACGGCAAAGTGGTTTGTAAATAGGAGCATCTCCCTGTGGTCCCAGGTCAGGAGGCCTACGGAAGTCCAGGACCAAGAGGAAAGCAACCTGCTCCTTAAAAGTTTAGGCCTGCCTCAGTCAAGGAACCCTACAGAGGGGCTGAACGCGCATCGGCGGGACTCGGGCTGTAAGCGTGAGCAGCCCGGGCCGGGTGGCACCTGCAGGTCAGCGCCCGGGGTGACGGCGCTCCTGTCCCGCACCGCCCAGTGCGCCCTTCGCACGGGGCCTGCTCTACCTGCAGCCACAGTGCAAACAAGGGAGCCGCCAGTCTTTTGGTGCTGGTGGACTGCTGTGTGCGCTCTCTCCTCCCGCTGAGCTCGGGGGCTCTCATATCGACAGTATGACCCTAGAGCTTTACTTCCTTTGCTCCTTTAGGCAAACACTCTTTAGAGGGGCTCGTCCACAAGGACTCGCGCTATAAGCTCGACACCCCAGCGCCCAGAGGGTGGTGGAGCATGGAGCCCTGGAAATGTTTAGCTCGAAAAGGCACGGAGAAGAGAACCAGGAAGATGTCACCAGACGCCGGACCCGCAGAGAAAAGCACACCTCAATCCTGCTGTCCAGACACCAGAGAGCACCCCCAAACTGAACACCCGCAGGCCCCTGGCAGGGACCGTCCCCTCCACACCTGTGCGTCTCAGGACAGTAAGGGCTCTTTTCAGGCCTCTGACCAGGGGAGGCCTGAGCTCTTCTCATCTGTCAAAGCAAGACCCTGCTGGACACGGTGTCCCCGCGACTGTGAAGCCGCAGATGCCAGGCCCTTCCTTGTGCTTCTCAAGCCCTTGAAGGGTCTCTCTAGTGAGTGGACGCAGGGCGTCTGCGGGGCTTCACCGGGTGTCTGCTAGGTGCCCGCACTGTGCCGGGGGTGGGCTGTCACCTGTCATCGTTTCCTGCTGAGGGGACTCAACTGCTCAGCCAGGCCCAGGACGGAGGCGCCAAACACGGGTTGGGCGAAACATTGCTCTCATGTCCCCACGCTCTTTATTGCCCTGCAAGGTTCTGGCCGCGTTACCACCTCCATGTGTCTGCAGGGTCTGCTTGGTCAGGGTCTTCTGTGGGCCGCCCGGAGGGGCCAGGTATTCCGGGAAAACAGCAGGAGCCCACGTAGTAGCAGCACAGGGGCCGAGGGATCCCTCGGCCTGAGGGATCCCTCAGGGGCCGAGGGATCAAGGTCAGGGGAGGCGGCAGGCCTGGCGGCCACCACGGTCATCAAGCGTGGGCGAGAGGCAGTGGCGCGGCCACCGGAAGCCGCGCGGGGGGGCTGGCTGTGGAGCTGGGGGGGCGCGGCGGCCAGGCCCAGCACAGGCCAGGGAGGACGCATGTGGGTGGGACGCCAGGCGCAGCAGAGCCTGGGGACCTCGGCGGGCTGGGCCACCTCTGCCGGGACAGGAACTAGAAGGACTAGAGGGGCCAGAGCCGGCGCATTGTGATCCGGCGCGGGGGGCTCGGCTGCTGTCCGAGGAGGGGCCGGAGGGACAGAGTCAGTCCTGGCCAGGGCGGAGGCATGGTCGAGTTCCGGGTCGCTCGGGGTCCCCTGGATGTCCTCAGCATAGGGTGGGAGGCCGTCCTGCGGCTCCGAGGTGCTGGGCGGCGGGAGGTACCCCAGGGCTGCCGGCTTGCCGCCCACCTGCCCGGATGCTGGTTTAGTGTGCTCCCTCCTCTTCATCCTCACGAGGAGGTGCGGGCAGTCTCTCTTAAACAGGGGACTGCGGTAGAAGTGTAACTGAGGTCGCAGTTGAGAGAGAAAAGGAAACCCCGAGTCACAAAAGAGTTGCTTGCAAGCAGCAGCCGCCTGGCTGGGCCCCTGGCCGCCCTCCCGCAGCCGACCCAAGGCCTCTTTGGAGAAAGGGGACCCGGTCCCAGCAGGACGCTGTGCCCCAGCTTTTACATCCCCGAGACTCGCTCACTCACCATCCTTTCGCCCTTGGAAAATGACTGAAAATGGCCCCTTAGTATGAGTACAAGGCCCACGAAAGGGGACTTGGTGTTTGCAGATACGAGACTGCAAGAAGGTTCGGTAGCTTTCTAAGGAAGTGTCAGAATCCCCCCCCCACCGGCCAGCATCGCCTGGGGCGAGACCGGGGACACTGACTGCTTCCCAGGAAAGGACCTGAGCCCTCACTTAAGTGATGCTCTGGAGCTATGGGAGTCAAGGGGGCACAGAAACCTCCCCCCTCCCCCCGCCGGGCCACTTGTCCCCGAGCAGGAGGACGGGAAGGGCCAGCATTTCAGCAGTGTCCCCTTGTCCCCCGGTGTGACTGCGATGTCAGGGACGAGCAGCACTGCCCACGTGTCAGGAGGACAGGATGACGCCTTGCCCCCGTGTACTGTGAAATGATCACCACAGGGGGGTCAGTTCACACGCATCATCTCACACAGACACACCAAAGGGAAAAAGAGGAGGAAGAGAAGTGACGTCCTTGTGCTGAGACGCTTCGGGTCCCCCCGTAACAACGTCCCAACACAGCGCACGGCACTGCCAGCTCCGGCCATCACGCCGGTCCCCAAGTACCACCTTTAAAGGAAGCTCTCCCGACACGCCTGCCGCCGTCCCAGGTGGCCCCGGGGTTGGCACCCGCCCCCCACCCCACCCCCACCCCCGGGCCCAGCGGCTCAGCCCCTGGAGAGGGCTCCTTCCCCGCTGTCCCCCGCCCTCCTTACCTTGCTCAGGACGTCGGCAGGCCGCTCATTCGTGGAGAGGTCGTTCAGGCGGAGGGACATGTGCTTGTCCTGGCGCACTTTCCTAAATCCATAGATATTGAGCTGGTGGACGAAGCTCTCCATACAGTCTCTCTTGAACACCTTGTCCAGGCCGTCCCTGTCCAAAACCTCCTTTTGAAACAGCTGCGTGTTGAAGCCTATGCAAGTCCCGTCTTCATTCCACGAAATAGCTGTAAAGCGACTGCTATTGACAAGTATCCACAGCTTCCTGGGAAAGGGGAGGGAGAGGAGGCTGCCTTCCCACATGGCCTCGCAGGTGGAACGAGGCCTTTCCAACACAGGCTCTTCGGTCAAATCCTGGAAAGCGGCTTCTCCAGGCAGCAGCCTGAGGTCGGGGTGCCCCACGGGCATGGGCTGGGCCAGGGCGAGGGACTGCGGGGCGCAGCTCCCTGAGCCGAGGGCCGGAGCCGCTGCGTCGGGAGGAAGAGGCGCCTCACCGAAGCCGGGTGCCCTGCCTGCGGCGGGGCCCTTCTCGTCCGCAGCCATGCGGAGGGCGGCGCGTGCCTCTGTCACGTGAACGGGACAGTGCAGCGTGGCCGGCAGCACCCTGGGTTCACACTCCTGCTCAGCCCCTCACAGAAGTGCTCCGGTTGCTCGGGGGTGACATCACAGCCCAGCCAGGACGTGACATCATAAACGGCAGGCCCCCACCCTACTCTGGAGGATCTTCCTGAGATTTCCACGAACCAGAAACGCCTCCAAACCCAATACGTCACCTGCCCACGGCCCAGGCGCCCGGCCCAGTGGGTGAGAGCGACGGCTCGGCCAGAAGATGCCAAGGCCGGCACCACAGACCTGCTGGTGCCCAGCTGCCTGGCTCACACCCTCGGAGCCTCTGCTTCCCCACGAGGCTACTCGTAGGAGCACATGCTTCATGGGGTCCTGAGGACTCAGGGGGACGTACGGCAGGAGGCAAGGTACCTGCCACTTAACTCACAGCTACCGTGGTTACGGAGAAGCGTGCTGTCTCACAGCAAGTTTGAATCTAAGGAGCTTAAGCAATGGTCCATCGGTGGCCCTTGGCTACCTGCAGGAAGCCTTCCATCACCAGCAAAAGGTGGCCTTCCTTGTCGATTCTTGCAAACCGTGGGCTGAAACGCCTCCTGAGTTAACTGCCTCTAGAGACGGCTAGGGGGAGCTACACAGAAATCACAGTGCATTTTGCATAGATGTAAGTGGTACTCAGTGCCCACGTGACTGGGCAATGCCTCACGACCACTGAAAAGCCGAGTTCCACTTCAGAGTGTCTGGGAACTCGCAAACACTCTCGGGCACCTCCTCAGCTGTCAGCATTGTGGCCGTGTGCTCCCCCGCCAACAGCCGAATCCCTGGGCCTCCCGCTTTCCTCTCTGTACCGCATATCCCGGCTGCCCCTGGAGACTCCTGAGAGATGCTCACCCACCCCTGCTCCCCTCGGCTGCTGGTGGCAGCTCGAGGTTCCCTTTTGTGCTCGCTGACAGGACTTCCAGCATCCTGGACCATATCCAAATTAAGACCCGCACAGTGCACATGGAAAATGATGAACCGGTTTATTGAACAGCTAAAGGGGGAAAAGAGAGCGGGTTGGGCTACATTTGCTATACACCAAGCAGGAAAGGTGGCACCATTCCAAGTGTCCCCCTTCAGACAGCACAGGCTTCCTACAGGCTGGCGCCAGGGCGGAGCGGTGGGCGCGGTGGATGTCAGCGGAGCCCGGTTTAGACAGAGTAGCAGCTGCCCCCTCTCCCCCTCTCCCCTGCTCCCAGGTGACAATGCCAGGGCTCCTTTTACCTTCTTTTACTCACGGCCTGCTTGTTCCCATCGCATCTGCTTTCTTCCCTCTGACTTGTGGCTGTACCCCCAGCTCCTGGAGCCGTGGTCCTCCTAGCTAAAAGCATGGGCCCAGCTTGGGGGCAGACACAAACCCCCAGACCTCAACGCGCACACTCTGATGGCCATTTCTAGTCTCGGCACCCTTCTCCAGTGTTCCCGTTTCCAGTCGTGCTTTATGGCTTTCTGCAAGTCAGTACTCCCAGCATGTTAGAAAAAAGCACAAACAGCTTCTTGCTTATTGTGGCCATTCTGGCAGTAGCAGCTACTATGCATGTGGAGAAACTGAAGGGGAAACGGCAATGTCCCATGAAGGGGTGGCACCCCAGTGGGCCTCTACTTCTGCAGCAGAGCACGTATGTCTTCAGTACAAGCTTGTAAAAAAATACTTTAACAGAATATACTGTACAGAACTAGGATTTCACACGGTATATTACAACGCTAAAATATTTGTATAAATACTATACAGGCACGGAGTCACTCCATTAGAAAGGGCTCACCAATGGGGCCAGTAAAAACCCAGAGAGAAACGACGTCCACGGCAGGAGCATGGCCAGCTGAGGCGGCATGGGTGCACACGGGGCCCGAGGCCTATTCACAGTCCCCTAACTATGCCACAACAGGGGCATCTGAGCTACGCGGCCAGGCCGGCCTGGTTCAAAAATACATTTTTCAATAACACTTTTGATGGGAATTTTCACTCTTTGAAAACCAGCTGTGTAGCCATTCCTGCTTAGGCCTAATCAGCCATCCAGGCTGGCTCCAAGCCAGCTCCGCAGGCACCTGCCCGGGGGAAATCACTGTTTCCCTCTCCACAGGCTCCCTCCATCAGATCCACAGCCACTGACACGCACCCCACACCATGCTGCGTGAACCAGGCACCTGTCACCTGCGTGTCCTGTCGCGGTGAGTCATTGGTAGGCATTGAGTGCAAACAAGGCATGAGATGGAAGTCCCCGGAGACCCAGCTCCAGCTCCAGCTCCAGTTCTGGGGGTGGGGGGAGGCGAACGGAGAGGCAGAGGAAGGCGGAAGAGAGTGCGGGCCAGGTCCACTCACGATCTGCCCTGGGAGGGGCTGTCTAATCTGGCATTTCGATATTTAATTTGGGAGGTGGGAGGACATACTTTCCAGGGCTCTGGGTGATAACCACCCTGGTCTTCTTTCGAAACATAGGAGCGATCTTAGGAGGTTCTGGAACTGGCGTTTCTTCAGTTTCCTCATTACCTTCATGGTGGAGGTCGTAGGAAATGTTTCCATATTCTCTCAAAAACGGGCAGATTTCAAGCAGAAACTGACAGAAATCCTTGCGAATCCCAAACCACCCTGAAAAGGAAGAAATGTACTTTCTCAAACACTAGTCTCCATTGAATTTCAGGTTACTTTTCTTTCATGAATGAGAACTTTTCCTTGTACACTGTAGTGCTTTATCCTGATGTCTTGGGAATAATGAAGCCTGAGCAAGGCCTCAATACCAACTAAGGGTAAGAAGGAAGCCCTGCAGCTCTGCGGCTCTGCAGGTGGCAGTCGTGGACTGGCAGCTACCAGGTGTCTCCCGGGGGCCTGTCAGGGATGTGATCTCGGGCCCCGGCCCACACCTCCTGAACCAGAAACTGTGGCGGGGTGGCGGGGGGCGGTCCTGGGATTCTGATGGGCCCTCTGGTATGCGAACCTACTGTTCTCACGACTCTCAGATATCTGCGGTGTCTGGACTATGTCAACATCCTCCAGTCTTCCCGGCCCATGAGAAACACACGTGCCACAAAGAATGTCACCCAAGAAAAGGATCTGCATCACCCTCAGGAGTCCGGGAAGATGGCAGGCGTGTGTTGGTCCAGGCCTCAAAGCTCCTTCTCCAAGGCCTGCTCTCCCGGTCTGGGTACACCACTAAACCGTCAGCTTAGGGCTGGCTCTCCTGGGGCAAAACCCCCTGTGGCATTAGTTTCCAGAAGGGCGTGCTCTGGGGCTGCATGCAAAGGAGCTCAAAGTCTAGTGAGGAGGGGGCCCTCGTCAAAGGGCACTGCAGAACGGGCTACCACAGCACACAGGTGGAGAGGGAGAGAGAGAAGCCGGGCACCACTGACAAGACTTGGAGACCTCAGGAATGACGCTGGCGAGAGCGAGGACAAAACAGACACCGGGAGGACGCCCAGGGTTCGGTCGATGATGTGGATTTTCCTCTCATCCTCAGGAGCCCCTGGGAAAAAGGAATCTTGGTCCCCGTGTTGCAGCGGAGGGGGTGGGCTCAGAGAGGCTGCCTGCCGCGCTCAGGCCTCCCTCTGGTCATAGGGCCACGAAAGCAAGGCTGACAGCACGCCGTTCCCCTGGAAGATTCCAGGCCTTCTTCAGTCCTACCTCTCCCAGGGAAACTCCCTGATTGGGGTCCTTAGGCTCGTCTTTTCATAAAGCGGGGCCACATACACACACACACACACACACACACAGCCACGCAACAGGCACACGGACACACACGCACACACACACAGTTGAAGCACTTCGGAAAGCCTGAGTACATACAGTGGTTTCCGCCTTTCTGTCCGAAAGTGGTTGCCATCAGAGTGATCAAGGAAAGCCACAGGGGGACAAAGATCGGGATACAAGAGAACGCGTTGTGGCCGTCTAGCTTGTGAACCAGCAGGATCTAAAGAAAGAGAAACAGTTGAGGTTCCGCCGATGGAGCATCTGAAAACAGACCCTCTCTGAAGCCAGACTGCACTGCCCCTCCCTCGTCAGGTCTCATAAGGGGGAAGTTCACTCCACAGGAGGCAACAGTAACCCTCCATTCTGGGGGAAAGGACAAGATGAGCTTGCATATGGCTCTTCAGGACTACGCAAAATCCATCCACCTACAACGTTTCCAACATCAGGATTGTTCTGGGAAACTCTTGCTGCTGTTTTCTTGGAGGAGTCAACAGTGCCCACTCTACAATTCTCCACAGGGCTCCAATACAAAAATACCACATCCAACTTTCTCCTTCTAGAAGACGACAAATCAATACATTCAGATGCGGGGTGGCTAGAAAGGTACACTTCTCACTGCCAGCCCCCAGGCCCCCAAAGAAAGGCCTCTCCGACTGTCCTGTGGTCCTCTGTTGGCAGGCTCGCTCGGGGAGCTGCTGTTCTGGGGAAGCGCAGGCTGCTGGGCCTCAAGAGTTCTGCCGAAAGGTTACCTCAAAAGTGAGGAGGGGCACGACGATGGTCATCCAGCTCAGCGCCATGGTGATGTGTGTCCTCCGCTGCTCCGCGATCACATCCATGGAGCGCAGGAACAGGACGGACCACACGATGTAGTAGAGGACCACCAGGCACAGAAAAGACATGAGAATCCACAGGGGGACACACACGACCTAAGGGGAGGAGGAGAGAGGAAAGGTCTTTAGGGTAGGCAGAGCCAACTCCTTCCTGGATCTCTGCGCTTAAGACGGTGCCAGGCCTGGATGGGGCCAGCGTGGGAAGAGGACCCGCTGCTCACTGTTGGGGTTGCTGTTGCCCCGGCAGCCCTCAGGGTGACGGGACTCGCGGCCACTGCCCTGAGGCGTGAGCTCGCTCAGCGGGCCCCGGGCTCTGCCCGCCTCCCCTCCACCCGTGCCCCGGCTCACCCGGACATCCCCTCTTCCCAGTCATTTCCCATCCTGCCAGAGGCACTGTGGCCAAAGGCTCCTTGGCAACTCGGGCTGCGCAGGGGGCCCAGGCCCCCCGTGAACTTGCAAGTCGAGGCCGGGAGGCTTCCGCCACTCGGTCTCCGCTGCCTCGCCCAGGTGGGTTCTGTGTCAGTTGCTGTCATACCAAAAAGAGCTTGTTTCACCCTCACACACAAGCCCACACGATGAGTCCTGGGGGCCTCAGCAGGCTCCTCCCGTGTGACCTTTCCTCCCTTCTGCATGGCCCCCTTGGGTACATCTGTTGTCCCTTTGTCTTCTCTTACAAAACAGTAAAATTGACTGTTATCCTTTGGTGTCCAGTTCTACGACTTTTCTCGCACACACGTATAGACCTGTGGAGCCTCGGGCGGGACATGGGACAGCTCCTTCACCCTGCCAGACTCCCTCGTGCTCTCCCATCACTGTGTCACCCCCTCGCCCCACCCATAACCCCCGACAGCCACCGCTCTGTCCTCTGTCACGACACTTTTGTCTCTGCAAGAACGTGATGGAGATGGACTCCCTTCTCCCAATCAGCAGAACATCTCTGAGATGCCTGCAGGTTGTTGCGTGTATCTACACGCCACTCCTTCTCATGGCTGAGCGCTGTTCCACTGGATGGATGCACCCCAGCCTGCTATCCAGTCACCCTGGGAAGGAGATGTGGGTGCTTTCCCGCTTTGGGCTATTGCAAATAAGGTAGCTATAAACATCTGTGCCCAGGTTTTTGTGTGGCTGTACATTTCTCCAGGGGAAACACCCAGGATCGGCACTGCTAGGTCACATGGTAACTCCATGTTTAATTTATAAGAAACTGCCAAGCCGTTTTCCAGACGATCTACCTAGTTTGGCATTTTTACCAGCGACGGGCGAGGGTCCGGGTCCCTCGGGTCCGCCCCAGCACTTGGTATTGTGGTTCTTATCTTTGCCATTTTGATGAGTGTGTTGTGGTACCTCATCCTGGGTTTTATTTGCTTTTCCCTAATGGGTAATGATGTCCTTTGTCATGTGCTTACTCGCCATATGTCTATCTTCTTTGTGAATAGTCGGTTCAAGTCTTTTGTCAATTTTAAAATTAGGTTGTTGAGCTTTTAGAGTTTTGAGAGTACTTTAGATGCTTTGGATACATGTCCTTGGTTAGACATCTGCTTTGCAAATATTTTCTCCTGGCCTGTGACCTGTCTTTTCATTAATTTCATTTTAATTTTGAGCTTCTTTTATAGACCATGTTGTTGGTGCCATTTCCGGGAACTCTTCGCCTAACTCCAGATCCCGAAGATTTTTCTCCTATGTTTTCTTCTAACAGTTTTTTAGTTTTTACCTTTCCCTTTTAGACCTACGACTTGAGTTGGTATATGAGTTTTAATCCTCCTGAGGAACTTGGAGTTCCTGACTGGAGGTTTGCTGTGCACAGCTTCCCCTTACGTTCCTCCTCCTAAAGCACGTCTGGGAACAGACTCACTTAGAGGCCTGGTCCTCGTGGGTGGAATGTTAGCGACCAGCCTCACCTGGTTTCTCTTGAACACTGTGGGAAACCTGCAATCAGGCTGCCTCATCTGTTGGGACTTGCACAGGATTGGGGCTGGAAAAATTCCTCTGTTCATCTATAGAAACACATGCACAATTCCTAATCTTTTTTTTTTTTTTCCTGATTTCACCTTACACTAAAATTTTGGTCTTACCCAGATTTGTTTCCTCCATGGCACAACAGAAAGCTCTGAACCCAATTATCGTTGTCTAGACACAGCACCCTGAAGATGTAAGATGGGTGCCTGAACAGTATTTTTTATTATGAATGTTTTATCAAAGACTTTAGGCAGAAGGGATGGATCTTGTCTTTATTCACTAGAGAGGTAACTTATGTTCCCTTATTTTCTTCCTTGTCACCAAATGAATATTTTCTCTTTTTTTTACTATATTTTTTTACATTTGTCCTTTTTTTTTAAAAGGTAAACCATGTTAATCACAGACAATGTCTTATGTACAAAAGTACACATCAAGCAGGGTGGGGCCGGGGAGAAAACCCCAAACCCTGGCAAGACCCCGCCTCCCAGAGGCAAGATAATTCTTCTACCTTTTGCCTCATCTTCTTTCTGTGCGTTACTAGTCGAAACCGTACTGTTTTCTCTAATTTGCAGCTTGCCATATATATATCTCTCTCCATCCATTCTTCTATCTATCTATGCACAATCAGTTTTAACCGAACACCCATTAATGGAAGCAAGAGGTCACTAGCATGTCTCACACTTCACCCCTGGCAGGAGTGTAAACTGGCCCAGCTTTTTTGAAAAGGGAGTTGGCAGTGCAGTTTGTATTTCAAAATCTCAAAAAGTTCCCACCCTCTGGCCAACTAATACTGTTTCTGTAGTCCTTCCTAGGAAAACAATGAAAAAAAAACAACAGGCAAAGATTTTTATGCACAAAATTCTACGCTGCAGCATGATTTATAATTGCAAAACACCGGTAAGAACTTCAGTATTCGGAAATGAGGGGACAGTCTCGTCAATGTATTTGAAGAATATTTTGCATCAATTAAACTTGAAAAGTTATGCTTATAAAAACCTTTTATTGACACGTAAAAATGCTTATAATACAACACTAGAACAACAAAGCAGGATACCAAATTATACATGCAGTATGATCTCAATTATCTTTATGAGACAATAAACCCCCAAACAAGGAAACAACAAACACTAACCATGTTATCTCCCAGTGGATTATGGGTGATTATTATCTTATTACCTACGCTTGCCTGTCTTTTCCGACATTTCTACAATAAACACGAATAACTTTTATAATAAAAAGAAAAGTTTATTTAAGGATTTAAAAAGTTACATACAAGCCACGGCCAGTGGATGATCTTGTCCAGTCTTAAGGCAATGAATATGAACTGGAGAATGTTGACAGAACACAGGATTTCTAACTAAAAATGAAGAGAAGAACCGGTTAAACAAAATAACGGTTGCATTCAGTACTACAACTGTTTGGTTAACACACTAAAAGGCAATGCAAATTAGAATGCAGCAAAAGTTTTATTATATCACAGTTGCAACCTTCTGATTTGCAGCACCGGAGGAGGAGCAAAGCAGTGCTGTGTCAAGGAGAAACCTGGCCCTGGCCTTGTGCCTCGTCCTCTCTGCTCAGTGGCTGCTCGGCCCTTTATGCTCATCCAGGCAATGACCTGTTTCCAGGCTCGCGATCTGCAGAGAGGCAATCTCCGGTGGTCTCCCCCAGCTTCCGTCCCGCGCCTACCCACAAACATCTCTCTCTCTCTTCTTAATCATGCCTGTACTGCTTTCTTCTTGTACCTGGCACTCAGCCTGCATCCCACCCCTTCCTTTCTGGCTCCTCGAGGACCCTGTCACATCAAGACATCAATTATGGATTCTTTATCGCATCTTTAACCCCGCCACTCCACGATCCTTCCCAGAAGCACAGAAACATGTTCAACTCATTCCCATTGAACACAAAATAACCCCAAGACCCAGTGAACCCACCCTTCCCTTGATCCCGTACCCCTCCCGGCCCTAGCTCTCGCTTTCCGTTACCATCAAGCTTTGTGAGACACCGTGGACACTCGAGTCCCTGTGGCCACCCCTGCCACTCCAAGCTCCACCCACTGTGGCCCAGCCTCCACCCTCAGGACCACCCGGAAACTGCTTTCATCAAGGTCACCTGATCAGCTCTGCGGCGTCGGACCACTTCAGCCGGCATCCTACAGGGTGTCTCTGCAGCGTGGGAGATTGCCCTCCACTGCTCCCTCCTCCCAGGATCCCAGCGTGCAGCCTCGCCATCCTCCTGGTCTCTGACACTTCCCTTTCATGTGCCTTTTCCTCTCCTTAAATGGTGATGCCCCCCAAAGCCTTAAACTCAGCCTCTCTGCCCACTGTAGAGACTCAGACACAAACACACGTGCTTTCGCTCCCTCACCCCGCCCTGGGTGGGGAGCAGACCCAGCCTCCACATCCCTGGCCTGCGCCACCTCCTGCTGCTCGCTTCTCCAACCTGTCTCCACCTTGGCCTTCCTGCTGTGGCCCAGAGCCGACTCTCCCTGAGGCACTTCAGAGGAAGCCCTTCTCCCCACGGAGTTCATTACCCCACCCCCCCTACCTTGCTGCCTTCGCCCTGTCTCACCGGGGGCTACCGCCGCGACCTGATTCCCCAAATCAGGACACAGGAGGGCAGCCCGCGTTCTGTTTCCCACACCCTCGGGCTCAGGCGCTTGGCCCTGTCCTCCACCTTGCAGACTTCTCTAGCATCCCCAGCCCGGCCCCTCGTCCCGACTACTCCTGCCTACGCGGGCCCTCGTGCTCCCGAATGCCCCACAGGCGGCCCTCCTTCTGGCTCCAGTGCTCACTGATATTCAAGGGCTCATCACTGCCCACAGGATGAAAGTCACAGGACGCCACGTGACCTGGCCCAGAGCTGCCCCAAAGTTCCCAGTTCGCAGGGCATTTAGCGACTCAGCAATTCTTTCTGAGGCCTCTGGGCAAAAAGAAACACCTAACGGTTCCACTGATTTAAGTCATTAGATCTAAACTGAGTACTTATCCTAAGTAGCCATCTAAAAACAAAATACCTCACGTTAATTGAAAGAAAAATATGATGTGTGTGCCATTGTTAACTCACGACACGTAATTCCTAGTGGCACGTGTGTGCCTCTTGGCTAGGCACCATTCCTCAAGACACCGCCACCCCCATCACCTGCTGTCCGCTGGTGGGGGGAGTTCTCCAGTCAGGGTGCAGAGGGTCGGGCTAATGGCTAAGCGTGGTGCGGGCCGCAAGCGGAGTGCTTCCTGCTGGGCGGGTGGGGCCGGCCTTGGGGCCAGAGGAGAGGAGGACTGGCTGCGGGGGTGGGGAGGTCGGGATGGGCTGGCCCCCGCCCCAGGGGCCTACAAGGGAGGGGAGGGCTAAAGGCTGCTGCGTGTGGCGGGAGGAAGGGGGAGGTACCCCTGGCTGAGGCGGGGGTCGATGGGGAGGACTCCCTGGCGCAGGTGCGTTAGGTAGGCGTTAGGGGAGCTCCCGCCGGGGCAGGGCGTGGGTTGGGGGGCGACGACGCTCGTGACAGGAAGGGGGCTCAGGCTCCCGGGTGGGCGGGGCCACGAGGGGTGGGCTCTGCGTCTCGGGTGCGAGAACCGAGAGCCCCTGGCGCTGAGGGTGCTCGTGGGAGGACTCTCCCGTGTGGGGAGGTGAGAGAGGCACTCAGATGTCTGTGCATGAGGGGGCGCCAGCGGAGAGTCAAGGTGAGGAGCCGAGGGAGCACTGAGGGACCCCCGCGGGATCATCTCAGCCCTGAGAAGCCCTGGGCTTGGTGGCCTGATGTTTTGTCCATAGATTCCCCCTGGGAGTCTCAGGACAGTGTGAGGGTCCGGCCTCGGGTGAACACAGGGGGCGTCCCCGGACCTGCCAGGGCTCGAGCTGAGGACTCTGAAGGAGGACAGAGGGGACCCCCTCTGATCCCCGCCCCTGCCATCAGCCCTGGGCAGTCCCGGGCCGGAATGATCACTTGGCAAGGAGATTTGACTTCCGCCTCCAGGTCTCAGAGACACTGGGGACCTGGTGTAAGGGACGGGGCCTAAAGAGGGCGGAGGGAAGAAACCCAGGAACTGCCGGGAGTCGAGGTGAGAAACCTGAGGGAGGAATGAGCGGACCCTGGACCCCAGAAGAGAGGGGGCCCTGGGGAGGCGATAGGGTGGGATGACCCCATGCAGCACTTCCTGACATCCGGGTCTCAGAGACCCTGGTGAGGGGTTAAAAGGGGCGGGGTCTCAGAGAGGCTGGGGAGGGGGTATAAGGGGCGGGGTCTCAGGCGGGCACAGGAGAGAATCCCAGGTCCTGCGTGGAGTCAAGGTGACGGCCCTGAGGGAGGACTGAGGTTAGCCTGGACCCCAGAACAGAGCTGGCCCTGGGAGGCCATAGGGTGGGATGAGCACAGCAGCACATCCTGACATCCGGGCCTCAGAGAAGCTGGGGACCTGGGATAAGGGGCGGGGTCTCATGAGGGCAGAGGGTAAAATGTCAGGTCCCTGGTGGACTAAGGTTAGAGCCCTTAGGCAGGACTGAGGGGACCCTGGGAGAGGACAAAAAGGACCCACCAGATCCCCGCCCTGGCAGGTGGCCGTGGGAGGCCCCGGGGCGAGATGAGCACAGTAGGCCTGTCCTGACGTCCTGACGTCCGGGTCTCTGAGAGACTGGAGCCCTGGTAGAAGGAGCAGGGACTCACACTGGCAGACGGGACAATCCCAGGTCCTGCCCAGAGTCCAGCCTGCACGCGAGGAAGCAAGGATTGAGGACGTTAGACCCCAACACAGGGAGGGATGCTTTGCCCTTCCACGGGGGCCTTGGAGGCGCCAGAGCACGGTCAGCAGATGAGATGTTTCCTGACTTCTGGCTCAGGGTCCTCGGGAGGTCAGGTGTTTGGTGTGAGGGGTGAGGCTTCAGGTCCGCAGAGGGTGGACTCCCAGGACCCCGAGGGCGGACTGAGCAGGCCCCCAGCCCTGGTACAGGGGCCTCCACAGAAACCTGCCCCTGTGGTCAGTGCTGGGAGCCTAGACAGGACGTAACGAGGGGGTGAGGACCCAGGATGTCCCCATCCTAGGACCCTCGGGAGGCCCTGGACAGGTGCGGCCACATGTGGGTCCCCCTCACTGCTTTCTGTTCAGACTCGGGGTCTTGTTCTGAGTTTCCCCTCAGGCCCGCGCAGGGGAGAGTCCAGGCCCTTAAGGGGAACGGTGAGCACTACGAGCCAGCCCCGAGGAGACCACCCACCCCAGAACTCAGAACTGGGGGGATCTCACAGAGTCCGGCCCATCCCTCCTACCAGCACCGAGGGGCCCAGGGCTGTGCCACAGTCTACACAAGAGGTGCGCCCTCCATTCCTCTTACAGGGGCTCCAGGAACCGGGAGGTGAAGGCCCAGGTCTGAGGACCGTGTCTTCAGGCCACAGAGCAGAGGAGGCGCAGGCAGTGCCAGGAGTCAAGGGGAGGTGCGTGCCCTGAGTGTGTACCCAGGGGCTCCCCCTCCCAGAACAGAGGGGACCCCACAACCCCCGAGTCACCCCACCGTCCTGTTCAGCCCCAGAACCTGGGGCCGTGCTGGCTGCACCCTGAGGAGCCCCTCACTTCCTACTTCAGGTTGGCAGGGGACAGGCCGCCCAGGAGGAGCGCCCCTGTGAGGCCCGAGGGCACCCCTGAAGACGAGACCTGTAAGTGACTCTTGTCAGAGCTGCCCAGGGTGCCTTTCTCCGCCGAGGCCGCTCACACGCCCTCTCTCCCCCAGGTCCGTGGTCCCTACCTGTCACCCCTGCCCACACTCCCGTCGGCGGCCTGACCCCAGTCATCATGCCCCTGGTCGAGATGAGTGAGCTCCGCCAGCCAGAGGCAGACTTTCAGGCCGCAGTCCCGGCCCTGGGCCCAGTGGAGGCACAGCTGTTGGGGGCTGAGGGCAAGGAGGCTGCATCCCCCTCGTCCTCCTCCTCCTCTTCTTACTCTGTCCTGTTCCTGGACACCTTGGAGAGGGGGCTGATGCTGGAGAACCCAGAGCCCCTCCCCCACTGCCATGGCAACCCCTCCATGGAGCCAATCTCAAGACGATGCCCTCAGCCCCCAAGATGAGGAAGGGCCGAGCACCTGGCATGACCAGGAAGATGTGCTCCAACATGCTCTATGTCAGAAGGTGGATGAACTGGTGGCGTTCCTGCTGTTCAAGCATCAGACCAAGGAGTCGACCACAAAGGCAGAAATGCTGACCATCCTCAAAGATTACCAGGACCACTTCCCCGTGGTCTTCAGGCGAGCCTCCGAGGACATGCGGCTGGTCCTTGGCCTCGACGTGAAGGAAGTGGACCCCAGCAATCACTCCTATGTCCTCGTCCCCACCCTGGGCCTCACCTACGATGGGATGCTGAGTGACGGGCCGAGCATGCCCAAGACCGGCCTCCTGGTGCTGCTCCTGGGCCTGATCCTCCTGGAGGCTGACTTTGTTGCCCCTGAGGAGAAGGTCTGGGAAGTGCTGAGCATCATGGGGGTATATGCAGGGAAGCAGCACTGCATCTATGGGGAGCCCAGGGAGCTCTCACCAAAGTGTGGGTGCAGGAGGGCTACGAGGAGTACCGGCAGGTGCCCCACAGCGACCCCGCCCGCTACGAGTTCCTCTGGGGTTCCCGGGCCCACACGGAGACCAGCAAGTGTCCGGCCCTGGGGCATCTGCTCTGGGTCAATGGATGGGATTCCAGGTCCTTCCCATCCCTGTGTGCAGAGGGTGTGAGCGATGAGGAACAGGGACCCTGAGCCAGAGCAGCAGCCAGGCTCCTTCCAGGCCCACGTCCAGCAGTTTCTCAAGTGGGGCAGGAAGGGAGGCTGATCCTTCACTCTGAGTTTGAAGGGGGAGCGGTCAGCCTTCTAAGCAGTGAGGGCCCGGGCCAGACGGGGGAACCCGGTGTGCAGCATCTTTGGGTTCCTGTTGTGTCTGATGACCTGGAATGTCATCTTTGTTTTCTTTAGGAATCTGTCAAATATTGTTCCACTTGAAAGAAGGCTTAATGAGCTTCAGTATCTAAGTTTGTGAATGACATTAACCACACATGTATTTGCTCTAATTCGGTTCAACGACAAGAGTTTTGCAATTGTGTAAAACAAATTGTAAGATTCCCATATTATTTTGTGATCCTGAACAAGATAACATGGCATTGGAACAGGAATTTACTTGGAAATGTGAAAGTAATTAGCAGTACAACTGAAGGCCACCCCGTTGTTCCTCGGGACACACCATCATCGGCTCAGCGGTGTGTGCCCTGAGGTGGGGCTGTGCTGTGCCCACCATAGGGCAGGGCCAGGCCCCAGGCATGTGGGCCAGAGGGTGAGCGGCGGCCCTGGGGGCGCGGGCATTGCCGGCGCCCATCTTCCTGGCGAGAGGCCACCTGCAGGGCCCTGAGGAAGGGAGACTGTGGGGGGATAGAGGGCCGCCGGGTGGGGTGTAGCGGAGGCACCTTGCTGGGGACCCTGGGGTGGGGGGGTCGGGACCCGTGGGCTCTGGTGGCCGTTAGAAGTTCCTCTCTGTCTTATCATGCCCTCTGTTCAATGGTTTCAGTCAATGTTCCTCTTAATAAATTTCCCTGAAAGTTTCAGCTGAGTGTGGCCTCTGCTGTGGGCAATGGAGGGAAAGGGCTGCTGTGGGTGAGGGCGGGGGTCCACAGTAGGATTCCTGCTTAGCACCCATGGGACACCTCTCCAGTGAGAGGGTAGGGTAGGCACTTTGCAGACCCAGACACGGTGAGGGTTTTTCTTCCATTTCATAGATCAATTGTACAGTTTTAGCGAAAACTGATAATTGCCTGAAAAGGCAGTAGAGAAGTGAAAATGTAAATGAAAAACTTGATTATCTCACCAGGAAAAAGGGAACATCGGAGCAAAAATAGTTGGACAGACAGTGTTATGGACTGAATATTTGTAATCCTCTCCCCCTCATTCACCTGTTAAATTCTAACCCCCAAAGGGATGGGATTTGGAGGAGGGGCCCTGGGAAGTGATTAGCCCATGAGGGTGTAGCCCTCATGAATGAGATTAGCTCCCTTATAACAGAGACCCCAGATAGCTGCCTCATCCTCTTCTGCCATGTGAGAAGGTGGCTAGTTGATACAACTAGACAAGAAATCAGTCCATATAAAGAAGAGCTTTATTACTATTGCTTTATTACTCAGCTGTACAAAGGAACGAAATTAGGTCATCTGTAGAGACGTGGATGGATCTAGAGACTGTCATACAGAGTGAAGGAAGTCAGAGAGAGAAAAACAAATATCGTATATTAATGCATATGTGTGGAACCTAGAAAAATGGTACAGATGAACCGGTTTGCAGGGCAGAAACAGAGACACAGATGTAGAGCACAGACATGTGGACACCAAGGTGGGAAAATGGTGGGGGCGGGGGTGGTGGTGTGATGAATTGGGAGATTGGGATTGACAAATGTACACTAATATGTACAAAATGGGTAACTAATAAGAACCTGCTGTATAAAAGAATACATAAAATAAAATTAAAAAATTAAAAAAAACAAAAGAAATCAGAATAGGTTTATGACATTATCAATCACAGTAGAAAACCACCTGTAAAGACAAATTGAGTTATTTGCCACAATGGGCTCTGCATCGCCAAGTTTGCTCCCCCAACTCCACAGCCTTGCAGGGAGGCCTTCCTATTGGTGGAAGGCCAATGGGCGTGTCTTTTGCCTCCAGAGGCGCCAAACCTTGGGACCTCAGACCCTCAGTGCGCAAGGCTTCTGCTGCTTCCATAGCAAAGCGCCTCCTCACGTGCTCTTGTCATCCAACCACTTTCTCTGTAAAGAGACGTCTAGAATTTTCTCCCTAATCTTCCTGGAGCTTCCGGGAGCACCCTGAAACCCGCGTGGCGTTCACACGGAGTGCCTGGGACCGTCGGCTGCTGAGACGAGCTCTTCAGCCCCTTCTGAGCGGGACTCCGGAGTCATCTACAGAGTCAGAGCAAGTCAGGAGACAGGCGGGGGCTTTGCTGGGGGCTGGACTCCACAGGTACCGGGGGCCCTGGGAAGGAGTGGAGGTGGGGGGAGGGCTACGGTCTGCTCGGTTGGGAGTGGGGGAGCGGTTGTGGAGGGCAGTGGGCTGAAGCGAGGCTGAGGGAAGGGTCCCCATGTGTTTGGGTCCGAGGGGAGGACCGCTGGCTGGTGGGGTGGCTGGTGGGGGGCGTTCTCGAGTCGGTGTGCAGAGGGTGGGGCTAATGGCTAAGCGTGGGGTGCCCGGAGTGGAGGGCTTCCTGCTGGGCGTGTGGGGCCGGCCTTGGGGCCAGAGGAGAGGAGGACTGGCTGCTGGGGTGGGGAGGTCGGGATGGGCTGGCCCCCGCCCCAGGGGCCTACAAGGGAGGGGAGGGCTAAAGGCTGCTGCGTGTGGCGGGAGGAAGGGGGAGGTACTCCTGGCTGAGGCGGGGGTCGATGGGGAGGACTCCCGGGCGCAGGTGCGTTAGGTAGGCGTTAGGGGAGCTCCCGCCGGGGCGGGGCGTGGGTTGGGGGGCGACGACGCTCGTGACAGGAAGGGGGCTCAGGCTCCCGGGTGGGCGGGGGCACGAGGGGTGGGCTCTGCGTCTCGGGTGCGAGAACCGAGAGCCCCTGGCGCTGAGGGTGCTCGTGGGAGGACTCTCCCGTGTGGGGAGGTGAGAGAGGCACTCAGATGTCTGTGCATGAGGGGGCGCCAGCGGAGAGTCAAGGTGAGGAGCCGAGGGAGTGCTGAGGGACCCCCGCGGGATCATCTCAGCCCTGAGAAGCCCTGGGCTTGGTGGCCTGATGTTTTGTCCATAGATTCCCCCTGGGGGTCTCGGGACAGTGTAAGCCTTGGTGTGCGGGTCTGGCCTCGGGTGAACACAGGGGGTGTCCCCGGACCTGCCAGGGCTCAAGCTGAGGACTCTGAAGGAGGACAGAGAGGACCCCACTGATCGCCGCCCCTGCCATCAGCCCTGGGCAGTCCCGGGCCGGAAGGAGCACTTGGCAAGGAGATTTGACTTCCGCCTCCAGGTCTCAGAGACACTGGGGACCTGGTGTAAGGGACGGGGCCTAAAGAGGGCGGAGGGAAGAATCCCAGGACCTGCCGGGAGTCGAGGTGAGGAACCTGAGGGAGGAATAAGCGGACCCTGGACCCCTGAAGAGAGGAGGCCCTGGGGAGGCGATAGGGTGGGATGACCCCATGTAGCACTTCCTGACATCCGGGTCTCAGAGACCCTGGTGAGGGGTTAAAAGGGGCGGGGTCTCAGAGAGGCTGGGGAGGGGGTATAAGGGGCAGGGTCTCAGGCAGGCACAGGAGAGAATCCCAGGTCCTGCGTGGAGTCAAGGTGACGGCCCTGAGGGAGGACTGAGGGCAGCCTGGACCCCAGAACAGAGCTGGCCCTGGGAGGCCATAGGGTGGGATGAGCACAGCAGCACATCCTGACATCCGGGCCTCAGAGAAGCTGGGGACCTGGGATAAGGGGCGGGGTCTCATGAGGGCAGAGGGTAAAATGTCAGGTCCCTGGTGGACTAAAGTTAGAGCCCTTAGGGGACCCTGAGAGAGGACAAAAAGGACCCACCAGATCCCCGCCCTGGCAGGTGGCCGTGGGAGGCCCTGGGGCGGCATGAGCACAGTAGGCCTGTCCTGACGTCCTGACATCCGGGTCTCTGAGAGACTGGCGCCCTGGTAGAAGGAGCAGGGACTCACACTGGCAGACGGGACAATCCCAGGTCCTGCCCAGAGTCCAGCCTGCACGTGAGGAAGCAAGGATTGAGGACGTTAGACCCCAACACAGCGAGGGATCCTTTGCCCTTCCACGGGGGCCTTGGAGGCGCCAGAGCACGGTCAGCAGATGGGATGTTTCCTGACTTCTGGCTCAGGGTCCTCGGGAGGTCAGGTGTTTGGTGTGAGGGGTGAGGCTTCAGGTCCGCAGAGGGTGGACTCCCAGGACCCGAGGGCAGACTGAGCAGACCCCCAGCCCTGGTACAGGGGCCTCCACAGAAACCTGCCCCTGTGGTCAGTGCTGGGAGGCCAGGCAGGATGTGAGGAGGAGGTGAAGACCTAGAATGTCCCCATCCTAGGACCCTCGGGAGGCCCTGGACAGGTGCGGCCACATGTGGGGCCCCCTCACTGCTTTCTGTTCAGACTCGGGGTCTTGTTCTGAGTTTCCCCTCAGGCCCACAAAGGGGAGAGTCCAGGCCCTTAAGGGGAACGGTGAGCACTACGAGCCATCCCCGAGGAGACCACCCACCCCAGAACTCAGAACTGGGGGGATCTCACAGAGTCCGGCCCATCCCTCCTACCAGCACCGAGGGGCCCAGGGCTGTGCCACAGTCTACACAAGAGGTGCCCCCTCCATCCCTCTTACAGGGGCTCCAGGAACCGGGAGGCGAAGGCCCAAGTCTGAGGACCGTGTCCTCAGGCCACAGAGCAGAGGAGGCCCAGGCAGTGCCAGGAGTCAAGGGGAGGTGAGTGCCCTGAGTGTGTACCCAGGGGTTCCCCCTCCCAGAACAGAGGGGACCCCACAACACCCGAGTCACCCCACCGTCCTGTTCAGCCCCAGAACCTGGGGCCGTGCTGGCTGCACCCTGAGGAGCCCCCTCACTTCCTTCTTCAGTTTGGCAGGGGACAGGCCGCCCAGGAGGAGCGCCCCTGTGAGGCCCGAGGGCACCCCTGAAGACGAGACCTGTAAGTGACTCTTGTCAGAGCTGCCCAGGGTGCCTTTCTCCGCCGAGGCCGCTCACACGCCCTCTCTCCCCCAGGTCCGTGGTCCCTACCTGTCGCCCCTGCCCACACTCCCGTCGGCGGCGGCCCGACCCCAGTCATCATGTGCCTGGTCAGGATGTGTGAGCTCTGCCAACGTGAGATAGACCTTCATGCCCCAGTCCCGGCCCAGGGCCTGGTGGAGGCACAGCTGTTGGGGGCTGAGGAGGATGAGGCCGTATCCCTCTCGTCCTTCTCTTCTTACTCTGACCTGTTCCTGGGCAGCATGGAGGAGGTGGCTGATGCTGGAGAACCCAGTCCCCCCCTGAGCCCCTCCCACACTGCCATGGCCATGTCTCCATGGAGCCAATCTGAAGACGACGGCCTCAGCCCCCAAGATGAGGAAGGGCCGAGCACCTGGCATGACCAGGAAGATGTACTCCAACATGCACTACATCAGAAGGTGGATGAACTGGTGGGGTTACTGCTGTTAAAGTATCACACCAAGGAGCCAACCACAAAGGCAGAAATGCTGAGCATCCTCAACGATTACCAGGACCACTTCCCCGTGGTCTTCAGCCAAGCTTGCAAGTGCATGCAGCTGGTGTTTGGCGTGGAAGTGAAGGAGGTGGAGCTCTGCGAGCGCACCTACGTCCTGGGCCCCATCCTGGGCCTCACCTGTGATACAGTGCTGAGCAATGGGCCGAGCATGCCCAAGGCCGGCCTCCTAGTGCTGGTCCTGGGCCTGATCCTCCTAGAGGGCGACTGCGCCCCTGAGGAGGCTATCTGGGGAGTGCTTGCCAACAAGGATCTGAGTGCTGGCAGGCGGTACTATATCCATGGTGAGGTCAGGGAGCTCCTCACCAAAGTGTGGGTGCAGGAGGGCTACGTGGTGTACCGGCAGGTGCCCCACAGCGACCCTGCCCGCTACGAGTTCCTCTGGGGTCCCCGGGCCCACGCGGAAGCCAGCAAGTGTCAGGTCCTGGAGCATCTGCTCTGGGTCAATGCATGGGATCCCAGGTTCTTCCCATCCCTGTCTGCAGAGGGTGTGTGCGATGAGGAACAGGGAGCCTGAGCCAGAGCAGCAGCCAGGCTCCCTCCAGGCCCACGTCCAGCAGCTTCTCCCGTGGGGCAGGAAGGGAGGCTGATCCTTCACTCTGAGTTTGAAGAGGGAGCGGTCAGCCTTCTAAGCAGTGAGGGCCCGGGCCAGAGGGGGGATCCCGGTGTGCAGCATCTTTGGGTTCCTTTTGTGTCTGATGACATGGAATGTCATCTTTGTTTTCTTTAGGAATTTGTTAAATATTGGTTCTTTGAATAGAAGACTAAACAAGCTTCAATGTCTAACTTTGTGTATGACATTGATCCCATATGTGTTTGTACTAATCCAGTTTGAGAACAAGAGTTTTGCTGTTCTGTAAGAGAGGTTGGGACATATCACAGTACATTTTGTGACTGTGTACAAGATAACAGGGAATAGGAATTAGAACTATTTTGGAAATGTGGAAGTAGTTAGCAGTTATATAGATAGGGGTAGAATTAGAAAAATAAAAGTAATTGTAGTTCTGATTCTTACTTGTTCCCTGTCTTGTCTGTCATTCTATAAATAAAACTAACTATCTCTGTTTAGTTGGATTTGCCTGGGTATTTTAAGAAAGTAGGAGAAGATTAATCTGCGTAAATAAGCCCCCTGCTCACTGGGTTGTTTATTCCGCCGACCTCCACGGAGCCTCTGCTCTCTGGAAGGGCCTGTGTTAGTAGTGGGGCCACTAGGAAAAGCAGCACACAGCCGCACCTAGAGTGATGGTCTAGGAGCCGCAGTCACATGAGGAACGTGGTGAGACGTCCCCTAACTTCCACAGAACAAGTCAACACGGGACGAGGCGGTGGGGCTCCAGGAGCGGGCCCTGGAGGGTAAGTGCCCCGAGCCAGGGCAGTTTAGGCCTTTGGGAAGTGGGGATTCCTTCTGTGGGAAGTGAGGGTGATGAGGCTGGGTGGTGGCGGCAGCAGGCGTGTAGACAGAGTCTTAGGGGTGAGAAGCAAATCTGAAATGGGACGTGCAAATTAGAGGTTTCTCTTCCGTCGTGGATAGATCTTCTGGGGCAGGAAGAGAAGGTGCACTTTGGGCAGAGACCCTCAGAGTCCTGGTTATTCTGCCTGCGCCTAAATACACTCAACATCTTCCAAATGGGGAGGGGTGAGTGGACTTTGGTTTTGCTCACAATTTACTCAGCCCTGGGGCATACAGTTGAAGCAGCTTTGGTAACCACCCCCAGACTGTTGGCAGGATTTTAATGGGGCAACTTCTTTGAAAGTGGCTGCCGGACACTTAAACTGATGGATCAGCTTTCCTAGGTGGTCAGACCCCAAAGCCTTAGGTGAGGAATGGTCATAGAAACCATGGTGGCAAAAACACCGAGTGAAGCTGAATTCCACGCATCTCAGGAGCCTCCTTGGCGGTGAAGGACGGCTCCTTGTGCGTATCCTAGCGGAATGTTACCAAGAAAACTCACTAGCCCTCCTCCCACAGTCTGGTGTCTGGTCCTTGCCCCACAGGAAGGTCGTGGCTGTCAGGGTGCCCAAGGGCACTTGTGCAGGTGCTCAGGCACGTTCCATCGTGTGGCGGCAGCTGAGACTCCCAGGCTGAGTGAGGTGCGTCCTTGCGTGAGGAGGAAGGGGCACATCCTCAACCTGCTGCGACTACGGGCTTGATTGCAGAGGGAAGGGCAGGAGGTGCTCTGGAGGGAATAGGGGGAACCCTCCCTGTTGACGTTCACAAGAGCCTTGGAAAGTCAATGGGATCTTGTATTAGAAAGTACCCGTCACAGAGAAGTGACTAGAAGTAGTTGCAGATTCAAGGCCCATTTGGCTTTGTCGGAAGCTCCTCCACCTAATGAACGGAATTTTTTTCAACGCAAAGTTATAGCAGCTGCTTTTTGTTGAGCACCTAGTACACAGCGTTGCAGGGGAGAGACTCACTCCAAGTCCTGGCCCATATGTTGTCTTCCTCTGCTTCCTGGCAGCTGCCTGCAGGGAATCTGGGATCCTTTATGTAAACCCACAAATATTTAAAAATAAATGGTGTTTAAATCACTGTTTTAAATACAAAGACAGAAGAAACTTTCCACTTAAACAAAAATAATACATTGGTGCGGAAGCACTGTGGATTCTGGGCAGTGCAGAAGGTGTCCTAGGGGTGGGACATCCAGAGGGACCCAGGAGGGGCCGAGATCCCCGGGAGCAGGGGGCAGGGATGCAGCCTAGGAGCCTGGAGCTGAGCTGCAAGCAAGAACCCCATGAGGACCCTGCAGTCCTCTCACCACTAGCCTCATTCCGGGGACAAGCCTTCCGTCCCCTCCCCTTGCCCACGTGGTAGGGCCTGGCCGGGTGGAGAGCAGACTCGGGGATGGGGAACTGGCACCTGAGCCTCTAGGGGGAGGAGCCCACAGTGCCCAGGTGGGAACCGTGGCTTATAGGTCAGTAGGACCCTTATCGTGTCTCCTGGGGGAAGCAGTCTCGCTTTGGGAACCATAGGTCCTGCCAGCCCTGTCAATAGGGCACCAGTAGCCACATGAGGCTGCTATTGAGTACTGACATGTGATTAGTGTGTCCCAGGGCCTGGACTTCTACCTTAAGACACTTTAAAGTTAAATGTCAATAGCTAGATGTGCCTAATGGCTGGACAGCCCAGGTGTGGAACTACGGACCCTGAACTTGGGGGACAGGGGGAATCTATGGACAACACATCAGGCCCCCAAGCCCAGGGCTTCCCAGGGCTGAGATGGTCCCGCGGGGGTCCCTCAGCGCTCCCTCGGTCCTCACTTTCCCTCCCAGCTGGTCTGGGCCCCTCCCTCTGCCCAACTGCCTATGGTCCCCTGAGACCCAGGCCCTCCCCTGCCAGGACCCCTGAGAGGGAAGCGGGGGTCGCGGGTGGCGCTTATACCCACAGCCCTGCCGGGGGTCTCTCAGGGCTGACAGCACGGCTGACCTGGATGCCTTGCGGCCTCCGAGTCCCCCTCACGGTTGTAACTTGACTCCTGGTGGGGCTGGGCTCCTTCCCTCTGCCGACCTGGCCCCGGCCTCCCTGACCCAGGCCCTCGCCTCCCCCTCCCAGGGGGATCAGTGCGCGACCCACCTGGACAGCATGCCGGGGGGCTCCCAGGGCTGTCGGGAGGGCCTCAGATGCACCCCCTGGGGGCCCGCAGTCCTCCTCTGGTCCTCACTTCGACTCCAGGCAGCACCTGGGCCCCTCCCTCGGCCCACCTGAGACTGTGCCCCTCAGACCGAGCCTCTGACCCCCCGAGATCCCTGAGGACTTGGGGGCGGTGGGCGGGGATGGGCAGCCCGACAGCCCGGCCCGGTGTGCCCCAGGAGTCCCAGTACGGGTGGAGTTGCATGCTGGGGGACCCTTTGTTGCGGGCCTGCTGGACCCCTCCATCCTCACTCAGGAGGGTCCTCCTCAACCCCTCAGAGAAAGGCTGCAGTCCCAGCACAGATGCTGGATGCGGGGCTGCCGTGCCCATGACCGTGGGGGGAGCACAGAGAACCACACACCTTCCCCTCGGGGCTCCTCACCAGCCACCAGACTTTGGAAAGCTGTTTTAAGAAAGGTTTAGTTTTAGCTGAAGAGGCCTGAGCAGTGGCAGGTGATTTAGGGGAACGCTTGGTTTGATGATTAGATCATGTTACCTGTTGGAGTTACGTGATTGTCACTTTTTCATCGTGATTCATAGTGAGAAATACATTTTACATGTCTGTGTAGTGTAGTGTGTGTCCTATACATATACCTATATATCCATAACGTGTGTGTAGAATATATGTGTTTATAGACACATGCATCGACACACCACCACATGTATGTATAGGGAATGCGTCATGTATGTTCCAGTACCCACACTGAGGTCATCCACAGGGCCCTGAAGGGCACAGACACTCAGGCCCCGTGGGGATGCCGAGAGTCCTCCAGCCCGGCCGTCCCCGTGCTTTGAATGCAGGCTTGCCGCCTGCCTGACAGCCAGTGTGCCCGGGGAAGTGAGCCTGCAGGAGAACGTGGGGCCACCACGCCGCTGGGAGAGAAGGAAGCAGAGTGGGCAGTGGAAGGAGAGAGCAGGGCCCAAGCCTGAGCATAAGAGCCGCCTTCAGAGGGCCTTGCCTCGGACCCCCATGTCCAGATGGAAACCTTCTCCATCCTCATGCCCTCTGTGCTAGATCTTACCTCTCCTCCAGGGTCTCCTCTTCATTTCAGGGGAGATGGGGTCTTGACAGGGTTTAGGAGAGTCCCCGTGGGCAGGGTCCGGTGTCAGGCTCTCAGTGTCCTCATCTGTAGAATGGAGAGTGTAACAGTTCAACTTCTTGATATGAGATTGTGTTCAGTTCCTGGAGCCGCCCAACAAGGTACCACAAATTGAAGTTGCCAGTGGGGTTTCGACTTCTCTCCCTTTTCTGAAGGCTCAAGTGAAAAACATCACGGTGCTGGCAGGGCCATGCTTCCTCTGATGGCTCTGGAGGAGGGTTTTTCTTCTTTCTTCCATCTTGTGATGTCCCCAAGTGTTCCCTGGTTTATGGCTTGATTACTCCAGTCTCTGCCTCCATTTTCACATGGCTGTCTCCCCTCTGGTCATGCCTACGGCCAATTTGCCCTCTTCTTTTAAGGATACCGGCCATATGGGATTAGGCCCAGTCTAATGACCTCATTTTTTTGTTTTGTTTTGTTTTTAACATCTTTATTGGAGTATAATTGCTTTACAGTGGTGTGTTAGTTTCTGCTGGATGACAAAGTGAATCAGCTATATGTATACATATATCCCCATATCCCCTCCCTCTTGCTTCTCCCTCCCACCCTCCCCAGCCACCCCTCTAGGTGGTCACAAAGCACCGAGCTGATCTCCCTGTGCTATACAGCTGCTTTCCACTAGCTATCTATTTTACATTTGTAGTGTATATAGGTCACTGCTACTCTCTCACTTCGTCCCAGCTTACCCTTCCTTCTCCCTGTGTCCTCAAGTCCATTCTCTACATCTGCATCTTTATTCCTGTCCTGCCCGCTAGGTTCTTCAGAACCATTTTTTTTATTCCATATATATGTGTTAGCGTACAGTATTTGTTTTTCTCTTTCTGACTTACTTCACTCTGTTTGACAGTCTCTAGATCCATCCATGTCTCAACAAATGACTCAGTTTCGTTACTTTTTATGGCTGAGTACTATTCCATTGTATATATGTGCCACATCTTTATCCATTCATCCAATGATGGGCACTTAGGTTGTTTCCATCTCCGGGCTATTGTAAATACGGCTGCTATGAACATTTTGGTACATGACTCTTTTTGAATTATGGTTTTCTCAGGGTATATGCCCAGTAGTGGGATTGTTGTAATGACCTCATCTTAACTCGACTACATCTGCAAAGGCCCTATTTCCCAATAAGTTCCCCTCGCAGGTACTGGGGATGAGGGTTTCAGCATATGTTTTGGGGGGCATAATTTAACCCCTAACAAGTATGACACAAGGTGTCACCTGCATATGAAGTGCCTGACTCAATGTAGGTGTTCAATGCCAAGGGGCTATTATTACTGTGTATCCAAGATCTACCTTCCCCCACATTTTAATATTCCAGAATCTGTGTATGTCTTATTATCTACTTGTACATTGCTTGACAGATATTTTCTTTTTCTGTTTAAAATATGTTATGAAATGTATGATCTATCTCTCATCTGTGCAAACATAGTATAACTTGTTCAAGAAGCCTCAGCGTGTCCATGAGAATGTGGTGCGGCTGCCCACAGATCTTGCCTGCAGCTCCTGGAATCTTAGGAAGCAGAGATCATGATTCCAGCAGAGGTGGTGGACACAGAGTGAGGCTTGGGAGGAGGGGCAACTGCTTGGTAGCGGGGCTCTTGGGTGTGTCAGGCTCCAGAATTCATTTCCTGGGCACTTGCTAAGCACCTATGGCATACCGCACCGCAGGGGTGCAGGCGGTAGCAGGAAGTCCAAGGGCCTCCTGAGCTGAGCCCGCAGGACACAGAGGCCCGGGAAAGCCCCACTCCTGCTGACTGCAGGGAGGCCAGGGCAGGATGGGGTGCAGTCCATGGGGCTGGAGCAAACATTTTAGAAGGTGGAAGGATCCCAGTGTAGACCGGAGACTGTGACAAAGCAATCTAGCTGTCTGAGCAATGTATGGAGCTGCCTCATTGAGATGTCACTTCACAGAGGCCCAGAGTCTCCCTCTCCACCTGGGAAGCCTTCCTGGAGCCCCTGGTGGCAGGAGAGGTTCAGAGTGGAAGCACAGGGACATCCTGGTGGCTCTAGACTTCCAGACACCTCCTACCCATCGGCCTTCCAACAGGAAATGGCCCGTGTTCCCTTCCTCCTGGGAAGCTTGCTCCAGGAGAGGTACTTATCCACCTGCTCCCAGGTCCAAGTGACAAGATGGCCAGTGGGGCCTTGAGACGCCCCACTTGTCTCAGCAGCTGCAGTTTGCAAGTCCCGAGGGAAGCCTCCCCGGTGAGGGGTGGCCCCTTCTGGGCTCTGGAGGAAGACGGGGGCAGCTGCAATCCAAGCAGAACCAAAGATCCTACTGCCTCAGGCCCTTCTACTGCACCCCAGCCCCTCCCCCAGCTCCTTGAGCCCCCAGACACAGCCCCTGTGTTCTGCCACACCCCCTGCCAGGCTCCAACAACCTGCCAGGGAGCTTTCAGGACCACTTAGCAAGTGAAGCTAAAGTAGCCAGAAACAAGGGCCCTCTAAGGAAGCGCTGGGGGGAGGCACCTTGTAAGTGGAGTCTTGGGAACTCCAGGGACTCCAGGGATTTTCTCATTGGTGGCATTAAGGGTATTGCCTTTCAGGAGCTCAGAGTGGAGAATTTCAGGTCCAGAGAGGGTCAGCCTGTAGTCACAGGCTCCCGGCTGAAGAAGCTGTCAAGCTGGTCCCTCAGAACCCTGGGGTAGGTCCCCCGGCATGGCCAGGGATTGGCTCCCAGCTGTCCCTCCGTCCAGTGGAGCGGCGGTGAAGCTGGTCTAAGTCCTCTAATTCCATGCCCCCTCCACTCTGCTGCTGCAGTGGCCCAGGGGCAGAGCCCTGGCAGTGCGGAGACCTGGGCTCCAGCCACTTCCTTCCTTGACCCAGTTCCTCCATGACCAGACTGTCTGAAGGCACCAGAATTCTCTCCTTTCAGGGCCCTGCTCTTCAGAAGCCCGCCCTCCACCCCATCACATTGGAGTCAATATGAATGTTGAATTGGACAAGCCACCAACTGCTTTCTGGTTTATCTGGGGCTCGTGCCTTTTCAATCCAGAGCCATTTCATGCCTTTGTATGAAGATTGTTGGGAACCTCTAAGTAAGGTGGCCCTGAAATTTGGTGGCCAGTCCAGGTTAGCTAGAGATGATGATGTTGTCATCCTGTGCATGGCTCAGGGTTTTTCCTCAATGTTCAGGTCCCTCATGGGTCTGTCCACACAGGCCAAGGAAGCTTTGGGCCACTGCCCAGGGTGGTACATTGAGCAAGGGGTCTGAGGTGGGCAGCAGATGGGCAGCGGGGTCTTTTGTACTTGTTGGAGAGAGGACAAGAGGGACACCTGGATGTTCTGCTTCTTATTTCCATGGGAGCACCAGGAGAGGACATGGCTGGGCCACCAGTAAAGTTGAGGCAGTCTAGGTTCATCCACTTCTCGAAGGTTGAGGATGGGAAGCCTTGGGTAGTCCAATTCTTCCCATATGTCCTCGTGGACAGGCCTCTATGCTCCCTTGGCAATTTGGCTTGTCAGAGCAAAACGATACATTGACAGGTGGCCTGGTCATCACGGGCTGAGGAGTACTGCGGGCTTGCAGAGCAGTGGGTCAGCTCTGGGACCCCCTGGGACCTCACCAAAGTAATGCCTGCCCTTGAGGCTCTGGACCCTGAGCAGCCCGCCTGGTCTCTGTCTGTGAAGCTCTTGAAAGGGCAACAGTGCCTGTTATTCAAGTGTCTGAACTGACAAACAATCTCACTTTTAATGCCTATTTGGGGTGAGGCCACCAGTAATCAAGGTGGTGCTGGCCAATCTGGTCACTGGCACGTACCTCTTTTTTGCAGAGTATGGGCTGCAGGTTCGGCAGGACCCCAAGTCCTACATCCTTAGTAGCTGGGCAGCTCAGGGCACATTATACAAGCTTCTCTGTGCCTCAGCTTTCTCTTCTGTATTTGTATGTTCATTGGGAACCTCCTCAGGGGTACATACCAGACTCCACTTGGAGGATGGGCAGGGGAGCTAGACCAAAACTCTGGGACAGGGTTCTGGTGCTTCAGCAGCTAACAAACTTGATTCAGGTTACTCATCCTTAGAAACAGCTCATATTATAATACCCACTCCCCAGTGGGTTTGGGAAACCTAATTACTACTTGTGAAATGTTTGCAAGTTCACAGAAGAAAGGTGATACCATCATGGCAAAGTATGACTACCATAATTGTGATCTTCTCAAGCTGCCCCCAGGGCTAAGTCCTATAAAAGTGCCGTTTGTGAAATTCTGCTATTGTTACAAAGTGCAGCTATTATCCATAATGATACAGACTAATGTCTATGGTATTGCTGTGCTCATGGAAAACTCTTAAATCAGCCGAAGTGAAGAAGGTAGACCAGGCCACCTGCCGTGAGCTTGTCCTGCTCTCTAATTCCAAAAGTAAACAGAATCCTTGAGGAGGTAGGCCCCTGAAGAAGCGCCAGATAGCAATAGCGTTCTCTGAGCACCTAGCGTGCACGAGGCAGTGTGTTATGCACGCTAGCTCATTGAATCTTCCCAACAAGTTTAGAAAGTAGCTTTTATCATCTCCATTTTGCAGAGGAGAAGAAATGAGGCTCAAAGATGTTGACTTGCCCACAGAAAATGAACCTGGCAGTTATAAATAGCATGGCTTAGAGTGGAGAAAAAGCTGGGCCGGGTGGGAGGTGACCAGAGAGTCTGGGCAGGAGGCAAGGAGTCTCTGAACTAGGTTAGCAAAGCGAGGATGACTTCCACATTTCCAGTTTGCGCACCCCAACCCTCACCCCCGCCAACCCAGTGAACAGGTCCGCTGTCAACGGAGAGAGGCAACCGAGGAGGGGAAGGCGGTAGGGAGGGCAGATGACTGGTGCAGGGCAGCCTGAGCTTGGGACTGCCAGCATATCTCCACGCACTGGCCTGGGCCTTGGGAGGGAAGTTGAGACGCAGTCACTGACAGATTTGACAGGTGAAGGCCTGGGAGGAGATGGCCAAAATGCAACGTGTCACCCGGGGCCACTACCCCCAAGGCTCAGTTCTCGCTGGAGGAAACCTCCAGAAGGCAGCGCGGGCCAAGGTGATAGGTGTCCGCGAAGACCTCCCCGCGGGACTCGCCGGCGGCGCGCTCGCTCCCCGCAGGCCTGCGCCGAGTCAGCGATCCCGCTCGGCTCTCTGCGCCCTCCCCCGGGTTCCCGGTCCCTCCAGCCTCTGTCGTCCCCGCCACCTCCTCCGCTGGGCGCGGAGACGAAGGCCAGGGCCTCCGCGCACTGTGAGCCGGGAAAGCTACATCGCGCGCCGCTCGCGGCACTGCTCGGGCCCGTCGGGCGGGGCTCGGGGAGCATGCGCGGCGGCCTACGGAAGCCCGGAAGGAGGGGTGGGAGGTGCGGCTCAGGTTTCTCAGGGCGGCGGTGGCGACGACGACGACGACTGGGACGCGGCTCGCGCTGGCAACATGAACCCGCTGTAACGCGCAGGCTGCGCGGCGCGGGGGGCGGGGGGAGGAGGAGGAGGAGGACGGCGCGGTGAAGTTCTCCGCCATGAACCTGAGGGGCCTCTTCCAGGACTTCAACCCGAGGTGAGGCGCCGCCCGCACGGCTCGGGGAGGCACGGCGTCCATGATGCTGTGGCGGGCGGCGGGGCCTGCCCGAGCCTCCCTGGAAAACCGATCGGCCTCGGCGCCGGCCCTCTGCCTCCTCCCGCGCCCGCTGCCTTCAGCCCCCGGCCCGCTGTCCCATCTGGAACCTCCGGGCCGCGGTCCCCGCCCTGCGGGAACCCCGCGCCTCTCCGCTTGCCCTCCCTCCCTCGTCGCTGTCCCAACTTCCCTCTCTCCGCTCCATCTTCTGGCACCCGCTGCCTGCCATGCGTTCCCCGCGCCAGGGCCGGTTCACTTGACCCGACACCTCTACCCCCCACCCCAGCTTTTTCCTCCAGTTCCTCCCAGCCCTTGAGGTTTGCCTTGGACGTATGCCCATCCCTCGGTTATTTGCTTCTCTGTGGAACTGATGTCTGAAACACTGTTGAATCCTTGGAGTCCGTGTCAGGGCCTTACATAACGCTTTTTTGGGGTAAACCTGACAATTTTCTGTACACGTTTTCTAATCAGTCTTGACTATAAGTTTATTTGCAGGAAGCAGATATTGCTGTCCTATTTCCCAGATGGGGACTAGCCAGTGGACTGGAGGGAAGGAACACTGTTTAAGGAATTGAGCGTCTGTCCTTGGACTTGCTCAAGTGTTCTGTAACTCTCTTACCTCCCCAGGCTGTGAACTCCCTAAAGCAGAGACCGTCTCCTGCTCAAATCTCTATTCCCCGCAGCTCCCACTGTGTCTGACACATAGTAGGCACTTATCAAATGTTTGTGGAACTAAACTGAACCTAAAGACCTGGATTGGAGAGCAGGCCGTATGTAACTGGGGGATCCTCTGCTCATCTGAAAAATAAGGAGTTGGCCTAGCTGATCTCCAAAGTCCACTGCTCTGTGAAGGGAGTGCCTAGCTCCCTTATTTGGTGGTGGAAGGCATGCACTCAATAAACCTTTCCTATGCCAGGTCCCATGCCATCTGCTTCAGCTGCTGAGAGGGCCCAGCGTGAGGGTGGAGAAGGGCAGGCCAATAGACAATTGACAGCACAGTGCAGTGTTGTGCTGTGGGAGCCCAGTGGAGACCACCTTCCAGGCTGCTTGTGGGGGGTGTCTTGGGAGAGAGAGAGGATGCCTGTGTGTGTGTGTGTTGGGAGTGCAGCCTCCTTAGGGACACTGACATTTTAAGGTACGAGCCATTGTGACTTACTGGGTGCTCTTATTCCTCTTTGAGTGCTACTGAGTTCATGTTCTGTTTACTCTGGAGTGCCAGTGTCCCCATCACCGTGCAGTCATTATCACTGTTGGCCTTGAAGGCGCTCTGCATAGAGAAGCTTGTTGACAGCAGGTAACTGAGAACTGACTGCAGTGCCTTCCTCTGCTGCTCCTAGGTGTTGGGATTGGTCTCCAGGGTAGCACGGCTGGTGCTGGCGTTGGATGGGCCTTGTGTATCTACATTGTTTGGCGATGGTGATAAGAAAGATAAGTAAAAGCTGAACTGTTTTGTGTCCTTGGGCCACTCACTTATCTGTCTGTTTTATAGGCAGAATGAGTATAATCTCTCAGCAGGATAGAGAGGCCAAATTAATGATTGATTGCAAAGCGCTTTACAAATAGAAAGTTCCAGGACAACTTTGCAAGGTGACAGATCATTCCGAAGCCACAAAGAGCTGCCTGGAGTGATGGAACTGGCTAACACTTGCTGAAACAAAATAGTGCTGCCCAGATAACATCCTTAACCATTTTTTCCTGTAGTAGCTTCTTTCTGCCCCCACCCCCCACCGCCCCACCCCCGGAAATTGGCACAGGAAAATGACAGTTAAATACCAGGTATCCAAACAGGTTTATAGTCAACATCAGAGTACTTATCAACCCTTTAATTCCATTGGGATTGAGATGCACATCTCCCTGAAAAGTTCGAAGGTATTTTATAGGATGCCATTCTCGTTTTCATTTTCCTGATGCCATGCTGAGTCGCGGGGAGAGAGCCGTGTTTCCTCACAGTGGGGACTTCTAAGACGGTGGCCAGCTAATGTTGGCAGGTGCCAGTTCTCAGCTGGTGGTGTGTCATGTGTTGTGGGCACACCTCGTTTTTGACATTGTTCTTTATTTTTTTGTCTTGTTCCATGCTGAGGAGGACCTTCCAGACAGCTCGAACAGCAAACCGAGGGCTGTAGACAGGAGGGAACCTTGTGCCAGGGCCTCAAACCTTGGTGCTGCTGCCTCGCTCCCCTCCTGGAATTCAGAGCCAGTTCAACACCTCCCTCCTAGCCCAGCACCTTAGCACATACTGTTCTCTTTGCCGGGAGTGTTTCCCTCTTTCTCCTCCTCTCTTCCTTACCTTGTTAGCTTCTGTTTCTCCTTGAGATCTCAGCTCACTGGTTGCTTGCTGAGGGCAGCTTTTCTGACTTCCCCGCCCAGCACACTGAGCCCTGTTTGTACAGTCTGTGTAGTGTGCTGTGTTCCTCCATCATACACTCATCCGTACCCTTGTATTTGTCTGTGTGCTTGTTTGACTAATGCCTGTCTCCCCTATGGAACTCTAAGCTCCATGGGGGCAGGGCCCTGACTCTGCGTGTTATGGTATCCTGCATACCTGGAATAGTACCTGGCTCAAAAAGTATTTGTGGGATGGATGGATGAATGAATGAATGAACGAACGACTCACTCTCCAGAGTCATGGTCTGCGGCCTGGTTCTCTTTCCTCTCACCTTCTTCTCTCCTTCAGAATGCAGCCATTCCATTGGAGAGCTGGGAACACCATGAAACTAAGCAGACCATGGCTGCCTTGACGTTGTGGATTGTGTATGTCACAGGAATAGTCACTGTCATGGTTTGGTGGGCCCCAAGGCGTGGGCCATGGCTCCAGACCTCCTTTCCAACCTTTTGATCTTGGGAGTCTGAATCCGCTACTGTATTGCCAAGGCTCTGGAAAACTACACGGACAGAGAATGATTCACAACTGTCAACACTCAGATGCACAGGACTGCCAGCTGACCCTCTGCCTATTTCCATCTGGCTCAGAACTGGTTGATCATGAGCTTCTTTTTAGTTACATAGGTTAAGGCTTGCTGAAACAGACACCCCAGACCCACCAAGTCCTTCCCTGAATGCCCAAGGCTTCCTAACAGCTAGGGAGCCCTATTTATTGAATAGGCAAACTCTTAGAAGTATATGGAATTGACAAACTTGGATCGTGAGGTGTTCCTGGGAGGTAGAGATCTGGGAGTAGGTGGCATTAAGCCGGCACCCTGTCCCCACCATGGAGCCTTGGGGTTTTCTGCTGCCTTGTGCAGTTGCTGGCTCAGAGAAGGCCCTTCAGCCCTGGTAGCCAGGCAGTGCTCGAAGGCTGTGAGAACTGTGCTAGAACTTCTGAGTCAGTCGCAGTGAGCTCCAGATGGAGTGTGGTGCATCCCGCAGGTGTCCTGGACTGGGACAAAGGCTGAGGAACGCTGCTCTGAGCATTCCGTCGTGTGGGGATGAAGTCCTGAGGTCAGTAGCATTTCGAAGCTTCCATATGCTACAACATCTAAAGCCATTCTGGAGTCTGTGTGAGTGATCTTGTCTCTTATTCGAAGTCTGGAAAAATGAATGTGATTGTGGGTAATTAACAACATGCAGCTACCTGACCTTTAAGAGGCATTTGTAAAGTATATGTAAAGCATTACTTCATCACACATCTCCCTGGTTCCTACTGTGTGCCAGGGATGTGCCGGGCGCCCAAAGTACAAGAGTGAATGGGACGTGGTCCTTCCCCGCTCGAGCCCAGCAGAAGAAGCAGAAATGGAAACATTAAAATTCAACACGGGACAAGGCGTTCCAGACACAAGAACCAAAGAACCAAATGCTGTGGGAACACAAGGGGCAGAGCCACTAATTCTGTCTAGCGTGGACAGGGATGGTTCCACAGCTCGATTCTGAAGGATATAGTTATAGGCTTTTGTCAGACAAGAGGGCAGGAAAGGCATCTTAGAAGGGACAAAGTATGCAGAGGTGCGGGGTCATGGGAGGGCCTGGTGTGTTAAGACAGTGCTGAAAGGTCAGTGTGGTAGGGGTGTTGCGGGCAACGCTTGTCATGTGACTTAAAAATACTACATGTCATTTTAACAATTACTGTAAATGTTTTTGACACATTACTGTTTTTCTTTAAAGCAGGCTCCAGATCCATCAATAGTGGGTGTATGTTGGTTCTGTTAATGAACTCTTCACCACCCAAATGTCTGTTTATCTGTCATTCTGTCATCTCAAACTACCTATAGTAAGAAAAGCTTGTTGATTATACTGAGGTTATTAATAATAGCTATGACTTCTGGGACACCTACCATGTGCCAGGCACAGTATCAGTCTCTGCACCCATTATCTTGAACCTTTACAACAGCCCTCTGAGTTCGATATCAGCCTTGTTTTGCAGAGTCTTAGCTTGTGACTTCCCTGAAGTCACACAGGAGGTGAGGGGCCAAGTCAGGAGTCGAACAAGTTGGTTTCCTTCTGAAACCTGTGCTCTTTCCGGTATGCATGCCCCCCTTCTGATTTAGTGACATCCGCCTACCCCAGCCGTGGCACAGGAGGTCCAATATACTAAGGAGCCTTCTATTTATGAGTTGCGATTAAGCAAAGTAAACCTTATATTCGAGCTTATGCATCTACATGAGTATTATCTTTCAGAGAAGTTACTTAGGGAAAAGGTAAATATATACCTATTCCATTGCTCATACCCCTTGTTACTCATTTTAAATTTCCTTGGAAGCAAATCCTGTAAGAAAATCCATCTCATTGCTTTATAATCATATATCATTTTTTAACCAAAATAGTGCTGCCTAGTTTGATCACACATCCTATCCACTAAAGTTGGCTCTCACTGATTTTGGCCATTTCCAAAAATCCACTCTTAGTGAAGATTTGGCACCACTGGGGGTATTCAAAAGAACGGACTGCAGGCTCTCAAGGCGATTCCAGGAGGAAAGCTCCAAAGATGGTTTGAGCAAGGAAGTGGAATTAGTGCATTGCCTCCCAGGGGGACTGTTTAAAGGAGACACGTCTCATTTGAATGCAGAAATTCTGGTTTCAAAAATAGCATTCCCATTACTTGCTAATTACACACATATTTTTCTTGTCTGTGAGTTCTTTGAAGGCCAGGATGGTGAGGTGTTCGATAAATGTGCTGAGTGAGTGGATGTTGAGTACAGATAGACGTGAGCCATTGGGGAACTCTGTTGTAGGGGAGAGACAGTGGATTGGAGGCATTTTAGGTAGTTTCCTGGGTCTTTGGGAGTGAAGCTTCCCAGTATTGAGCTTGGGGTTTCTTTTTCTTTCTTTAAAAAAATTATTTATTTATTTTATTTTAGCTGTGTTGGGTTTTCGTTTCTGTGCGAGGGTTTTCTCTAGTTGTGGCAAGCGGGGCCACTCTTCATCGTGGTGCGCGGGCCTCTCACTATGGCGGTCTCTCTTGTTGTGGAGCACAGGCTCCAGACGCGCAGGCTCAGTCATTGTGGCACATGGGCCTAGTTGCTCCGTGGCATGTGGGATCCTCCCACACCAGGGCTCGAACCTGTGTCCCCTGCATTAGCAGGCAGATTCTCAACCACTGCACCACCAGGGAAGCCCCCGAGCTTGGGGTTTCTAATTGCCTTGCCTGATCATAGGCCATGCCTGTACGAGGAGACTAGAATTTAAGATGAAAGCCTTCAACTCTGGAGACAGGCTCTTTCTAACTGACGATTCGTAGTTTGTCACCTATGACCTAATAGTGAGAAAAATGATGGCTAAATGAGATTGTTATAACTTTTCTCTTTTGTAATACTAGTAGCAGCTAAAATGGGTAAAATCCATCATTTACACAGGGCTCTCATATCCCCTTATCTTCATGAGTGGATATAGGAGCAACCCAATGAGGAGAGAGTGACCCACGCACAACCACACAGCTGGGAAACAGTTCCCACAGGCCTGGGCTCTGTCTAGTCCTCCTCAAGAGTGATTTGTTTTTATTTGGCTTTTGTACTTTCTTGTCAGTAAATGACTTTAAATTTTGTTCGTAAGGTTCTGCTCAGTGTAAGAGGTGCAGTTCCTTTAAAACGTTGGGAGGGTGTCAATTAGCAGTTTGTCAGTTGGAGCTATTCTCTAAAGTTGTAGACAGAGAGGCGCTCACAGGGATGTATCACCCAGAGCATGTGTGTGTGCATGTGTGCCTGCTCCAGTTAAAGCCAGTGGCTTTCACTGGAGAAAACTGATGGGTCTAAAAAGAGTCCAGCTGCATTCTTTTGACTTGAAGAAAACAAGATAATAGAACGTTTATACACACAGTGTCATCTCTTTACTAGGTATATTCCCTCCCTCCCTAAATCCTTTTTCCCTTCCCCCCAAGGTGGAGAGAGGGAATTTGAGCCTCAAGCAGAAAGCTCTGTGTACATTTCAGAGAGGATACTAGCTTTGTAGTTTGACCCACGTGACACTACTTAGTGATCTTGTACTGGCATTACAGACTCAGATGAAAGTGGGGTAAATTCACTTTTAAGGTGTAATTGGAAAAGTGAAATTAAGGAAGTAGTGGTTTGATGCCAGAATGTCCATTGGAACCTCCATTTGCTGATTTGTGGAGAATTGAGCAGTCTGTTTTTATACTTGGACTCTGGTCTGAATGTTTCTTGAAAAGTAACTCATAGTAGTTTAGGCTTTTTTATTTTTATTTTTAGTTAATTTTTTTTTATATTTGGAGCTTTTTATCAGTCTTTTTTTTCCTACAGTTATCATGGTTTATTTTATTTTATTTATTTATTTGGGTTACACTGGGTCTTTATTGCTGTGTGCGGGCTTTCTCTAGTTGCGGCGAGCGGGGGCCACTCTTCTTTGTGGTGCGAGTGCTTCTCATTGCGGTGGCTTCTCTTGTTGTGGAGCATGGGCTCTAGGCGTGTGGGCTTCACTAGTTGCAGCATGCGGACTTCAGTACTTGTGGCTCACAGGCTCTAGAGTGCAGGCTCAGTAGTTGTGGCGCACAGGCTTAGTTGCTCCGCGGCATGTGGGATCTTCCCGTACCAGGGCTCGAACCCGTGTCCTCTGCATTGGCAGGCGGGTTCTTAACCACTGCGCCACCAGGCAAGTCCCAGGTTAGGCAATTTTCAGTCTATTTTGTCAGTTTATTATGACTTGTGTAGAATTTCTGCCTCCAGTCTCTACCAACTACAACCTACCTTACACACTCTTCTCTACCTTCTGTCACTCTTTTGCTCAGAAAGTCTTCAGTGGCCCCTTATTGCCTAGTAATAAATTCTAAGGACTTTACTTTGATATTCAAATCCCCCATTCTACCTTTCCCTTGTTTCCTCTGGTGCCTTTTCTCCTGTCTCCCCAGCACTCCACACCCCAAGATTTACAGAACGTACTCCACGTGTTCTAGTCTCCTGGGGTACAAAAGACTGTCTCATGCTTTAAAAAATCTTCTTCCCTTTTTCTGGAATTCCCTATCCCCAAACCCCACCTTCTTTCCCAGATCTCCCAGGGAAATGAACCTTCCATGTCCCAGTTTGCCATGGTATATAGTTGCTTGATCCCCCTCTGCTCCTGTTAGTCTTTGAGCATCTTCAGGGCAGAGACTGTTTCTTTCCCACACGCTCAAACAGTTTTTAAAGTTTTAAGATAGATTTGTGTGTATTTTGTATTGGTGCCCCATGATCCTTTTTTCCCCTCTGGAAAAAATCTGTATACATGTAAAGAAAGCATATTTTGTTTGCTTCCATAGAACCATGCTATTTTTATCTACTCTAGCGTTCATTTCCATAATTTCCTTAGGAACTTTGTCTGCTTTATCTGTCATGATTTAATAGTAGCATGTAGAAGCCCACAATGAAAATATCTCTGTATATTTGTACAAGAAATATTGTCAGATTATTTCCATATTCTATGGTCATGTTGTTAGATTTTCATTATTTAGATTTTCTTTATTAGTCATTTTAATGCTTTTTGTTTTGAAATCTAATTGATCAAATTACTGTCCTAGTAAACTGCTTCTCTTGTCCTTACTCAGTCACAATAAACCTGTGTCATCTCCTTTCTTGTAATTGGTTTGACTTTTTTTTTTTTTTTTTTTTTTGCGGTATGTGGGCCTCTCACTGTTGTGGCCTCTCCCATTGCAGAGCACAGGCTCCGGACGCGCAGGCCCAGCAGCCATGGCTCATGGGCCCAGCCGCTCCGCGGCATGTGGGATCTTCCCGAACCGGGGCATGAACCCGTGTCCCCTGCATCGGCAGGCAGACTCTCAACCACTGCGCCACCAGGGAAGCCCCTGGTTTGACTTTTGTCATTGGTTGCAACAGTGAGTCTTGACTGCAACAGATTTAGATTTTATTTTTTAATCCAGTAAGTGACCTTTCTTATTTTAGGCCTGTGATAGGCAGAATAATGACACCCGTCCCCCAAATATGCCCACATCCTAATCCTTCGAACCTGGGAATATGTTCCATTACACGGTAAAGGGAAATTAAGGTAGCAGCTGGAATTAAGGTTGTTAATCAGCTGCCCTGAAAACAGGGAGATTATTCTGGATTCTCCAGCTGGGTCCATAATCCCAGGTCTTAAATGTAGAAGAGGGAGGCGGAAGAGGAGGTCAGAGAGAGTCAATGTGGGGAGGAGTGCTGGAGCTTTGAAACTGGAGCAGGGGGTCATGAGGCAAGCTATGAGGCAGCCTCTAGAAGCTGCTGAGACAGGGAAACTTTCTCTCTTAGAACCTCCGGTAGGATCACAGCCCTGGTGACACCTTGATTTTCGCCCAGTGAGACCATTTCAGACTTTCAACATTCAGAACTGTAAAGATACTTTGTGCTTTTTAAGCCACTAAGTTGGTGCTAATTTTGTATGGCAGCAGTAGAAAACTAATACCAGGATACTTTATCCTCTTCATATTTTTCCAACACCAGTATTTGAAGGAGTTATATTTTGTACTGTTATTTTTCCTCTTGTAAGTTCATCTTGTTTCCTTTATATTTTTTATTTTTTTATGTAATAGACCCAGAGCTCTTAATTTCCCTTTAAATTATGTCAAAAATCATAAAATACTCACTTTTCCAACATTTAAATTTTTATTATTTCCACTACTCTTTTCTTCTATTAAATAAGAGAACTCTTTTAGGGAAGATAATGAATTTAGCTTACAGGGTTTACTCTCCCCCCACTTTTTTCTTTTAAAGGTCCTTTCTGTTTTCCAGTCCATTGTTTCTGGTAATGATGTGTGTAGCCGAGGGCTTTGGTTGACATATTGGTTCTGATTTTCTAGATTTTGTGATATCCCCTTTGCTATCAGAGAGAAAAAGTCCTCTCGGCTGGTAACTCTCTGTTTGTGGTGATCACTCCATTTCTATTAGCTCGTGAATCCCCCTCAAGCCCTTTTCTTCTTCGAAGTCTAGGAACGAAGTCATTCTTCTCTTGCCATCTTTCAGTGGTAGCTCTCTTTTTCTTTGTGGCAGCTTGTAAAAGCCTCCCCTTGTTTCTGAGCATGAGTAATCATAACTAACATGTATTTAGTGTAGCGGTTATCAGACTATTTTTCACAGACCCCCTTGGGGCCTTGAGAACTTTTCCAGGGGTCTGCGAGGTCAGAACTATTTTCATAATAATACTAAGATGTTCTCAGCCTTTTTCTCTGGGTTGACATTTGCACTGTGGCGGGTAAACTGAGCACAAATCAAGCTGGTGCCAGGAAATCGTATTCCGTACTCATTGTCATTGGATGCTTCATAGTGTGCTTGCAGGTTAAAGAAGTCTGCTTCACTTAAGAATCTCCTTAATAAAGCAGAAAAAATACCAGTCTCATTCAGTCTTGACTCTTGTGTACACAGCTATTTTAATATTCCAGGTGACGAAATAGGAAGGACGTCTAAAGGCCATCTGCTGTACACTGAAGTGTAGTCATTGAGTCAAGGGAAAGCACTCATGCACCCAGGTTGCAAGCTGCTTTTTTCACGGAATGCCATTTTTACCTGGAAGGACAGCTAACAGACAAGATTTTGGCTAAGTGTACTAGGGTATTTGACAGACGTTTGCTCAGAAATGCCAGTGAACCTGTTACTTCGAGGAAAACAACTGATGGTGTTTTCTGCTTTGCTTGGTAAAACTTGAGCTTTCAAGGGAAAACCCAAATTTCTGAAAAGTTGTATTCACCACCATGAGCTTGACAGCCTTCCAAAACTTAAAAGATTTCTGATGAAGTGGGTTGTGATATTAACTAATGTGATTTTTTGTTGCTATTGTATAGTGAAGTGTGTCAGCATTTAAAGATCTTCATTACTCAGTGAACCAATATTTTCTGGTAGACGTATTTGGCGTTATAATCATGCAGGGATAAAAGATTCATTCAAAGTGCAAGAGAGACCAGTGGATTTTAAGGTAGCAGACTACGAAAAGTTCATTGAAGGAATTCCCTGGTGGTCCAGTGGTTAGGACTCGGTGCTTTCACTGCCTAGGGTCTGGGTTCATTCCCTAGTCTGGGAACTAAAATCCCGTCAGCCTCAAGGTGTGGCCAAAAAAATAAAAAATAAAAAGGTCCTTGATAGCGTTTCAGATTCCACAGCAAGGAACTACCACTTGTTGACTTTTGGTGTCCTGTCGAAGAAAAATATCCAGTTATCTGAAAGAGCAATTAAAATACTCAGTTCTTTTCTGACGACCTACCTCTGTGATGTCAGTTTTTTTCTCCATATGCTTGAACCCAGACAACATACTTCAACAGAATGAATGCAGATATAGATATAATCTAGATGTCTGCTATGAAGCCAGACATTTTTTAAAAATTGCAAAACTCTAAAAACAATTTTGGAAAATAGTTTTTTTCCTTAAAATTATGTTGTTTATGTTAATATGTAATGTGTTTATTATTATTTTTAATGAACTAATAAATATTTTTTAAATAACAGTTTTAAAATCTGATACAGTAAATAGCAGTAGATATAACCCATATAAACAAAGCTCTTTAGAGTCCTCAGTCATTTTTAAGAATGTAAAGGAGTCCTGACACAAAAATTTTGAGAACCACCAATTTAATGCTTTGCCTAAAGCACCTTTCATATTCATCTTATATTCACGGCCACCTTATGGGGTACATATTACCCTGATTTTGTAGCAGAGAATACTGTGAAAGTATTAGTATGCTAATAAAAGGCTATATAGACACTCTAGTTAGCAATCTCTCCAAATCTGATGGTCCTCCCACCATTGTTTACACTCTTGGAGGTTTGCTTCTGAGTTGAATTTTGTGAGTCCCATCTCCTTAAAACCTCCCTCTTTTTTTCCAGTTGAAGTTTCTCACATTATTTCTCATAATACAAAAGTAGTATATGTACCTTGCAGAAAAATCAGCAATCATAAGCAAGAGTGTAAAGACTGTCCTTAATCCTCTCCACTGGAGAGCATGGTTAGACCTCAGTGTATATCTATCCAGATGCTTTTCCAGGAATGTTGAGTTATTAGTATAAAGTGAGTATCGTATAGTACTCAATTCAAAGGACTTTGGAGTCAAATAGATCTTAGTTTGAATCTCAGCTCTGTGAGCCTCTAGCTGCTTGGACAAGTTATTTAACTTCGAAGCCTTCATTTCATATCTGTAAAATGGGAATAGGGAAAGTGCCTCCTTCATAGGGTTGTTGTGAGGCTTAAGTGACATTACCTGACATTCCATAAATAGCCAGTAAATGTTAGCCATGGAAGTTGTATATGTGTAGGTAGATCAATAGATATGCCAGGTTTATTGAAGTATGTTTTACATGCAGTAAATTTTACCATTTTTTAGTGCACAGTCCTATGAGTTTTGATAAACCCATTCACTTGTGTAAGCACCACCCAAAGACAGAGATACAGAAAAGTTCTGTCACAGCAGAATCTTCCCTCGTGTCCTTTTTCCTTTCCCCCAACACAGCCACGGGTAATCACACTGATCTGTTTTCTGTATCTATACTTTTGCCTTTTCCACAATGTCAAATAAGTGGAGTCATACAGTGTGTTGTGTTTTCAGTCTGAGTTATTTTACTTAGCATAGTGCATTTGAGGTTATCCATGTTGTTGCATGCATCCCTAGTTTGTTCCTTTTACCTGCTGATTAGTATTCCATTTGAATAGACATACCTCAGTTGGTTTAACCATTCACCAGTTTTGGGACACTTGGGTTGTTTCCAGTGGCTATTATAAATAAAGCTGCTTTGAACATTTGAACACAAGTCTTTGTGTGGACATACGTTTTCCTTTTTCTTAAGTAAATACCTAGGTATGGGATTGCTGGGCTGTAGAGTAAGGGTATACTTAACTTTTGAGAAACTACCAAAGTGCTTTCTAAAGTGGCTACACTGCATTCCTATCAGCAATATATGAGGGTTCCATTTGCTCTACCTCCTTAGCAACGATTGTCATATGCTATGAGGTTAAGAGTCTAGGTTCATTTTTCCCATCTATCCAGTTGTTTCAGCACCATTTATAGAAGCCCAATTCTTTCTCTATTGAATTGCCTTGGCACCTTTTACCATGTATGTACAGGTATGTTTTTGGACTCTATTCTGTTCTGTGTCTCTCCTGATGCTAATCGTACATTGTCTTGATTATTGTAGCTCTATAGTAAGCCATGAAAACATGCAGTATAAGCATGTAGTATAGTTTCTCCAACTTTGTTCTTTCTCACAATTGTTCTGCCCCATTTGAGGTCTTTTACATTTTCATATAATTTTTAGAACGAGTATGTCCATTTCTGCAGAAGAGGCTGCTTGGATTTTCATTGGCATTGCACTGAATCTTTTTTTTCTATATATTTATAGCAGCTTTATTCATAGTTGCCAAAACTTGGAAGCAACCAAGATGTCCCTCAATGGGTGGATGGATAAATAAACTGTGGTTTATTATTTATTCCAGTGGAATCTTGTTTAACACTAAAAGGAAATGAGCTATCAAGCCATGAAAAGACATGGTGGAACCTTAAATGCATACAGGCACACCTCGTTTTATTGCGCTTTACTTTATTGCGCCTTGCTTTATTGTGTGTTTTTTTCTTCCAGTTTTATTGAAATATAGGTGACATACAGCACTGTGTAAGTTTAGATACAGCATAATGAGTTGACTTACATACATCATGAAATTATTATCACAGTAAGTTTAGTGAACATTAATCATCTCATATAGATACAAAATAAAAGAAAAAGAAAAAATATATTTTTCATTGCGGTGAGAACTCTTAGGATGTACTCTCTTAACAACTTTCATGTGTAACATACGGCAGTGTTAATTACATTTATCATGTTGTAAAATACTTGTCTAATACTTAATTATTTTATAACAGGAAGTTTCTACCTTTTGACTGCCTTCATCCAATTCCCCCTCCCTTAACCCCCACCTCCAGTAACCACAAATCTAATCTCTTTTTCTATTGGTCTGTTTGTTTTTGAGGTATAATTGACCTACAACATTATGTTAGTTCCTGGTGTACAACATAGTGATTCTATATTTCTATACATTCTTAAATGATCACCACAATAAGTCTAGTTACCATCTGTCACTATTCAAAGATATTATATTATTTTTGACTATATTCCCCACACTACATTTCATACCCATGACTCATTTATTTTGTAGCTGTAAGTTGTACTTCTTAATCTCCCTCACTTATTTCTCTCCTCCCTTCCTCTCCTCCCCTCTGGCAACCATCTGTTTATTCTCTGTATCTATGACTCTGTTTTGTTATGTTTGTTAATTTGCTTTTTTAGAGTCCACATATAAATGCAGTTATACAGTATTTGTCTTTCTCTGTCTGACTTATTTCACTTAGCATAATACCGTGTAGGTTCATCCATGTTGTCACAAATGACAAGATTTCATTCTTTTTTGTGGCTGAGTAATATTCCATTACACACACACACACACACACACACACACACACACACTCCACATCTTTTTTAAACATTCATCTATCAATGGGCACTTAGGGTGCCTCTATATCTTAGGTACTGTAAATAAGGCTGCAGTGAACATAGGGGTACATATATCTTTTTGATTTAGTGTTTTTGTTTTCTTCAGATAAGTCCCTAGGAGTGGAATTGCTGGATCACATGGTAGTTCTATTTTTCATTTTTTGAGGAACCTCTATACCATTTTCCATAGTGGTTGCACCAATTTATGTTCCTGCCAACAGTGCACAGGGATTCCCTTTTCTTCACATCCTCACCAACACTTGTTATCTGTTGTCTTTTTTTTTTATAATAGCCATTCTGACAGTGTAAGATGTTATCAAACTAGACTACTTTCTCATACCATATACAGAAATGATTAAAGACTTAAATGGATTAAAGACTTAAATGTAAGACCTAAAACCATAAAAATCCTAGAAGAAGACATAGGCAGCATGCTCTTTGACATCAGTCTTAGCAATATTGTTTTGGATATGTCTCCTCAGGCAGGAGAAACAAAAGCAAAAATGGGACTACATGCATTGAATCTTTTGAATAATCTGACGAGTATGGTAGGCTAAATAATGTCCCTCAAAGATGCCTACTTCCTAATCCATGGAACCTGTGTATATTACCTTCTGTGGCAAAAAGGTGAATATTATCTTATATGGCAAAAGATGTAATTAAGTTAAAGATCTTAAGATGGGGAGAGTATTCTGGATTATCCAGGCAGGCCCTAAATGCATTCAAGGGTTTCCATATAAGAGGGAGGCAGAAGGAGATACTATTAGGAGGAGAAGGCAATGCGATTGAGGCAGAGAAAGAGATTTGAAGATGCTGCCCTTCTGATTTTGATGATGGAGGAAGGGGCCCAAAGTAGTGCAAGGAATGCAGCTCTAGAAACTTGAAAAGGCAAGGAATGGATTCTCTCCTAGTCTCTGGAGACATGGCCCTGCTGACACCTTAGTTTTAATGTAGTGAACCCCATTGTGGACCTTTAGCCTGCAGAACTATAAGAGAATAAATGTGTATTGTTTTAAACCATCAAGTTCATGGTAATTTGTTATAGCAACCATAGGAAACTAATAGAGGATGTAAATTTTAACAATATTGAATTTTTTAATCTATAAAAATGGTGTATCTCTCCATTTATTTAGATCTTTAATTTTTTGGAGTATGAAGTATGAAGTATGTTTTACATGCAGTAAATTTTACCATTTTTTAGTGCACAGTCCTATGAGTTTTGATAAACCCATTCACTTGTGTAAGCACCACCCAAAGATAGAGATACAGAAAAGTTCTTTAATTAATTAAATTAATGTTCTTTAATTTAATAATCTTCTTTAATGTTAGGTTTCAGAGTATGTCTTGCACATATTTTGTTAAATTTATCTCTAAGTATTACATATTTTGATACTGTTGTCAATGGTAGTTTTTCATAAACTGTTAATTTTAAATTAAATCAAGAAATTTAATTTTAAATTAAATCAAGAAAGTTGCAGTAAATGATAGTTTTTTTTTTTAAAGTGTCCATTTTCTCATTGCTAGCATATAGAAATGCAGTACATTTTTTGGTATATTTACCTTGTATCCTGCAACTTTTGCTAAATTCACTTATTAGATTTAGTAGCATCTTTGGTAGAGTACTTAAGATTTTCTACATAGACATCATGTTGTCTGCAAATATCAGATTTACTCCTTCCTTTTGAATCTTTATCCCTTTCACTTCTTTTTCTTGTATTATATTTGTGGCTAGGACCTCCAGTACAATGTTGAATAGATGTATTGAAGTGGACATACTTGCCTGGTTTCCAGTCTTAGGGGGAAGGTATTTAGTCTTTAACCATTAAGCATTTTAACTAGGTTTTTTTCTAGATACTCTTCTAGCCCTAATTAGTTTAGAGCTTTTATCTTGAGTGAGTAGTGAATTATGTCAAATGTTTTTTCTGGAACTATTGAATAATCATATGGCTTCTCTTTTTCATTCTATTAATACAGTGAGTTACATTAATGGATTTCCAATGTTAAGTGAAACTTGCAATCCAGGCTAAACCACACTTAGTCATAATGTAATATCAAACCACACTTAATCATAATGTAATATCCTTTTTATATATTGCTGGATTCAATATCCTGTTTCTTAGGGGTTTTGCATCTGTCTTCGTGAAGGATACTGGTATGTAGTTTTCTTTCTTGGTCAGGTTTGGGTATCAGGGTAATGCTAGCTTCATAAAACACACTGGGAAATGTTCCCCTCTCATCTTTTTCTGCAAGAGTTTGTGAAAAATTGGTACTATTTCTTCCTTATGTGTTTGGTAGATTTTGTCTGGCCCTGACATTTTCTTTGTGAGAAGGAGCCCAACTGCAATTTCAGTTTTTAAAATAGATATAGGAATATGAATATTTCTTCTTGTGTGAACCTTAATAATGTCTTTATTTCATGAAATTTATGTGCATAAAGTTGTTCATAATATCCACTTCTAATCCCTGTAATGTTGGTAGGATTTGTAGTGATGTCCCTGCTTTCATTCTTTGTATTGTTAATTTGTGTCTACTGTTTTTTTTCTGATAACTCTAGGTATAGGTTTACCAATTTTCTTGAACTTTTCAGAAAACAGCTTTTAGTTTCATTGATTTCTTTTTTCTTATGTGGACCATTTTTACAGTCTTTACTGAATTTGTTACAATATTGTTTCTGTTTTATGTTTTGGCTTTCTGACCGCAATGCATATGGGATCTTAGCTCCCCGACCAGGGATCAAACCTGCACCCCCTGCACTGGAAGGCGACGTTTTAATCACTGGACTGCCAGGGAAGTCCCTAGTTTCATTGATTTTTCTCTAACATGTTTCTTACGTAGTTCATTGATATATGTGTGTATATTTATTATTTACTTCCATCCATTTAAAAAAAAATTCCTTCTCTTCCTAGTTTTTTAAGGTGAATCATAGATCATCGACTTGAGAACTTTTCTACTTAGCATTTGATGCTGTAAATTCCTCTTAAGTATTGCTTTAGCTATATCCCACATATTTTGGTATGTTGTGTTTTCACTTTCATTTAGTCCAGAATTTTAAAATTTTTCCTTGCGTTTTTTTTTCTTTTATCTATGGATTATTTAGAAGAGTATTGTTTAATTTGTAAGTATTTTGAGAATTTTTCAAATATCTTTATGTTATTGATTTTTAGTTTAATCTCATTGTGCTTAGAGATTTACTTTGTATGATTTCAGTCCTTTTACATTTGTTGAGGCTTGTTTTATGGCCCAGAATTCAGTCTGTCTTGGTGAATGTTCCATGTGCACCCGAATTTGCACTTGAATTTGTATTCTGCTGTTGTTGGGAGGAATGCTTTATCAATATCAATTAGGTCATGTTGGTTGATAGTGTTATTACAAATTTGTATATCCTTAGTAATTCTCTATGTGTTCTATCAGTTACTGAGAGAAAAGTGTTAATTTCCAGTAATAGTTGTGGATTTTTCTGTTTCTCCTTAATGTTTTAATTATTAATGTTTTCTACGTGTATTTTGAAGCTTTGCTATTAGGTACATAAATATTTATAGTTGCTAGATCCTCCTTCAACACAAATCACCTCTTTATCATTATGTATGCTCCTGTTTGTCCCTGGTAATATTCCTTGTTCAAAAATATATCTTAGGGCTTCCCTGGTGGCGCAGTGGTTGGGAGTCCACCTGCCGATGCAGGGGGCGTGGGTTCGTGCCCCGTTCCAGGAGGATCCCGCGTGTCATGGAGTGGCTGGGCCCGTGAGCCATGGCCGCTGGGCCTGCGCGTCCAGAGCCTGTGCTATGCAGTGGGAGAGGCCACAGCAGTGAGAGGCCCGTGTACCGCAAAAAAAATAAATAAATAAATAAAAATTAAAAAAAAAAAAAAAAAATATATATATATATATATATATATATATATATATATATATATATATATATATATATATACATCTTAACCTTATATTGTGGTGGGCAGAATGGTTCCCCCAGAGACATCCAGGCCATTAAGCCCTGGAACCTATGAATATGTTATGTTACACGGCAAAGGGGATTTTGCAGATGTCTTTAAGGTTACAGTATTAGTTTTTATTGCATCCGTGACAAATTACCACAGATTTAGTGTCTTAAAACTACACAAACTTATTATCTCATAGTTCTGTAGGTCAGAAGTACAGGTACAGCATGGCTCAGTTGGATCTTCTGTTTAGAGTCTCACAAGGCTGGAATCAAGGTGTCAGCAGGGCCCTGTTCCTTTCTTGAGGCTCTGGAGATTAATCTGCTTCCAAACTCATTTGGGTTGTTGTCAGAATTTAGTTCCTTGTGGTTGTAGGGCTAATGACCCCATTTCCTTGCTGGCTGTCAGCTAGGAGTTATTCTCAGCTTCTAGAGTTGGCTTGCATTCCTTGGCTCATGACTCCCTTCCTCCGTCTTCAAAGCCAGCAAAGGCAGGTGGAGTCCTTCTCACTTTTGGAATCTCACTGACTTCCGCTTCTGCCTTGTCTCTCCTCTTCTGCCACATCTCTGACTTACTTGTATGCCTTCCTCTTCTGCTTTTAAGGGCTCATATGATTACATTGGACACAACTGGATAATCTGGGATAATCTCCATATTTTAAAGTTGGCTGATTAGTACCCTTAATTCCATCTGCAAAGTCCTTTCGTGGTAGTATGTAGATTAGTGTTTGACTGAATAACTGAGGACAGGAATCTTGGGGAACATATTTAGAATTCTGCCGACCACAGTTGTGGACTTTAAGATAGGAAGAGTATCCTGGATTATCCAGGTGGACCCAATCTAATCAATGAGCTCTTAAAAGCATAGCACTTTCTCTGGAAGCAGGAGCCATATGGCAAAAGAAGTCAGAAGCATGAGAAAGATTCGATATGCTGCTGCTGGCTTTGAATGTAAAGGCCTATGTTCTTCTCAGAGAGAGAACTCTAGGACCTAAGGGCAGCCCCCAGCTGACAGCCAGCAAAGAAACTAAGATCTTAGCCCTACAACCACCAGAAACAGGATTGCCAACAACCTGAATGAACTTGGAAGCAGATTCATCCCAGAGTCACCTGAGAAGAGCCCACCCAACTGACATCTTGATTTCATTTATGAGACTCTGAGCAGAGAAACCAACTAAGCCTGTCTGGACTTCTGACACACACAACTGTGAGATAATAAATTTGCATTCTTTTAAGGTGCTAAGTTTGTGGTAATTTATTATAGCAGCAATAGAAGACTAAAACAGATATTAATAAAGTCACTCTGACTTTCTTCTGGTTGGTGTTTGCCTGGTATAACTTTTTCTGTCCTTATTATCTATCTGTCACTTTGTAGATAGATAAAGTAGGTTTCTTAGAGATAGCATATAGTTATCTTGCTGTTTTAAATCCAGCCTGACAATCTTTGTCTTTTAATTGGTATTTAGACCATTTATATTTCATGTAATTGTCAATAGGGTTGGGTTTTAACTGCCTTCTTACTGCAGTCTGGAAATTGCCTCCAGGCAGTAAGCTGGGGCATTGATAGAGTTTATCTCCTTTGTTTTCTTTCTTTCTGCCATCACAGTCCTTCACTGCCTGTTGTTCACTGTCTGAAAACATGTTGTTTCATATATTTTGTCCAGTTTCTTGTTTAAGGTGGGAAGGAAAACTCTATCCCTCTTACTGTATCAAAGCTGGAAGTAGAAGTCCTCAACAGTGTAATTTCTAATTAATATTTTGAAAACATCCTCTTCATGAAGTCCCTTTTATGTGAAATATGAGTGTATGTTTGTATGTATAATTCAGTCACAAAAAGGATAATACATATACTAAAATATTACTATATATAAATATGGCAGATGGCTACCTGTTTAAAAATAGAATCAAATAATTAGTCAGTGACAGAACTTGACCATATCCTGAACCTGTCAACTTTTTTCAGTCTCCATGTCTTGATGGCTAGTTCCTTCTGCTTGGAATGCTTCCTCAGCTCATATCCTTTCCTGCCTGGCAGCTTTCCATGTATCTTCCAGAACCAGCTCCAGGGTCATCACCTCTCTGCTTCCCAGTCCCCCCAGACAGAATCCATATTTCCTCTTCTGGGCTGCCATCACACTGTACCCATAGAACCATTATGGCACATGCCATGCTGTGTTGTAAGTATATGTTTCTGTGTGGACTCCCTCCTACCAGGAAGCCCTGGAAAGCAGGAAACTTATCTTACTCTTCTTTATATTTGTCTTATCCTCTAACAACAGTATGTCTTCTACATAGAATTTTTGATATATGATTACTGAATTAGTGACTCTTTTCATGTGCTAGAAAGCAATGCTGTTATTACTCCTCATTTTAATATCACATATTTGTAAATGTGAATCCTCTTTAATCATTTTGCTTTTCTCCTAGTAAATTCCTCATCTATGCCTGTCTGCTGCTGTTCTCTGTGTTGCTGGCCCTTCGTCTGGATGGCATCATTCAGTGGAGTTACTGGGCTGTCTTTGCTCCAATATGGCTGTGGAAGTTAATGGTCATTGTTGGAGCCTCGATTGGAACTGGAGTCTGGGCACGAAACCCCCAATATCGGTAATACTGCTTTATAAAACCTTTTGGTCTCTACTCTGAGCGAGGGGGGCAGTATCTTGTTTTTCACTTTATCAAAAGTCAGGACTATTTTCTTTTCTACCTCTCTGAGGTTTTATAAGAACTATAATATAGGCAAGCTGAGTTCTGTTCTAAGTTTTTAAAAATTAAGTGTTTGATATCCACTTTTTAACAAATGCACTGTTATTTTAGGTGCTTAAGTTCCTAGCCAGCCTACAAAAGCTTAAGTAATCTAACATGCATCCAAAATATAGAGCTGTTATACCATGCTAGACAAGGACGTATAAAACCATCATGTTTGTAGGAGCAGTTCTACAAACCACAGTTCTAGCTTTGGCCATCAGGGATATATCCTTCTCCACTCAGTCCTGGAACTGGGTCTCCCCTTGTCCCAATCTCCTAGTCCTGGGGTTTTAGGACTGTTAGTGTGGAGGAGTCAGCTTGGCCAGGAAGCAGTTAGGTCCTGAGACAGGAAAAGGTGAGACCCAGATGCCGTGAAGGAGAGCAGAGCCTTGGGGGCCGGGCAGAGGCGTACCCTTTACCTTCACCCCCCCTCCCCTCACACCTTTCTTCTTGGATGGTCTTCTTCTGGTCCAAGTTCCTGTCGTGAGCTCACTCCGGTGTGCAGCCTGGTGCTGCTGGGGCCCACAAGAGTCTCTCTGCTCTCCCTCACAAAGTTTGGAACTTTGGAAAGGAAAAGGGGGGACTTGAGAGTGAGGGACTGTTCTAAACCATCACCAGGAAGATGAGGAGTGAAGAAATGCCAGGTCGGCAGGTGGGGAGAGAAGAGGGGGACACGTGCAGCTGCTCGTGTGAGAAAAGTGTAGAGGTTGGGACCATCTCAACTTGTTTAAATCTTTGTCATGAACTTTAAAAATGAGATTTAGATCGAGTAAAATATGTTACCGCATACATATCTAAGAACTTGAAAATAGCTACACAAAGAGCCCTGGCAGATGGGGGACATTCATGTGTAGCTTAGATTTTTTAAGTTCTTAGATTTTTCTTTTTTAACATTACCTGTGTGGCCATAAATCTTTTATTTTTTATGAGGTATTTTCAGATATCTAATGTTTGCTACTCAAAGAATGAAAAGTTACATAGCTAAACATTTTAAGTTCCACTAGTTATTTAGAAGCTCTCTGAGCTTTTCTCTGTTGGTTAAATTTAAGATTCCTTTCAAGATTCCCTTAAGAAAAGGAATTGTATGTGCATAGTTGAATGTCCTGAATGTACAGACATGGTCATTCTAGTGGCAGTACTGTCCAGTGGAATTGTTGGATCCTATAGGAATAACCACTGACCTCATTTTCTCTGTGTCCTAAACTTACAAGTATTTATCACCAACATGACACATCACAAATGTTCATCTATATTTTGAGTGAAGCACTGTCAGCCTTGCAAATGCATTGTTAAGCATTTTCCTGATTAGTGGCCTTATTATTTTTTAATTGTTAACCTATTAAGTCCAAGCATGATCCTTAAGCAGCTTTAACTGATTTAAAGAACAGTTTTAATGGCTCTTCTTGTATCATCTGCAGGTGTCAATTCATCCTAATGGAATAGAAAGGAAAATAAAAAGGCATTCACAATTTTATTTGCATTTTAAAATAGCACCTAACAGCAGTTACTGTATTTTCTTGAAATATAACACACACTTATTCTTAAAACTAGAGCTATTTTGATAGTATTGCATGAAATGTGATTTACATGGTTTTTAATTCATTGAGAGACAGGGATCATGAGATTTAAGGGATATTTGTCAGTTTTTAGCAGTAGAAGCAATCAGCTTAAATAATCTTGGAAGTAGATGAATTTAAAGTTATGAACCAAAGTGTTTATGTGCACTGTCAGGAAATAATAACTGTGGCTGTTGCTTCTGAGAATATCTTTATTCAGTTCAAAGTCTAAGTCTGGTTTGGTTGTAAATGTTCATTTCTTGTCCTGTAGTAGTTCTTTGATGTTTGAAAGATTGCCTATTAAGGAGGAATGTTAATTTAGCTCCTACCTGACTTTCCTTTGCCTTTTGTCAAATTTACAAATACAGTCCTTAGTATCCACATAAGTTGGTATTTGCCCTGAGCTGCTTGCTTGTTATGGAGATTCCGAACTGAGGGTGTTTTTTTTCTCCTTCTGTCCTTTTCTAGAGCAGAAGGGGAAACGTGTGTGGAGTTCAAGGCAATGCTGATCGCGGTGGGCATCCACTTGCTCCTGCTGATGTTTGAAGTGCTGGTCTGTGACAGGATCGAGAGAGGCAGCCACTTCTGGCTCCTGGTCTTCATGCCGCTCTTCTTCGTTTCCCCAGTGTCTGTGGCAGCTTGTGTTTGGGGCTTTCGACATGACAGGTCACTGGAGGTGAGCTTTCGTATATTTAAGAAGGTTTTAAAAAGCAAAATCTTTTGGTCAGTTATTGTAATGGAGACTTCTTGTCCTTTGTTAGGAAGAGGTTGATCACTAATGCTAGATCATGGTGTATAAGGAAACGAAAGATGATGGAAATAATCACGTTTCTCTTTCTTGACTTAGAACGCAGGTTTTTCACCGAGGCCATCAGGCTTCTTCCAGCTTCACGTCTTTCCCTGCCCACCTGGATCAGCCAGCTTCTCCTGAGAAACAGAACCAGTAGGATAGATGTAGATGTAGATATAGATGTAGATGTGCAGATAGATATACACATGAGGAGGTTTATTTGAAGGAGCTGGCAAGTTTGAAATTGATGGCGCAGGCTGGCAGGCTGCAGACTCAGCAGGATTTCTCCCTCTCCAGGAAACCTCAGTTTTTGCTCTTCAGGCCTTTTAACTGATTGGATGAGACCTACCCACATCATGGAGGAAAATCTCCTTTTCTTAAAGTCAGTACCCTTACAGCAATACCTAGATTATTGTTTGGTTAAATGACCGGGTACTACAGCCCAGCCAAGTTGACGTGCAAAACTAACCTGCACAGCATCTCAGACCCCATGACCAGCACTTTGTCTCCTCCCTGGTTCGCTTATCCTGATGGGCCTATATGTTCATTTAGTGAGCATTTATCAAGTAGTTACTATGCGCCAAGCCCTCTTGGCCTAAACATAAGGGATACACACACGAATGAAAAAGCAATACTAGCAATGCTAATAATAGTAATGAAAATAATAGCAGATAATATTTATTGACCACTTGCTGTGTACCAGGCCTGGGGCTGGGTGCTTCCATGCAGTAGGATCTCATTGAAGATCTGCAACAACCCCGTGACGTGGCTGCACTTGCCACCCCTGGTTTCCAGAAAGGGTAGGGAATTTTTTCCTGGCCGCTTATCCAGGGGCAGGGCCAGGGTTCCATTGCAGGCAGCTCAACTCCAAAGCCCATGCGCCAAACTGCCCAGAAGCTGAGGGCCCACAGCCGGGTCCAGAATGGCTCAAGGGGGGAAACTGGACACTGTGGATGCCGTGTTGAGCTGCGTGGGTCGAGAGCAGAGGAAGAAGACCACAGTTGGTCCGAAGGGAGAGTGGGAGCCGGTGGGTGGCAGCTCAGGGTATGTGAACCTGGCGAGGGAGGTACCCACAGTGGGAGAGTGATGGAGCCAGGCCCCGGGGCACCAGTGGGAACAGGGCCCCGAGTGACAGGAGCAGCTGTTCCTGGCACGGGGAGAGGGACTCCTCAGCCCTGGTCCGGGCGGCCGTGGAGGGAGGGGAGCCCTGGGGGCCCGCTCTCAGCCTCCCTGCACTTGCCCTCCCGCTTCAGAACCTCTGCCCCGCCAGGTCCTCCAAGAATTTGCTCCTGAACTGGCCCACTCTGTCTGGCGACCTCGCTCTCTCATCTGAAAGGGAAGACAGAACAGCAGCAGCAATACCCCCTCAGGCCTCTGTTTGCCTCTCGTGCCTCTTCCTTCCTCACAGAAAGGCTCTGGGAAGCAGTGCGGCAGGGACCCCGCATTCCCTGCTCTGGCATGCACTCCCCGTGGCCTGTGGCCTCATCTGGGGGCCTCTTGAGCCCCCATCTTGTCTGGCCACTGGCCGCTCTGTAGCTCCTGACACCCCTGGTCACTCGACCAGTCTGGCCACCTCTGCCTGCGTTCAGCTCCTTCTCTGAAGCATTCTTCCTGCGTCCTTGCACGTTGCTGTTCCTTAGGGTTCTGGTCCTGGGCATTTTCTGTCCGCACTGTGCACATTTGCTCTGGATGATCTGGTTCATACTTGCTGCCTCCGCTGCCACGTACGTGCTCCCACTTCCTGAATTCACATTTGTAAACTCCGATTTCTACACGAGCTCCAGACTCCTTATCCAGCTTCCCCTGAATCTGCATTCCCTGTATTGGTCGGAGCCACCATTTCCACCCAGTCACACTTACCTGTCTACTTTGTGCCTCTGTTGCTTTGCGTTTTTCTCTATTATCTGAGCAAAATGAAGTGAAACCAAGCTTTAAAAATCATTTATAAAAGCTTACGTTAAACAAAATCACCGAGATCAAAGATTCTCGATTTTAGCTATTTGGGGCCGTGTTTCTCAGTGGGGGCTGGGTATGGTCTTCGCATTTTGGATAGGAAATGTTTTGCTGAACAGGACTGTGCCCTGCATTTCGGGACACTTACCCCTGACCTCTGCCCACTAAACACTAGCGGAGGTGCTCCCTCAAGTCGTTGTGACAGCCATTAGGGCCCTGCACATTTCCTAGCTCTTGTGCAGGTGAGCAACATTACCCAGGTTGAAAAGCACTGAGAAAGTTCTATAAGTACTGTCACATGAGGGCTGAGGAGGAGGTTTAAGAAAACTGAAAATTTGGAACGTTGTTTCTTAGAAAGTAAAAGCATATACAAGGGCTAGGACTATACTGGGCCTGAAACCATATTTTCCTAATGCAGTACGGTCACACTCTTGGCAATCTACCTACAAGAAGAAAGCACATGCCAAGAGTTGAGCTTCCTCTTGGTTCTTGTGTCCCAGGAGGAGTACCTACGTTGGCTAGGGGGTGACTGGGGCTAGGTTCCCCCAGAGCCCTGAAGGAGGAGTCCGGGTGAGCCAGGGTGCCCTGTGCAGGTAGGAAGGGGATGGTATTTTTCAGGCAGAGGAAATAACACATAAGAAGCCGTAGATGCAGAAGAAAGTCTGTCATGTTGAGTGGACCAGTGACTCAGATATGACTGGAGCACAGCTTTGCAAGATGCAGAGAGTCCTAGAGGTGGAACATGGTGATGGTGTCACAGCCACAGTCATATGGTGGTAATGTGAATGAAGGTACTCAATACCATTAAACTGTGGGTAAGTTTTACATTATGTGTATTTTTCCGCAGTAAAAAGAAAAAAAATGCCTGGAGCATGAAGTGTAAAGGAGGGAGCCGGGGAGGAGGGTGTCTGCAGAGAGGGATTAGGCTGAGTAAGGTCCAGTCCTCAGTCCTCAAGGTGTTGCTGAGCTTCCCAGGGCACCATAATGAGCTCACAGGGGCACCGTGGGATACCGGACATTTTTGAGGGAAAAGCAGTGAGCCCTGACATCTGCAGGGGCACCCTACGAACTACTAGCTCCATGTAGTTTACGGTTTTATTATTAGGTCGCACTACATTCATTTTGATGGTGTCATGGAAGACTCTAAGTTGTTGGCAGTCGCTGGGATGAGAAAGCAATACTGTGCAAAAATCCATACGGAGAGCAGGTGATGGGGATGGCGGTGTCTTGAGGAATGGTGCCTAGCCAAGAGGCACACACGTGCCACTAGGAATTACGTGTCATTAGGTAAGAATAGCACACACATCATATTTTTCTTTCAATTAACGTGAGGTATTTTTCTTAGATGGCTACTTAGGATAAGTACTCAGTTTAGATCTAATGACTTAAATCAGTGGAACCGTTAGGTGTTTCTTTTTGCCCAGAGGCCTCAGAAAGAATTGCTGAGTCGCTAAATGCCCTGCGAACTGGGAACTTTGGGGCAGCTCTGGGCCAGGTCACGTGGCGTCCTGTGACTTTCATCCTGTGGGCAGTGATGAGCCCTTGAAGAGCAGTGAGCCCTGGAGCCAGAAGGAGGGCCGCCTGTGGGGCATTCGGGAGCACGAGGGCCCGCGTAGGCAGGAGTAGTCGGGACGAGGGGCCGGGCTGGGGATGCTAGAGAAGTCTGCGAGGTGGAGGACAGGGCCAAGCGCCTGAGCCCGAGGGTGTGGGAAACAGAACGCGGGCTGCCCTCCTGTGTCCTGATTTGGGGAATCAGGCCGCGGCGGTAGCCCCCGGTGAGACAGGGTGAAGGCAGCAAGGTAGGGGGGGTGGGGTAATGAACTCCGTGGGGAGAAGGGCTTCCTCTGAAGTGCCTCAGGGAGAGTCGGCTCTGGGCCACAGCAGGAAGGCCAAGGTGGAGACAGGTTGGAGAAGCGAGCAGCAGGAGGTGGCGCAGGCCAGGGATGTGGAGGCTGGGTCTGCTCCCCACCCAGGGCGGGGTGAGGGAGCGAAAGCACGTGTGTTTGTGTCTGAGTCTCTACAGTGGGCAGAGAGGCTGAGTTTAAGGCTTTGGGGGGCATCACCATTTAAGGAGAGGAAAAGGCACATGAAAGGGAAGTGTCAGAGACCAGGAGGATGGCGGGGCTGCACGCTGGGATCCTGGGAGGAGGGAGCAGTGGAGGGCAATCTCCCACGCTGCAGAGACACCCTGTAGGATGCCGGCTGAAGTGGTCCGACGCCGCAGAGCTGATCAGGTGACCTTGATGAAAGCAGTTTCCGGGTGGTCCTGAGGGTGGAGGCTGGGCCACAGTGGGTGGAGCTTGGAGTGGCAGGGGTGGCCACAGGGACTCGAGTGTCCACGGTGTCTCACAAAGCTTGATGGTAACGGAAAGCGAGAGCTAGGGCCGGGAGGGGTACTGGATCAAGGGAAGGGTGGGTTCACTGGGTCTTGGGGTTATTTTGTGTTCAATGGGAATGAGTTGAACATGTTTCTGTGCTTCTGGGAAGGATCGTGGAGTGGCGGGGTTAAAGATGCGATAAAGAATCCATAATTGATGTCTTGATGTGACAGGGTCCTCGAGGAGCCAGAAAGGAAGGGGTGGGATGCAGGCTGAGTGCCAGGTACAAGAAGAAAGCAGTACAGGCATGATTAAGAAGAGAGAGAGAGATGTTTGTGGGTAGGCGCGGGACGGAAGCTGGGGGAGACCACCGGAGATTGCCTCTCTGCAGATCGCGAGCCTGGAAACAGGTCATTGCCTGGATGAGCATAAAGGGCCGAGCAGCCACTGAGCAGAGAGGACGAGGCACAAGGCCAGGGCCAGGTTTCTCCTTGACACAGCACTGCTTTGCTCCTCCTCCGGTGCTGCAAATCAGAAGGTTGCAACTGTGATATAATAAAACTTTTGCTGCATTCTAATTTGCATTGCCTTTTAGTGTGTTAACCAAACAGTTGTAGTACTGAATGCAACCGTTATTTTGTTTAACCGGTTCTTCTCTTCATTTTTAGTTAGAAATCCTGTGTTCTGTCAACATTCTCCAGTTCATATTCATTGCCTTAAGACTGGACAAGATCATCCACTGGCCGTGGCTTGTATGTAACTTTTTAAATCCTTAAATAAACTTTTCTTTTTATTATAAAAGTTATTCGTGTTTATTGTAGAAATGTCGGAAAAGACAGGCAAGCGTAGGTAATAAGATAATAATCACCCATAATCCACTGGGAGATAACATGGTTAGTGTTTGTTGTTTCCTTGTTTGGGGGTTTATTGTCTCATAAAGATAATTGAGATCATACTGCATGTATAATTTGGTATCCTGCTTTGTTGTTCTAGTGTTGTATTATAAGCATTTTTACGTGTCAATAAAAGGTTTTTATAAGCATAACTTTTCAAGTTTAATTGATGCAAAATATTCTTCAAATACATTGACGAGACTGTCCCCTCATTTCCGAATACTGAAGTTCTTACCGGTGTTTTGCAATTATAAATCATGCTGCAGCGTAGAATTTTGTGCATAAAAATCTTTGCCTGTTGTTTTTTTTTCATTGTTTTCCTAGGAAGGACTACAGAAACAGTATTACTTGGCCAGAGGGTGGGAACTTTTTGAGATTTTGAAATACAAACTGCACTGCCAACTCCCTTTTCAAAAAAGCTGAGCCAGTTTACACTCCTGCCAGGGGTGAAGTGTGAGACATGCTAGTGACCTCTTGCTTCCATTAATGGGTGTTCGGTTAAAACTGATTGTGCATAGATAGATAGAAGAATGGATGGAGAGAGATATATATATGGCAAGCTGCAAATTAGAGAAAACAGTACGGTTTCGACTAGTAACGCACAGAAAGAAGATGAGACAAAAGGTAGAAGAATTATCTTGCCTCTGGGAGGCGGGGTCTTGCCAGGGTTTGGGGTTTTCTCCCCGGCCCCACCCTGCTTGATGTGTACTTTTGTACATAAGACATTGTCTGTGATTAACATGGTTTACCTTTTTAAAAAAAAGGACAAATGTAAAAAAATATAGTAAAAAAAAGAGAAAATATTCATTTGGTGACAAGGAAGAAAATAAGGGAACATAAGTTACCTCTCTAGTGAATAAAGACAAGATCCATCCCTTCTGCCTAAAGTCTTTGATAAAACATTCATAATAAAAAATACTGTTCAGGCACCCATCTTACATCTTCAGGGTGCTGTGTCTAGACAACGATAATTGGGTTCAGAGCTTTCTGTTGTGCCATGGAGGAAACAAATCTGGGTAAGACCAAAATTTTAGTGTAAGGTGAAATCAGGAAAAAAAAAAAAAGATTAGGAATTGTGCATGTGTTTCTATAGATGAACAGAGGAATTTTTCCAGCCCCAATCCTGTGCAAGTCCCAACAGATGAGGCAGCCTGATTGCAGGTTTCCCACAGTGTTCAAGAGAAACCAGGTGAGGCTGGTCGCTAACATTCCACCCACGAGGACCAGGCCTCTAAGTGAGTCTGTTCCCAGACGTGCTTTAGGAGGAGGAACGTAAGGGGAAGCTGTGCACAGCAAACCTCCAGTCAGGAACTCCAAGTTCCTCAGGAGGATTAAAACTCATATACCAACTCAAGTCGTAGGTCTAAAAGGGAAAGGTAAAAACTAAAAAACTGTTAGAAGAAAACATAGGAGAAAAATCTTCGGGATCTGGAGTTAGGCGAAGAGTTCCCGGAAATGGCACCAACAACATGGTCTATAAAAGAAGCTCAAAATTAAAATGAAATTAATGAAAAGACAGGTCACAGGCCAGGAGAAAATATTTGCAAAGCAGATGTCTAACCAAGGACATGTATCCAAAGCATCTAAAGTACTCTCAAAACTCTAAAAGCTCAACAACCTAATTTTAAAATTGACAAAAGACTTGAACCGACTATTCACAAAGAAGATAGACATATGGCGAGTAAGCACATGACAAAGGACATCATTACCCATTAGGGAAAAGCAAATAAAACCCAGGATGAGGTACCACAACACACTCATCAAAATGGCAAAGATAAGAACCACAATACCAAGTGCTGGGGCGGACCCGAGGGACCCGGACCCTCGCCCGTCGCTGGTAAAAATGCCAAACTAGGTAGATCGTCTGGAAAACGGCTTGGCAGTTTCTTATAAATTAAACATGGAGTTACCATGTGACCTAGCAGTGCCGATCCTGGGTGTTTCCCCTGGAGAAATGTACAGCCACACAAAAACCTGGGCACAGATGTTTATAGCTACCTTATTTGCAATAGCCCAAAGCGGGAAAGCACCCACATCTCCTTCCCAGGGTGACTGGATAGCAGGCTGGGGTGCATCCATCCAGTGGAACAGCGCTCAGCCATGAGAAGGAGTGGCGTGTAGATACACGCAACAACCTGCAGGCATCTCAGAGATGTTCTGCTGATTGGGAGAAGGGAGTCCATCTCCATCACGTTCTTGCAGAGACAAAAGTGTCGTGACAGAGGACAGAGCGGTGGCTGTCGGGGGTTATGGGTGGGGCGAGGGGGTGACACAGTGATGGGAGAGCACGAGGGAGTCTGGCAGGGTGAAGGAGCTGTCCCATGTCCCGCCCGAGGCTCCACAGGTCTATACGTGTGTGCGAGAAAAGTCGTAGAACTGGACACCAAAGGATAACAGTCAATTTTACTGTTTTGTAAGAGAAGACAAAGGGACAACAGATGTACCCAAGGGGGCCATGCAGAAGGGAGGAAAGGTCACACGGGAGGAGCCTGCTGAGGCCCCCAGGACTCATCGTGTGGGCTTGTGTGTGAGGGTGAAACAAGCTCTTTTTGGTATGACAGCAACTGACACAGAACCCACCTGGGCGAGGCAGCGGAGACCGAGTGGCGGAAGCCTCCCGGCCTCGACTTGCAAGTTCACGGGGGGCCTGGGCCCCCTGCGCAGCCCGAGTTGCCAAGGAGCCTTTGGCCACAGTGCCTCTGGCAGGATGGGAAATGACTGGGAAGAGGGGATGTCCGGGTGAGCCGGGGCACGGGTGGAGGGGAGGCGGGCAGAGCCCGGGGCCCGCTGAGCGAGCTCACGCCTCAGGGCAGTGGCCGCGAGTCCCGTCACCCTGAGGGCTGCCGGGGCAACAGCAACCCCAACAGTGAGCAGCGGGTCCTCTTCCCACGCTGGCCCCATCCAGGCCTGGCACCGTCTTAAGCGCAGAGATCCAGGAAGGAGTTGGCTCTGCCTACCCTAAAGACCTTTCCTCTCTCCTCCTCCCCTTAGGTCGTGTGTGTCCCCCTGTGGATTCTCATGTCTTTTCTGTGCCTGGTGGTCCTCTACTACATCGTGTGGTCCGTCCTGTTCCTGCGCTCCATGGATGTGATCGCGGAGCAGCGGAGGACACACATCACCATGGCGCTGAGCTGGATGACCATCGTCGTGCCCCTCCTCACTTTTGAGGTAACCTTTCGGCAGAACTCTTGAGGCCCAGCAGCCTGCGCTTCCCCAGAACAGCAGCTCCCCGAGCGAGCCTGCCAACAGAGGACCACAGGACAGTCGGAGAGGCCTTTCTTTGGGGGCCTGGGGGCTGGCAGTGAGAAGTGTACCTTTCTAGCCACCCCGCATCTGAATGTATTGATTTGTCGTCTTCTAGAAGGAGAAAGTTGGATGTGGTATTTTTGTATTGGAGCCCTGTGGAGAATTGTAGAGTGGGCACTGTTGACTCCTCCAAGAAAACAGCAGCAAGAGTTTCCCAGAACAATCCTGATGTTGGAAACGTTGTAGGTGGATGGATTTTGCGTAGTCCTGAAGAGCCATATGCAAGCTCATCTTGTCCTTTCCCCCAGAATGGAGGGTTACTGTTGCCTCCTGTGGAGTGAACTTCCCCCTTATGAGACCTGACGAGGGAGGGGCAGTGCAGTCTGGCTTCAGAGAGGGTCTGTTTTCAGATGCTCCATCGGCGGAACCTCAACTGTTTCTCTTTCTTTAGATCCTGCTGGTTCACAAGCTAGACGGCCACAACGCGTTCTCTTGTATCCCGATCTTTGTCCCCCTGTGGCTTTCCTTGATCACTCTGATGGCAACCACTTTCGGACAGAAAGGCGGAAACCACTGTATGTACTCAGGCTTTCCGAAGTGCTTCAACTGTGTGTGTGTGCGTGTGTGTCCGTGTGCCTGTTGCGTGGCTGTGTGTGTGTGTGTGTGTGTGTGTATGTGGCCCCGCTTTATGAAAAGACGAGCCTAAGGACCCCAATCAGGGAGTTTCCCTGGGAGAGGTAGGACTGAAGAAGGCCTGGAATCTTCCAGGGGAACGGCGTGCTGTCAGCCTTGCTTTCGTGGCCCTATGACCAGAGGGAGGCCTGAGCGCGGCAGGCAGCCTCTCTGAGCCCACCCCCTCCGCTGCAACACGGGGACCAAGATTCCTTTTTCCCAGGGGCTCCTGAGGATGAGAGGAAAATCCACATCATCGACCGAACCCTGGGCGTCCTCCCGGTGTCTGTTTTGTCCTCGCTCTCGCCAGCGTCATTCCTGAGGTCTCCAAGTCTTGTCAGTGGTGCCCGGCTTCTCTCTCTCCCTCTCCACCTGTGTGCTGTGGTAGCCCGTTCTGCAGTGCCCTTTGACGAGGGCCCCCTCCTCACTAGACTTTGAGCTCCTTTGCATGCAGCCCCAGAGCACGCCCTTCTGGAAACTAATGCCACAGGGGGTTTTGCCCCAGGAGAGCCAGCCCTAAGCTGACGGTTTAGTGGTGTACCCAGACCGGGAGAGCAGGCCTTGGAGAAGGAGCTTTGAGGCCTGGACCAACACACGCCTGCCATCTTCCCGGACTCCTGAGGGTGATGCAGATCCTTTTCTTGGGTGACATTCTTTGTGGCACGTGTGTTTCTCATGGGCCGGGAAGACTGGAGGATGTTGACATAGTCCAGACACCGCAGATATCTGAGAGTCGTGAGAACAGTAGGTTCGCATACCAGAGGGCCCATCAGAATCCCAGGACCGCCCCCCGCCACCCCGCCACAGTTTCTGGTTCAGGAGGTGTGGGCCGGGGCCCGAGATCACATCCCTGACAGGCCCCCGGGAGACACCTGGTAGCTGCCAGTCCACGACTGCCACCTGCAGAGCCGCAGAGCTGCAGGGCTTCCTTCTTACCCTTAGTTGGTATTGAGGCCTTGCTCAGGCTTCATTATTCCCAAGACATCAGGATAAAGCACTACAGTGTACAAGGAAAAGTTCTCATTCATGAAAGAAAAGTAACCTGAAATTCAATGGAGACTAGTGTTTGAGAAAGTACATTTCTTCCTTTTCAGGGTGGTTTGGGATTCGCAAGGATTTCTGTCAGTTTCTGCTTGAAATCTGCCCGTTTTTGAGAGAATATGGAAACATTTCCTACGACCTCCACCATGAAGGTAATGAGGAAACTGAAGAAACGCCAGTTCCAGAACCTCCTAAGATCGCTCCTATGTTTCGAAAGAAGACCAGGGTGGTTATCACCCAGAGCCCTGGAAAGTATGTCCTCCCACCTCCCAAATTAAATATCGAAATGCCAGATTAGACAGCCCCTCCCAGGGCAGATCGTGAGTGGACCTGGCCCGCACTCTCTTCCGCCTTCCTCTGCCTCTCCGTTCGCCTCCCCCCACCCCCAGAACTGGAGCTGGAGCTGGAGCTGGGTCTCCGGGGACTTCCATCTCATGCCTTGTTTGCACTCAATGCCTACCAATGACTCACCGCGACAGGACACGCAGGTGACAGGTGCCTGGTTCACGCAGCATGGTGTGGGGTGCGTGTCAGTGGCTGTGGATCTGATGGAGGGAGCCTGTGGAGAGGGAAACAGTGATTTCCCCCGGGCAGGTGCCTGCGGAGCTGGCTTGGAGCCAGCCTGGATGGCTGATTAGGCCTAAGCAGGAATGGCTACACAGCTGGTTTTCAAAGTGTGAAAATTCCCATCAAAAGTGTTATTGAAAAATGTATTTTTGAACCAGGCCGGCCTGGCCGCGTAGCTCAGATGCCCCTGTTGTGGCATAGTTAGGGGACTGTGAATAGGCCTCGGGCCCCGTGTGCACCCATGCCGCCTCAGCTGGCCATGCTCCTGCCGTGGACGTCGTTTCTCTCTGGGTTTTTACTGGCCCCATTGGTGAGCCCTTTCTAATGGAGTGACTCCGTGCCTGTATAGTATTTATACAAATATTTTAGCGTTGTAATATACCGTGTGAAATCCTAGTTCTGTACAGTATATTCTGTTAAAGTATTTTTTTACAAGCTTGTACTGAAGACATACGTGCTCTGCTGCAGAAGTAGAGGCCCACTGGGGTGCCACCCCTTCATGGGACATTGCCGTTTCCCCTTCAGTTTCTCCACATGCATAGTAGCTGCTACTGCCAGAATGGCCACAATAAGCAAGAAGCTGTTTGTGCTTTTTTCTAACATGCTGGGAGTACTGACTTGCAGAAAGCCATAAAGCACGACTGGAAACGGGAACACTGGAGAAGGGTGCCGAGACTAGAAATGGCCATCAGAGTGTGCGCGTTGAGGTCTGGGGGTTTGTGTCTGCCCCCAAGCTGGGCCCATGCTTTTAGCTAGGAGGACCACGGCTCCAGGAGCTGGGGGTACAGCCACAAGTCAGAGGGAAGAAAGCAGATGCGATGGGAACAAGCAGGCCGTGAGTAAAAGAAGGTAAAAGGAGCCCTGGCATTGTCACCTGGGAGCAGGGGAGAGGGGGAGAGGGGGCAGCTGCTACTCTGTCTAAACCGGGCTCCGCTGACATCCACCGCGCCCACCGCTCCGCCCTGGCGCCAGCCTGTAGGAAGCCTGTGCTGTCTGAAGGGGGACACTTGGAATGGTGCCACCTTTCCTGCTTGGTGTATAGCAAATGTAGCCCAACCCGCTCTCTTTTCCCCCTTTAGCTGTTCAATAAACCGGTTCATCATTTTCCATGTGCACTGTGCGGGTCTTAATTTGGATATGGTCCAGGATGCTGGAAGTCCTGTCAGCGAGCACAAAAGGGAACCTCGAGCTGCCACCAGCAGCCGAGGGGAGCAGGGGTGGGTGAGCATCTCTCAGGAGTCTCCAGGGGCAGCCGGGATATGCGGTACAGAGAGGAAAGCGGGAGGCCCAGGGATTCGGCTGTTGGCGGGGGAGCACACGGCCACAATGCTGACAGCTGAGGAGGTGCCCGAGAGTGTTTGCGAGTTCCCAGACACTCTGAAGTGGAACTCGGCTTTTCAGTGGTCGTGAGGCATTGCCCAGTCACGTGGGCACTGAGTACCACTTACATCTATGCAAAATGCACTGTGATTTCTGTGTAGCTCCCCCTAGCCGTCTCTAGAGGCAGTTAACTCAGGAGGCGTTTCAGCCCACGGTTTGCAAGAATCGACAAGGAAGGCCACCTTTTGCTGGTGATGGAAGGCTTCCTGCAGGTAGCCAAGGGCCACCGATGGACCATTGCTTAAGCTCCTTAGATTCAAACTTGCTGTGAGACAGCACGCTTCTCCGTAACCACGGTAGCTGTGAGTTAAGTGGCAGGTACCTTGCCTCCTGCCGTACGTCCCCCTGAGTCCTCAGGACCCCATGAAGCATGTGCTCCTACGAGTAGCCTCGTGGGGAAGCAGAGGCTCCGAGGGTGTGAGCCAGGCAGCTGGGCACCAGCAGGTCTGTGGTGCCGGCCTTGGCATCTTCTGGCCGAGCCGTCGCTCTCACCCACTGGGCCGGGCGCCTGGGCCGTGGGCAGGTGACGTATTGGGTTTGGAGGCGTTTCTGGTTCGTGGAAATCTCAGGAAGATCCTCCAGAGTAGGGTGGGGGCCTGCCGTTTATGATGTCACGTCCTGGCTGGGCTGTGATGTCACCCCCGAGCAACCGGAGCACTTCTGTGAGGGGCTGAGCAGGAGTGTGAACCCAGGGTGCTGCCGGCCACGCTGCACTGTCCCGTTCACGTGACAGAGGCACGCGCCGCCCTCCGCATGGCTGCGGACGAGAAGGGCCCCGCCGCAGGCAGGGCACCCGGCTTCGGTGAGGCGCCTCTTCCTCCCGACGCAGCGGCTCCGGCCCTCGGCTCAGGGAGCTGCGCCCCGCAGTCCCTCGCCCTGGCCCAGCCCATGCCCGTGGGGCACCCCGACCTCAGGCTGCTGCCTGGAGAAGCCGCTTTCCAGGATTTGACCGAAGAGCCTGTGTTGGAAAGGCCTCGTTCCACCTGCGAGGCCATGTGGGAAAGCAGCCTCCTCTCCCTCCCCTTTCCCAGGAAGCTGTGGATACTTGTCAATAGCAGTCGCTTTACAGCTATTTCGTGGAATGAAGACGGGACTTGCATAGGCTTCAACACGCAGCTGTTTCAAAAGGAGGTTTTGGACAGGGACGGCCTGGACAAGGTGTTCAAGAGAGACTGTATGGAGAGCTTCGTCCACCAGCTCAATATCTATGGATTTAGGAAAGTGCGCCAGGACAAGCACATGTCCCTCCGCCTGAACGACCTCTCCACGAATGAGCGGCCTGCCGACGTCCTGAGCAAGGTAAGGAGGGCGGGGGACAGCGGGGAAGGAGCCCTCTCCAGGGGCTGAGCCGCTGGGCCCGGGGGTGGGGGTGGGGTGGGGGGCGGGTGCCAACCCCGGGGCCACCTGGGACGGCGGCAGGCGTGTCGGGAGAGCTTCCTTTAAAGGTGGTACTTGGGGACCGGCGTGATGGCCGGAGCTGGCAGTGCCGTGCGCTGTGTTGGGACGTTGTTACGGGGGGACCCGAAGCGTCTCAGCACAAGGACGTCATTTCTCTTCCTCCTCTTTTTCCCTTTGGTGTGTCTGTGTGAGATGATGCGTGTGAACTGACCCCCCTGTGGTGATCATTTCACAGTACACGGGGGCAAGGCGTCATCCTGTCCTCCTGACACGTGGGCAGTGCTGCTCGTCCCTGACATCGCAGTCACACCGGGGGACAAGGGGACACTGCTGAAATGCTGGCCCTTCCCGTCCTCCTGCTCGGGGACAAGTGGCCCGGCGGGGGGAGGGGGGAGGTTTCTGTGCCCCCTTGACTCCCATAGCTCCAGAGCATCACTTAAGTGAGGGCTCAGGTCCTTTCCTGGGAAGCAGTCAGTGTCCCCGGTCTCGCCCCAGGCGATGCTGGCCGGTGGGGGGGGGATTCTGACACTTCCTTAGAAAGCTACCGAACCTTCTTGCAGTCTCGTATCTGCAAACACCAAGTCCCCTTTCGTGGGCCTTGTACTCATACTAAGGGGCCATTTTCAGTCATTTTCCAAGGGCGAAAGGATGGTGAGTGAGCGAGTCTCGGGGATGTAAAAGCTGGGGCACAGCGTCCTGCTGGGACCGGGTCCCCTTTCTCCAAAGAGGCCTTGGGTCGGCTGCGGGAGGGCGGCCAGGGGCCCAGCCAGGCGGCTGCTGCTTGCAAGCAACTCTTTTGTGACTCGGGGTTTCCTTTTCTCTCTCAACTGCGACCTCAGTTACACTTCTACCGCAGTCCCCTGTTTAAGAGAGACTGCCCGCACCTCCTCGTGAGGATGAAGAGGAGGGAGCACACTAAACCAGCATCCGGGCAGGTGGGCGGCAAGCCGGCAGCCCTGGGGTACCTCCCGCCGCCCAGCACCTCGGAGCCGCAGGACGGCCTCCCACCCTATGCTGAGGACATCCAGGGGACCCCGAGCGACCCGGAACTCGACCATGCCTCCGCCCTGGCCAGGACTGACTCTGTCCCTCCGGCCCCTCCTCGGACAGCAGCCGAGCCCCCCGCGCCGGATCACAATGCGCCGGCTCTGGCCCCTCTAGTCCTTCTAGTTCCTGTCCCGGCAGAGGTGGCCCAGCCCGCCGAGGTCCCCAGGCTCTGCTGCGCCTGGCGTCCCACCCACATGCGTCCTCCCTGGCCTGTGCTGGGCCTGGCCGCCGCGCCCCCCCAGCTCCACAGCCAGCCCCCCCGCGCGGCTTCCGGTGGCCGCGCCACTGCCTCTCGCCCACGCTTGATGACCGTGGTGGCCGCCAGGCCTGCCGCCTCCCCTGACCTTGATCCCTCGGCCCCTGAGGGATCCCTCAGGCCGAGGGATCCCTCGGCCCCTGTGCTGCTACTACGTGGGCTCCTGCTGTTTTCCCGGAATACCTGGCCCCTCCGGGCGGCCCACAGAAGACCCTGACCAAGCAGACCCTGCAGACACATGGAGGTGGTAACGCGGCCAGAACCTTGCAGGGCAATAAAGAGCGTGGGGACATGAGAGCAATGTTTCGCCCAACCCGTGTTTGGCGCCTCCGTCCTGGGCCTGGCTGAGCAGTTGAGTCCCCTCAGCAGGAAACGATGACAGGTGACAGCCCACCCCCGGCACAGTGCGGGCACCTAGCAGACACCCGGTGAAGCCCCGCAGACGCCCTGCGTCCACTCACTAGAGAGACCCTTCAAGGGCTTGAGAAGCACAAGGAAGGGCCTGGCATCTGCGGCTTCACAGTCGCGGGGACACCGTGTCCAGCAGGGTCTTGCTTTGACAGATGACAAGAGCTCAGGCCTCCCCTGGTCAGAGGCCTGAAAAGAGCCCTTACTGTCCTGAGACGCACAGGTGTGGAGGGGACGGTCCCTGCCAGGGGCCTGCGGGTGTTCAGTTTGGGGGTGCTCTCTGGTGTCTGGACAGCAGGATTGAGGTGTGCTTTTCTCTGCGGGTCCGGCGTCTGGTGACATCTTCCTGGTTCTCTTCTCCGTGCCTTTTCGAGCTAAACATTTCCAGGGCTCCATGCTCCACCACCCTCTGGGCGCTGGGGTGTCGAGCTTATAGCGCGAGTCCTTGTGGACGAGCCCCTCTAAAGAGTGTTTGCCTAAAGGAGCAAAGGAAGTAAAGCTCTAGGGTCATACTGTCGATATGAGAGCCCCCGAGCTCAGCGGGAGGAGAGAGCGCACACAGCAGTCCACCAGCACCAAAAGACTGGCGGCTCCCTTGTTTGCACTGTGGCTGCAGGTAGAGCAGGCCCCGTGCGAAGGGCGCACTGGGCGGTGCGGGACAGGAGCGCCGTCACCCCGGGCGCTGACCTGCAGGTGCCACCCGGCCCGGGCTGCTCACGCTTACAGCCCGAGTCCCGCCGATGCGCGTTCAGCCCCTCTGTAGGGTTCCTTGACTGAGGCAGGCCTAAACTTTTAAGGAGCAGGTTGCTTTCCTCTTGGTCCTGGACTTCCGTAGGCCTCCTGACCTGGGACCACAGGGAGATGCTCCTATTTACAAACCACTTTGCCGTTCACCTCAGCCCGTGGGGGGGAACTTGCTTCCGTGTAACTCTACAGAGAAAGGGGAGATTGTGCGGACTGTAATATCAAGCTCTCTGCTTTTCACCAAAGGCGCCTTTTGATTTACGAAGTCTAGGCTGCCTGGCGTCAGTAAGAGACCAGCGGCGTACCTCTCGCCAGCGCTGAGTCCCTCTAGACTTTGCACCGCATGTCTGCGCGCTGAGCTCCCGCCCTTCTGGGCTGGGTAGAGGCGGCGGCCCAAGCTGCCGCGGGAGTAAAGGGGGCACGAGAAGGGGCTTCTCAGGCTGACCTGTGACAGCCACAGAGAGTCGCCGAACCACTCGTGCCCTGGCCACCAGAGGAGAGTCCAGGCTGGTTCCGAGCCCTGGGCTTGACTTCTGTTCCCAGGGCGTCCTAGGCGACAGTGTCTAGGACAGTGGAAAGGCTTCTCAACCAGAAAGGGTGGCTCAGAGAGAGAGAGGGCTGCGTCACAAGTGCTCCAGACTCTGCAAGGGTGACCCTGGCGGCCAAAACGGGCAGAGCCAGGTGAGGCTGGCGATCGATGGCGGACTCACTTGCTACCAGCTCTGCCGGAGCCTCCTACAGCCCAGTGGGCAGCCCGGGGCTGCCTGTCCACCCGCCGCGGCCTCGTCGCCCTCGCTGCCGCCTGTGCCAATACCAGCCGCGGCAGGGCCCCGAGGACTCAGCACCATGCGGGCACACACGTGACTGATCCGGCTCGCACTGGTCAACGATGTAAATTCTGGAAATGTGCTGGGTCCCAGCTTCGGGGGTGGGGGTGGGGGCATCCTGAGCCTGCGTCCCCACGAAGACAGTGAGAAGGGTCAGTGCCCAGTGATGTGTACAGAGCACTGAAGGCCACGGCGCACCCCCAGCTCACAGCTGCTGCCTCCACGCGTGGGGGATGGGCCGGGGGACCCGGCCAGGACTCTGCAGCTGGCTATCACAGCGATAGGGCGACATCCCCTCCCAAACACTGCTCGGTGGGGTGGGGGGTGGAGTGGGAATTGCCTGGAGTTCCAGGGGTTAGGACTCGACGCTTTCGCTGTGGTGGCCCGGGTTCAATCCCTGGTCGGGGAACTAAGATCCCCCAAGCCTTGTGGCGTGGCCAAAAAAACAAAAACGAAAAAAATGGAGGGTTGGGGGAGGAGGGGAAGTAGACCCAAGGTACCAAGCATGTTCTCTGTCCAAATAGAGTGAAATTCGATATCAATAACAGAAGGAAACGTGAGAAATCTGCAAATAGAGGGAAATTGAGCCGTGCGTCCCCAGATAACCGCATTAGTTTGGGGCGATACCTAATCCAACAGCACAGGATGAGGGGCTGAAACAGCAGACACAGGTTCTCACGGTGGTGGGGACTGGGAGGCCGAGAGGGAGGGTCCAGCAGGGGTGGCTTGTACTGCGGCCGGTATCCTTGGTTGCAGGTGGCCGTGCTCTTACCGCCCCTCACATGGTCACCCTCTGGGCACACACCCCCAGCCCCTGCCTTCTCTCCTTGCATGGGCTGATCTGCTCTTCCCTCAAGGGCACCAGCCATCTTGCTTTAGACGTCATCCCAATGGCCTCATTTCAACCTAAGAACCACTAACTCCCGTCACAGTGACATTCTGAGGTTCTAGGGGTTAGGGCTTCAACATGCAAAATTTGGGGGGACGCAGTTCAGTCCATAACAATAGCCCAGGGATCATACAAGACATCCCAAGGGAAATCTGGAAATACTTTGAAATGAAGAAAACACATACCAAACCCCCCAGGACTTGTGGCACGCGGACAAAGAGGCACTTGGGAGTTAAAGCTGCAAACACCTGTGTTCAAATGGAAGCAACACCTCAAATCAATAGCCTCATCTTGCACAGGGGCAAGCGAGAAAAAGAGTAAGACGAATCCAAGCATTCTGATGACAAATTTTCAGCGAGAAAAGAAAAACTGCACTAATCGACGTATGCAGGGATCACAAGACATGGACTGCTTGGGAATCGTCACAGCATGGGGGAGGGCGCATCTTTCTTACACACTCAGTAACAAGAGCTACATCCACCGACCACTTCATTTGGCCCAGGCTTTTTACAAACAGGTCACATCGTGGGGAAACCCACACCAATGCTTTTGCCTTGTACTATTACGAGGCCCATTTTACAGATGGAGAAATCGAGGCATAGGGAGTCTCCATGATTTGATCAGCTTATCACTAGAAGGACTCTTATTGAAGCTGAGCTTTGTGTATGTGCAAAGCCCCGTCCCCGCGCTGGCCTGACCTGTCTCCCCAACAGTCAAGGGGGATTCAGCTGTCCTCAATGGGGTCCTACTACCTGATGCCTCAGGCCACATAATGGAGAAAACACGGGGAAGCCAGGCATTAGTGCCCATGAGCGCCTGACACTGGATTCTGCCCACGTGGCCTCCCAGCCCCATCAGCTCACCATCTCTCGTGAAATGGACACGAGGGCCAGGGAAGAGGGTGAGGGTCTGGGACTGAGGGCGTGAGGATGGAGAAGGGTCCTGGATGTGGGGGTCCGAGGCAAGGCCCTCTGAAGGCGGCCCTTATGCTCAGGCTTGGGCCCTGCTCTCTCCTTCCACTGCCCACTCTGCTTCCTTCTCTCCCAGCGGCGTGGTGGCCCCACGTTCTCCTGCAGGCTCACTTCCCCGGGCACACTGGCTGTCAGGCAGGCGGCAAGCCTGCATTCAAAGCACGGGGACGGCCGGGCTGGAGGACTCTCGGCATCCCCAGGGGGCCTGAGTGTCTGTGCCCTTCAGGGCCCTGTGGATGACCTCAGTGTGGGTACTGGAACATACATGACACGTTCCCTATACATACATGTGGTGTGTCGATGCATGGGTCTATAAACACATATATTCTACACACACGTTATAGATATATAGGTATATGTATAGGACACACACTACACTACACAGACATGTAAAATGTATTTCTCACTATGAATCAGGATGAAAAAGTGACAATCACGTAACTCCAACAGGTAACATGATCTAATCATCAAACCAAGCGTTCCCCTAAATCACCTGCCACTGCTCAGGCCTCTTCAGCTAAAACTAAACCTTTCTTAAGAAAACAGGTTTCCAAAGTCTGGTGGCTGGTGAGGAGCCCCGAGGGGAAGGTGTGCGGTTCTCTGTGCTCCCCCCACGGTCATGGGCACGGCAGCCCCCTATCCAGCATCTGTGCTGGGACTGCAGCCTTTCTCTGAGGGGTTGAGGAGGACCCTCCTGAGTGAGGATGGAGGGGTCCAGCAGGCCCGCAACAAAGGGTCCCCCAGCATGCAACTCCACCCGTACTGGGACTCCTGGGGCACACCGGGCCGGGCTGTCGGGCTGCCCATCCCCGCCCACCGCCCCCAAGTCCTCAGGGATCTCGGGGGGTCAGAAGCTCCGTCTGAGGGGCACAGTCTCAGGTGGGTAGAGGGAGGGGCCCAGGTGCTGCCTGGAGTCGAGGTGAGGACCAGAGGAGGACTGCGGGCCCCCAGGGGGTGCATCTGAGGACCTCCCGACAGCCCTGGGAGCCCTCCGGCATGCTGTCCAGATGGGACGCGCACTGATCCCCCTGGGAGGGGGAGGCGAGGGCCTGGGTCAGGGAGGCCGGGGCCAGGTCGGCAGAGGGAAGGAGCCCAGCCCCACCAGGAGTCAAGGTACAACCGTGAGGGGGACTCGGAGGCTGCAAGGCATCCAGGTCAGCCGTGCTGTCAGCCCTGAGAGACCCCCGGCAGGGCTGTGGGTATAAGCGCCACCCGCGACCCCCGCTTCCCTCTCAGGGGTCCTGGCAGGGGAGGGCCTGGGTCTCCGGGGACCAAAGGCAGTTGGGCAGAGGGAGGGGCCCAGACCAGCTGGGAGGGAAAGTGAGGACCGAGGGAGCGCTGAGGGACCCCCGCGGGACCATCTCAGCCCTGGGAAGCCCTGGGCTTGGGGGCCTGATGTGTTGTCCATAGATTCCCCCTGTCCCCCAAGTTCAGGGTCCGTAGTTCCACACCTGGGCTGTCCAGCCATTAGGCACATCTAGCTATTGACATTTAACTTTAAAGTGTCTTAAGGTAGAAGTCCAGGCCCTGGGACACACTAATCACATGTCAGTACTCAATAGCAGCCTCATGTGGCTACTGGTGCCCTATTGACAGGGCTGGCAGGACCTATGGTTCCCAAAGCGAGACTGCTTCCCCCAGGAGACACGATAAGGGTCCTACTGACCTATAAGCCACGGTTCCCACCTGGGCACTGTGGGCTCCTCCCCCTAGAGGCTCAGGTGCCAGTTCCCCATCCCCGAGTCTGCTCTCCACCCGGCCAGGCCCTACCACGTGGGCAAGGGGAGGGGACGGAAGGCTTGTCCCCGGAATGAGGCTAGTGGTGAGAGGACTGCAGGGTCCTCATGGGGTTCTTGCTTGCAGCTCAGCTCCAGGCTCCTAGGCTGCATCCCTGCCCCCTGCTCCCGGGGATCTCGGCCCCTCCTGGGTCCCTCTGGATGTCCCACCCCTAGGACACCTTCTGCACTGCCCAGAATCCACAGTGCTTCCGCACCAATGTATTATTTTTGTTTAAGTGGAAAGTTTCTTCTGTCTTTGTATTTAAAACAGTGATTTAAACACCATTTATTTTTAAATATTTGTGGGTTTACATAAAGGATCCCAGATTCCCTGCAGGCAGCTGCCAGGAAGCAGAGGAAGACAACATATGGGCCAGGACTTGGAGTGAGTCTCTCCCCTGCAACGCTGTGTACTAGGTGCTCAACAAAAAGCAGCTGCTATAACTTTGCGTTGAAAAAAATTCCGTTCATTAGGTGGAGGAGCTTCCGACAAAGCCAAATGGGCCTTGAATCTGCAACTACTTCTAGTCACTTCTCTGTGACGGGTACTTTCTAATACAAGATCCCATTGACTTTCCAAGGCTCTTGTGAACGTCAACAGGGAGGGTTCCCCCTATTCCCTCCAGAGCACCTCCTGCCCTTCCCTCTGCAATCAAGCCCGTAGTCGCAGCAGGTTGAGGATGTGCCCCTTCCTCCTCACGCAAGGACGCACCTCACTCAGCCTGGGAGTCTCAGCTGCCGCCACACGATGGAACGTGCCTGAGCACCTGCACAGGTGCCCTTGGGCACCCTGACAGCCACGACCTTCCTGTGGGGCAAGGACCAGACACCAGACTGTGGGAGGAGGGCTAGTGAGTTTTCTTGGTAACATTCCGCTAGGATACGCACAAGGAGCCGTCCTTCACCGCCAAGGAGGCTCCTGAGATGCGTGGAATTCAGCTTCACTCGGTGTTTTTGCCACCATGGTTTCTATGACCATTCCTCACCTAAGGCTTTGGGGTCTGACCACCTAGGAAAGCTGATCCATCAGTTTAAGTGTCCGGCAGCCACTTTCAAAGAAGTTGCCCCATTAAAATCCTGCCAACAGTCTGGGGGTGGTTACCAAAGCTGCTTCAACTGGATGCCTCAGGGCTGAGTAAATTGTGAGCGAAACCAAAGTCCACTCACCCCTCCCCATTTGGAAGATGTTGAGTGTATTTAGGCGCAGGCAGAATAACCAGGACTCTGAGGGTCTCTGCCCAAAGTGCACCTTCTCTTCCTGCCCCAGAAGATCTATCCACGACGGAAGAGAAACCTCTAATTTGCACGTCCCATTTCAGATTTGCTTCTCACCCCTAAGACTCTGTCTACACGCCTGCTGCCGCCACCACCCAGCCTCATCACCCTCACTTCCCACAGAAGGAACCCCCACTTCCCAAAGGCCTAAACTGCCCTGGCTCGGGGCACTTACCCTCCAGGGCCCACTCCTGGAGCCCCACCGCCTCGTCCCGTGTTGACTTGTTCTGTGGAAGTTAGGGGACGTCTCACCACGTTCCTCATGTGACTGCGGCTCCTAGACCATCACTCTAGGTGCGGCTGTGTGCTGCTTTTCCTAGTGGCCCCACTACTAACACAGGCCCTTCCAGAGAGCAGAGGCTCCGTGGAGGTCGGCGGAATAAACAAGCCAGTGAGCAGGGGGCTTATTGACTCAGATTAATTTTCAGCTATTTCTTAAGTGAACGATGTTAATCTGATATTTACACATACATATATGTATGCATATTACTTTTGGAAAATGACAGATGAGAAGGCACAAGAAGTAAGAATTAACTAACTTGTACTTTTATTCCTCTTTTTCTTGACCTCATCCATTGCATTCTAAAGTTCTTTCTTATTTCCAAGAGATTCATATTCCAATGCCATGTTATCTTGTTCAGGGTCACAAAATAACATGGGAATCTTACAGTTTCCTTTACACAATAGCAAAACTCTTGTCGTTGAACCGAATTAGTGCAAATACATGTGTGGTTAAAGTCATTCACAAACTTAGATACTGAAGCTCATTAAGCCTTCTTTCAAGTGGAACAATATTTGACAAATTCCTAAAGAAAACAAAGATGACATTCCATGTCATCAGACACAACAGGAACCCAAAGATGCTGCACACCGGGTTCCCCCCTCTGGCCCGGGCCCTCACTGCTTAGAAGGCTGACCGCTCCCCCTTCAAACTCAGAGTGAAGGATCAGCCTCCCTTCCTGCCCCACGGGAGAAGCTGCTGGACGTGGGCCTGGAAGGAGCCTGGCTGCTGCTCTGGCTCAGGCTCCCTGTTCCTCATCGCTCACACCCTCTGCACACAGGGATGGGAAGGACCTGGAATCCCATCCATTGACCCAGAGCAGATGCTACAGGACCGGACACTTGCTGGTCTCCACATGGGCCCGGGGACCCCAGAGGTACTCGTAGCAGGCGGGGTCACTGTGGGGCACCTGCCGGTACTCCTCGTATCCCTCCTGCACCCACACTTTGGTGAGAGCTCCCTGGGCTCCCCATAGATGCAGTGCTGCTTCCCTGCATACACCCCCATGATGCTCAGCACTTCCCAGACCTTCTCCTCAGGGGCGTGGTTGCCCTCTAGGAGCATCAGGCCCAGGAGCAGCACCAGGAAGCCGGCCTTGGGCATGCTCGGCCCATCGCCCAGCACTGCATCACAGGTGAGGCCCAGGGTGGGGACCAGTTCGTACGTGCACTCGCGGGGGTCCACCCTCTTCACGTCCACGCCAAACACCAGCTGCATGCACTCGCAAGTTTCTCTGAAGACCACAGGGAAGTGGTCCCGATGGTCACAGAGGATGATATCCAGCATCTCCGCCTTGGAGGTTGGCTCCCTGGTGCGATACTTGAGGAGCAGGAACACCACCAGGTCAGCCACCTTCAGTGGTAGTGGGTCTAGGTGCAAGGGATTAGCATCTTCCTGGTCATGCCAGGTGCTCGGCCCTTCCTCATCTTGGGGGCTGAGGCCGTCGTCTTCAGATTGGCTCCAAGGAGGGGTGGCCCTGGCAGTGGGGGAGGGGCTCTGGGGGGGACTGGGTTCTCCAGCATCAGCCACCTCCTCCAGGGTGTCCAGGAACAGGACAGAGTAAGAAGAGGAGGACGAGGAGGAGGAGGACGAGGGGGATGCGGCCTCCTCCCCGTCAGCCCCCAACAGCTGCGCCTCCACCGGGCCCATGGCCGGGACTGGGGTCTGAAGGTCTGCCTCCGGCTGGCGGAGCTCACTCATCTCGACCAGGGGCATGATGACTGGGGTCGGGCCGCCGACGGGAGTGTGGGCAGGGGTGACAGGTAGGGACCACGGACCTGGGGGAGAGAGGGCGTGTGAGCGGCCTCGGCGGAGAAAGGCACCCTGGGCAGCTCTGACAAGAGTCACTTACAGGTCTCGTCTTCAGGGGTGCCCTCGGGCCTCACAGGGGCGCTCCTCCTGGGCGGCCTGTCCCCTGCCAACCTGAAGAAGGAAGTGAGGGGGCTCCTCAGGGTGCAGCCAGCACGGCCCCAGGTTCTGGGGCTGAACAGGACGGTGGGGTGACTCGGGTGTTGTGGGGTCCCCTCTGTTCTGGGAGGGGGAGCCCCTGGGTACACACTCAGGGCACGCACCTCCCTTTGACTTCTGGCACTGCCTGGACCTCCTCTGCTCTGTGGCCTGAGGACACGGTCCTCAGACCTGGGCCTTCACCTCCCGGTTCTTGGAGCCCCTGTAAGAGGGATGGAGGGGGCACCTCTTGTGTAGACTGTGGCACAGCCCTGGGCCCCTCGGTGCTGGCAGGAGGACTGGGCTGGACTCTGTGAGGTTCCCACTGTCCTGGCGTGGGTGGCCCCCTCTGTGCTCACTCAGGGCAGGGCCTCCCCTTCCCCCTGGCAGGGCCTGGGCCCTGCTGTCTGCTGTCCTGAGTCAAAATTCTCAAGACAAATTCCCTGCACTGAAAAGAAGTGTGGGGCCCCGAATACTGGCCACACCTGCGCAGGGGCTAACAGGGGTCACAGGGGACAACCAAAGTCCGTGGGGTCCATCTGTGCTGGGACGATGGCGGTCGGCTCAGTCTGCACCTTGACACCCTGCAGGGCCTGGGACAGCCCCCTCTGCTGACTGTGACCAACCTCCTTCAGCCAAGGCCTCACCTCCAGAAGACACCAGGAGAGGACGTGAGGGCCGTCAATGCTCTCACCTATTCTGGGACACCCACGGGTGACAAAAGAGGCAGGGCCGGCTGGGCTCCAAGTCCTCTGTGTGAGGAGGGGTCTCCCCAGTGCTCACCGCGCCCCCTGCCGGAGCCTGAGGCCAGACCCACGGAGCAAGGCCCCCTGGCCGAGACCAGCCGTCTGGATGAGGAGGCTGGCGTACGGGCCCTGCGGGGGTTTCCAGGGCTGGCTGGAGGGATTCCTGTGGGCTCCCTCTTTGTGGTGAGGGTGGGGTCCCCTCACCCCTCCCTCAGGGTCTTCACCTTGACTCCTGGCGGCTCTGGGGCTCCTCCCGCTGCTGAGCAGATGTGCTCCCTAGATGCCCCGACGCCATCCTCCCACGCCGGGTCCCCCCTCCCCAGCAGGCTGCCCTGACCCCACGCAGGGTGCCCTCTGTTCTGGAAGGCTGCGTCCTCAGTCCGGCCCCAGGATCCTCGCCCCTATTCCCGTGGAGCCTGACCTGACCCCTGCTGACCGATTCCCCCTGAAGCCTGAGCCGCTCAGCACCCCCAAGCACGGCGCAGCAGGAAGGCACGTCATCCCAGCCTCCCTGCCTGCGCTCCCGTGGGGGACAGGGGACAGCCGGGCCCCTGGGGTCACTGCTCTCAGGGAGCTGGGGACCTACAGCTCTCCACGAGGGTGGATCAGGCCTTTCCCGCCCTGGCTCATCCTGGGGCGCCTCACACACAGGCCTTCTCCACCCCCCCGGGCCTGAGCCTCCTGACCCCTCAACCCAGACCCTCACCGGGTCCAACCTGCGAGGCTGCCCTTCGGGGGTGGCACCTGGAGCCAAAAGCCCAGGCCCCAGGGGCACAGCAGGGGTGGAGAGAGTCCCCGGGGTTCTGGAGTCCAAGTGCCGACCCTCCCTCAGGGTCTCCAACTAACGTCCCTGCAGGTCCAGGACTGGACCGTCTTCATCCAGACGCCGCTGCTCACACCAGCTCCCCATTCTCTCTAGGTCCCGGATGCAGAAGTTGGGACACACCTCGTGTGCTCATGCCACCCAGGGCCTCCCTGGCCTGGCAGCAGGGGCGGGTTTCAGTGGGGTCCCCTAAGTGCTCCCTCAGGGTGCTCACTCTCACTGTGGGCTCACGTGACTCTCCCCCTCCCACCCTGAGACCCCGCCCCTCATACCAGGTGCCCAGTCTCTGTGGGACCCAGATGAGGAAGTCAGGACAGGCTGCCACCTGTTCATCACACCATGGGGCTTCCACAAGCTGAGGCCAGGGACAGATTTCTCCAGGACACACCACATTCCACCCACGTTCTCGGGTCCAGGATCCCCTCAGTCCTCCCTCAGGGTCCTCACCTTGACTCATGGTAGGACCCGGGATTCTCCACTCTCCCCAGTGGAGGCCCCGCCCCTTATCCCAGGTCCCCAGCTTCTCTGAGGCCCGGATGTCAGGAAGTGCTGCACGTGCTCATCCCCCCCTATGGCCTCCCAGGGCCAACTCTGTTCTGGTGTCCAGGTTTCCTGCAGTCCTCCCTCAGTGCTCTCAACTTGACTCCACGCAGGACCTGGGATTCTCTCCTGTGCCCGCCTGAGACCCCGCCCCTTATACCCTTCCCTAGCCTCTTTGAGACCCCGCCCCTCACACCTGCTCCGCAGTCTCTGTGAGACCCTGACCCTTATACCCTTCCCCGCCTTCAGCCCTGGGAGGCCCTGAGGCGGGCTGAGCACTTGGCAGCGAGTGCTGACTTACGTATCCGGGTCTCAGAGAGGCTTAGGAACAGGTATAAGGGGCCGGTCTCAGGTGTGCTATGGCCAGAGTCCCAGCTCCTGGGCCTCACCTACCATGGGATGCTGAGTGACAGGCCGAGCGTGCACAAGACCAGCCTCCTGGTGCTGCTCCTGGGCCTGATCCTCCTGGAGGACGACTTTGTTGCCCCTGGGGAGGAGGTCTGGGGAGCACTTAGCAAGATTGGGGTGTGTGCTGGGAGGGAGCACTACATCTATGGGGAGCCCAGGGAGCTCCTCACCAAAGTGTGGGTGCAGGAGGGCTCCGTGGAGTACCGGCAGGTGCCCCACAGCGACCCCGCCCGCTACGAGTTCCTCTGGGGTCCCCGGGCCCACGCGGAGACCAGCAAGTGGCAGGTCCTGGAGTATCTGCTCTGGGTCAGTAGCTTGGATCCGATCCCAGGTCCTTCCCATCCCTGTGTGCAGAGGGTGTGAGCGATGAGGAACAGGGACCCTGAGCCAGAGCAGCAGCCAGGCTCCTTCCAGGCCCAAGTTCACTGGTAGGAAGTGAGGTTGGTCCTTCACTCTGAGTTTGAAGAGGGAGCGGTCGAGTTTCCAAGTAGTGAGGGCCCCTGCGAGTGGGGGGAACCCGGTGTGCAGCATCTTTGGGTTCCTGTTGTGTCTGATGACATGGAATATCACCCGTGTTTTCTTTAGGAGTTTTTCAAACGTTATTCCTTTTAATGGAAGACTAAACAAGCTTCAGTGTCTAACTTTCTGAATGACATTGATTAGAATGTGTTTATAATTACCCAGTTTAAGAACAAGAGTTTTGCTGTTTTGTAAAAGAGACTGGGAAATCTCCCATTTTGTTTTGTGACCCTGAAGCAGATAACATAGAATTGGAATCAGAACTGCTCTGGAAATGTGAAAGTACTTAGCAGTAATATAGATGGGGGAAGAATTAGAAAAATAAAAGTAATCGTACTGAGTTTTTGCTTCTTATCCTTCTTGTCTGTCATTCTGTAAAACTAAGCTATCTCTGTTTAGTTGGATTTGCACGGTGATTTACGAAAAGTATGAAAAAATTGATTTGAGTAAGTAAGCCCCCTGTTTTCCGGCTTATTTATTCGGCAGACCTCGACGGAGCCTCTGCTCTCCGGAAGGCCCTGTGTTAGTAGCGGGAACGCTAGGAAAAGCAGGACACACCACACGAAGAGTGATGGCCTGGGAGCTGCAGTCACATGAGGAACGTGGTGAGACATCCCCTAAGTCCCACAGAACAAGTCAACACGGGACGAGGCGGTGAGGCTCCAGGAGCGGGTCCTGGAGGGTAAGTGCCCCAAGCCAGGGCAGTTTGGGGCTTTGGGAAGTGGGGCTTCCTTCTGTGGGAGGTGATGGTGATGAAGCTGGGTGGTGGCAGCAGCCAGACCTGCAGGCGGTGTGACTTGGGTATGGGGGGAAAGTCTGAAATGCGACATTGCTGTGAGGTGTTCTTCTGGATCACGGATAAACCCGAGAGAAATCTCATACTCGGGCAGGAAGGAAGGGTTCCTGGCTCTTGTCACATTGCTGTTGACCATAGTGAAGAAGTAGGTGTTATATATGCAACATCTGGAGAAATGCGGTCACACTCCCTTGACGTGATGCCCAGAAGTCCGTGGACAGGCCCTCTTTTCCCTGTTCTGGGGGGGACCAGAACCCAAGGTGTTAATTAGCTTTAATCATTATGGTGACTGTAATTTGGCAATTGTAATCAAGGACTCGATGTCTGGTGGGGCTGAAATGAAGCAAAGGAACGGTTTGGATGGAAGAGCATCTGGGAGGGATGCAAAGCCTTGTTCCTTGATTCTACTTCCTGGAGCTTCGTGTTGTATCCCACTGGGAACACTCCTCCCCACCCAAATTTAACACATCCTCTAACTGGGAAAATTTACTTAGTTTTATTCATGAAACATCTTGTTTGGCTAATTAGCTTTTCCACATCCTATTGAGCTGCATATTCTCTGACATGACCGGGACAAGAAACCTCCCAACCAAATGCCAGAGGAGAGAGGGGAAGGGTCTGAGGCCAAACAACACGAGAAATAACTGCCCATCATCAAAGTTCCAACAGACGCCAGGCCCTGTGAGCTGCTTTACGTAGCTCACACACATCCCTGCAGCCCAAGACAGGGCTCATCACACCCATTCGCTTCACAGGTGAAGAACCCGAGGCCACGGGGCTTGAGAATCTTCCCAGGATCACGTGCTGGTAAGTGACGGGGTGGGGACCAGAGCCCTGGTCTGAATTCCTCTCGAGCCCAAGCTGTTCCCACCCACCCCAGCCCGTGGCTGACCTTCTGACTGGCGATTCATTGCTCTTCTCAGTGTTACACGGTGTCTTTCAGTTGACAAAAAGCAGGCCCAAGAAAGGAAGGTGCCAAGGAGAAGCAGAGACAGTGCGGGGCTTGTCTGTGGTTTGTTGAGATCTGACACTGCCAGGTGCCGGCATTTCTGTCCAGTCCCGGCACCTTCCCGTGTGACGGCGCCCTGTCCCTGCTCCTGCCCTGGGGCCCTCCTGTCCAACGGGAACCCGGCCTGCTGAGCTGCTCATGGCTGAGCCACAGGGAGGGAGGGAATGAGACTGCCTGGGACTGACTGTAAGGCCCCAGTGCCTACTGGGATAAGGCCCCTCCAGGAGCCTCCGCAGATACTGGAGGGAAGTTAATGCTGGCAGACACCCCGAGACCCTGGCGGCAGCGAGGGAGGGGAGCGGCTGGAGGGCCTCTGGGCTGGGGGCATCAGGGTGCAGAAGCCAAGGGCAGGGGCTGGAGGGCGAGGCTGGGAAAGGCAGGCCTTGGACGTCACCAGGGCTTGTGCCTGCCCAAGTGAAAGGTCCCGAGACCCGGCTGAGAAAGACCCCACGGTGCCACACAAACCCACTGCCGGGGCCTGGCTGGCACCTGGGAGGGAGGGGGACCAGGAAGGAGGCAGCTCCTACGGGACGCAGGGGGCGAGGGAGGGCCCGAGGAGGGGGGCAGCAGGCAAGGCCACGCAGGCAGGCTCGCCCAAGGAGGCCCCAGCCTTCGGGCCCCTTCTGAGGAGCCACCGGCGGCCTCCACCAAAATTCGCAGCCTCCGAGGTCATGTCCCTACAGGAGGACATGACCTGAAGAATGCTTTGTAAACCAGTTTAGAAGCATAAAGACCAGGGAGCAGGCCCGAATCTAGGCCTGGGAGCTCCATCCAGGATGCCAGTCCTTAGGCTGAAAGGCACCTCGGGAGATCCTCTTCCACACCCTCTTAGCTCTCCCCTTTCAGAAATAGGGCAGTGGCGCCCACAGAGGACAGATGACCCTGCTTAGTGGCAGAGCTGGGACAGGGACCTAGGATCCTCGCAGACGGGCCTTTCCAAGGTGCCACTCTGTCCCCTACACAGTGACTATGAAGGACAAAGTCGCCCACAACGGCCAGAGAACGCGCATCACCAAACCCACCAACCTATCCTCCCACCTACGGTGAAGACGGACGACTCTCACTCGGGTTTCAGCACGTCCGACACCCAGACCCTCATCTATTTCCAAATGCACGTGGACGGGGGCTTCCTCCGGTCACGTCTAGGTTGGCAAGTAGGAAATTTCCTTGGGACTGAGTCCGTGTCATGTAGGCCCATTCAAAAGTGTCTAAGCTGAAAGCAAACAGAATCATTCTATGTATCCTCAAGGTAACAGTGGGACAGGGCCCCGGGGGTGGAGGTGGAGGGGGGGCAGGTGCGGGCGTGGGGAAGGAGAGCAGGCCTGGCCTGGGAGCGCACCAGTGAAATGCTTGCTTTCAATGGGACAGGCTACACGCTGAAGCCCCAAATCAAGTCCTTCAAAGGGCAAGTACCCACGGAGACCCAAGGTGGACGTGGGAGGCCAGGATCGGGGGGGAGCAGAAGCCAAACCACCCCACTGCGGAAAGGAAACAGGGCTTTCGAGGCAGCCTCCAGGGAGGCTGAATCCGACGGTCTGGGAAGGCGATGGGAAAAGGACACACGCAGGTGTTCCAAAAGTGAGCGCTCTTGGGCCATGAGAAGGGCTTCTACGGGAAGAAATGGACGCTGAAGACAAAGCCTCTGTGATCCGCACAGGGATGAGGTCTGGGGGCAGGCAGAGCTCAAAAGGAGGCTCGATGCCCAGCGGAGGGCACGTGGCTATGCCCTCCCACGTGGCATCGTGGGCAGGGCTGTGTCTGAGGTGCTTGGGGAACATCCGAGTTGAATGTGAGGTCACGCACAGCCCTAGTCGGGGACAGCTTGACCTGGGAGGCAGGAAATCGGGACTCTTTGTTTGGGCCCATCTAAGCGGGACCGACCAGCTGGCAGGAACAGCTGCAAGCGACCAGAGCTGGAAGGGGGATGGGGGGGTGGGCACCGACTCAGGCTAGGCCAACCAGCCCGCTAGGGAGCCCTCCCATCTTCTGGGAGGGACAGTCGCCAGTGGCCCACGTGATCCCTGTGGTCTCAGTGGCAACCAAGCTACGCCTCGCCAGGGCCTGGCCCTTGAGCAAATCAGAAGCCAGCATCAAGGGATGGCAGTGGAGACAGGATCACGTTTCTCAACCCATCCGGGGCCTAGCCCCTTGAAACAAGGTGCCTGGCGGCAGACGGGAGTCTTTCCCGGGAACTTGAACCACGCTTTTTGAGACTTTTAGAAAAAAAGACAGACGCCGGGGACCCCGTTCCCATCCCCTCCCACACACTTGGCCAAGGCTCCCTCTCCAGACCGCCTCTGTGACATCACGTGACCAATAAAGAAGACTGCGACCTAAGTGGCTGGTTGCCCCACTACCGAGATTCTAGAAGCTTGCAGACAGTATTTATTTACTGGGCATCCCTGCTCTGGTAAAAGGCATTTCTGCCCTGAGAATTCAGTGATACGGTCTCGGGTGGAGAATGCTCCCAATCTAGACTGGCTCCATGGCTAGTCAGAGTAGCGATGAGCTGTGTACAGCCACGCTGGGCCCATCGGCTGACGCAGAGCCAGCAACGTGGGTCCCCTCTCGTGCGTCCCCGGATCCAAATGTGGATTCAAGGGAGAGTTCGGAGAAGCAGGGTGACCAAGCCGAGAGCCCAGATCCTGGCTCCCAAGACAACCCGCCACCACAGGGCCCAAACAACGGTGTGGCCAACGAGAGTATCCTTGAGCTCTCCTTCCCAAGAAAGCTCTGGAGGATGGTGGAGGATTCCACCTTCACCTCTGAGCGCTGGAATGACGAGGGAGACATGGTGATCATCGAGGAAGACCTCTTCCAGAGGGAGGCTCTTCACCGCAGAGGCGCAGACAGGATTTTCAACACAGACAGCTTGAAGACTTTCATCCGCCAACTGAACCTGTACGGATTCAGCAAAATACGCCTGACCGGCCGCTCTCCAGGGAAGAAGAGGCTGACGGGAAAGTAGAAAGCCCTTCCGTTGCCCATGTTCTCTTGTTATTCGAGCCCCTTCCAGGGAGGCCAGATGGGCCACGTGCTGAACGGGTTTCATTTCTGAGAATAACTTTCTTCAGCCACAGCCCCTGCGAGAGGACCTGCAGGTGTGCCCACAGACCCTCTCGAGAGGCCACGAGATGTCAGGTAGTGACAGTAGCACCTCGACCGAGGCTCACCTCGGGGAGCTCTAGGGAGCGCACACTCCAAGGCGGGATAACCTGCCAGGAACTTAAAGAGACCTTTCCTCCATAGTCAGATAAGACCATTATGATGGACGGGGGCGGGGGGGGGGTGGGCGGGGAGGAATGGGTATTTTCTCCCAGAATGGCTCAAGTGATTCGTTTCATTTCAGATCTACCGCAGCTCCAACTTTCAGAGAGACAAGCCTCTGCTCATTGAGAACATTCAGAGAAAAGGCAACCCGGGAGCAACCGCTCAGCCCGGGATCAGCGCAACAGCCCCAAAGAGAAAGAAGCCAGTGGCTGCTACCAGACGCTCCCCACAAATCCATTACAACAATTCCACCACCCAGAAGAAAGCCCCAAGTGCTCAGAGGCCCAGCGGTACCCAGTCTTTCCTGTTCTCTAGCATGTGCTCTATGAGCGGTGGAGCGGGATGAGCCAGGGAAAACCATCGCCCCAGTGGGCGCGGGGCAGTCCGAGTGGGGAGGTCACTCCCTGGAATGTCACTTCTGTGCCCCCAGCTACCGCCGGAAGGGACGGCGCCAGGGAACTGCCCGCCAGCTCCACGGTTTACCCGGCTTATGGCTTGGAGATGTCTCTGTACAGCTGTTTCTCCCTCCTGCTGGCGGCCCTTTTAGCCACGTCCACAAACAAGGTCCCTGAGGTGGATGAGGAGCAGGAGGGCTCCGCAGATTGCAGGCGTGCACACTGCCATCTGCCGCAGAAGAGACGCGCCCTTCCAGCCGACACCTGGGGGAAAGCCCAGCACCTTCAGAGGTAACAACCCCTAGAAAGCTTGCTGACAAATGACCCCAAACCCCACAGAGAAGTAAGAGATTTCCACAAAGTGAGCGACAGCCCTTCTCACTTTGCTGTCAGAGCTGTATTTAGGAGCCTCTCTTCGGACGTGAAGTGGCCGGGCAGCACGTCTAACACACACGCTTCGCGAGCCAAGGGACACTTTACAACAGGGCCAGAGTCACCTGCAAGGACAGACCGCGCCCTGTTTCTGGGCCCGCGGTCCTCTCCCGCGTGCACGAGGCCCGCCACCAGCCTTCCCCCATCGTTCGTTCCCCAGACGCACTCCAAACATCTGGGAGTTCTGACCAGGACAAAGAGGGGAAAACGCTAACCGGTACCCTCAAAACACATTTCTCTCAACCACCCAGAATCCGTAGGGCCAAAACGAGTGGCACTGCCATCTTTGCCTAAAGGTCAAAGTCCTCGAGACTCTATCGCTGAGCCCAGAGTGGCATCGCAGGAGGAGAGTCCCAACCCGTCCCCGCACCAGGTGGGCACGTCTGCTTCCGTGAACAGCACGGAGCGGGCAGCGCTCCCCAGGGGAGGGCCTATTCAGACCGAACCAGACGTGCACGTCCAGGGCGTGAAGGTGAGCGGACGGTGGCACGATGAGCTGGTCTCTCCATCACCTTCCTCTCGAGAGCCCATTCTGGTCAGGCCTCCTGCCCAAAGGGGATCAGGTGCTCGGGGATGTCCACCTGGAAGACGTCCTTCCCGCCTCTCCCGGGGACAGGCTGCAGCAGCCAGCGGGGGTTGGCAAGCGCAGTCAGGTACTTCTGCCGCAGGTTGGGCAGCAGGGCTTGATTCTCCAGCTCCGCAACCTCGTTGGGACCTAAGTTTTCTGGGCACAGCAAAGTGTCCCCAATGTCAACCAGCCCTGTGCACAAAGACAGAAACACACAGATGGAGAACAAGGTGATTCAAAGTCACGACCGCTAGAGACTAAGACCACGTCATCGAGGGGACCCGGCGAGAACTGGGTCCCTCTGGCTGAGCATTTCCCACCTGCCAACCTCGGTTCAGGGAATTCAGGGCGAGGCCGAGGGAGGGAGGGAGAGCAATGAAAAGGAGAGGTCTGGTCCTCCATGACCCCACCAAGGCCCGGGCAGCCCCCAGCCCGACCGCTGCAGGCAGCAGGTACAGTTCAGGAGGGCCCCCGGCCGCCGCTGCGGGGAGCCTATGGGCAATCAGGTCCCTGAGCGATTCACTGGGGGCCAGCAGTTGATGCGGGACCTCCCCCCCGCCGGGGGGCTTAGGGGACTTCCTCAGGACGCCGCGGGCAGCGGGGGTGAGGCAGGCACGTGAAGCCGGGCGGGCAGCCTGAGTTCCCAGGTCCCCTCACACGCAGCTCTGGCTGCCATGCTGCCTCCCGCGGGCTCTGCCACGGCACACAGACACACGCGTGTACACGTGCGCGTGCACACCTACACACACGGAGACGAGCGCCACGGGCAGAGCCGGAGCCACCTCTGCCTCTCAGAGCACAAAGGGGGACTGAGGCCCAGAGGGGCGGGAGGGGACCTGGGCCCGCCGACCCCCAGCCCAGGGATCTTCCCGGCCCCTCCGAAGGTGAGGTGCCTCAGGAAAACTAACCCTAACCCCACACCGACCGGTTCAAAAGAGAACGAGGCGCCGAAGCCCCGGGTGAGACCCTGGGGGGCAGCCCCGGGGCGCGGTCGCCACTTGCCGGCTATCACTCCACGGCCGAACTTCTCCCCGTCCTGCAGCAAGGCCTGGATCTGCGCGGGGCTCATCCCCAGCCTCTCGGCCAGCAGCTCCCTCCAGGCCGCGTCCTCCCAGTCCCTGTGCGCGATGTGGATGGCCAGGGTGCGGTGCCGCTGGCCGCTCAGCACGGGCCGCCACCGCGTCTCCAGGGTCTTCACCCCATTTAAGATGAAACCCGCATAAGGCTGCCGGAAGGACAGGCAGCCGAACTTCATCTCCCAGAGCTCCCAGGGCCTCACGCAGCTGCGGAAACACAGAACCGTAATGGTCAAGGAGCCTGACGTGCCGGCCTCCGAGCTCGTGACCCGTGGGCCTGGCCTCAGCCCCGTGGGCCCCCCGGGCGCCAGCCCCTTCCATATCCGTCTCCGCGCCGTCAGCTGACACGGGGTGCCGACCGGGGGGATCCGTCCATCAGATGGAGTCCGCGGGGAGCTCACAAGGGAGGCCGGGACAGCGAGAGACAGGCGTGTGGGCAATTCCACGACAGAGGGCACTGGGCCCCGGGCAGCAGAGAGGACGGAGGGAGGGCCCCTTGGCTTCACAGCCCAGTGGCCGGGCTCTGGCCCTCTCCTGGCACAGACAGGGACAGTCCTGGGCCTGGCTTCTCCCCTGTCCCCGGCCCCGCAGCTCCCTGGCCCTGCCGCTGCCCATGATCTGCGGATCCCCCACCTTACCCCAGGGCTGCTGAGTGCAAATCCTTGGCAACCAACCTTGGCTCGGCCCTGGGGACGCCCTGGCTCTCACATGGCCCTGCCAGGTGTCTCTTCCCCGTGCCTTGGGAGCCACCCTCCTCCCACCCCTTCCTGCACCACCGCTTCCACCCCGGCCCGGAGCCCGAGAAAGGATACGTGATGGCAGGAACTATTGGCACTGGTGCGCGCTCCGTCTCCACGCCAGGACCTGGGACGGGCACCATCCAGGGATCATAGATTTCAATCCTCAAATAACCTGGGAGGTTACTGTCACCCCGCTCTGCAGCTGAGGAGGCGCCGAAGGATAGAGAGACAGCGCATGGTTCCAGGGGACCTGACTCCACGCACCCCCGTCCTCGCCTGCTTTCCTTGTACCTGGGGTGGCGGGGGAGGGTCCCCGCTCGCTGAGGACAGAGGAGCAGGGGAGCCGCGGGCCTGAATGTCAGCCGGGTCACGGCACCGCATGGAGCCTCCACTTCCACGTGGCTGTGAGGACGGGTGACAAGGCCGCAAAGGCAGCCAGCTCAGGACCTTCCAGGGCTTTCCTGCCCCGAGCAGGGCGGAGCCACATTTCTCTCCAGGGCCCATGAGGCCCCACATGATCTGGCTCCTCCCCCTGGCTGCCTGCTCTCCTCGCCCCTGGATTCATCCCCTGCAGCCATGAAGGCCTTCCTTCCATCCCTGGAACGTTCCACGTGTGCTCCTACCTCAGAGCCTTTGGAGGGTGTTAGGGGTCACACCGTGCCCCTGAAATTCACGTGCTGGAATCTCAACCCCAAGTACCTCAGGGCGTGACCCTACCTACAAAGCAAAGGTCTTCACAGGGGTGATCAAGGTCAGATGAGCTCATTAGGGTCGACCCTCCTCTAACAGGACTGATGTCCCCATAAAACGGGGCCAGTTAGAGACAGACCGGCACACAGGACAGCCAGCAAAGCCCCGGGAGTGAGGGGGGTGGGACGGGACAGATTCCCTCCGCAGCCCTCACAAGAGCCACCATCAGCGGCACCTAGATCTCGGGCTTCTGGCCTCCAGAACCGCAAGGCAATACATTCTGTAGTTCAAGCCACCCAGACTGTGGGACTCTGACACGACTGCCCGGGCAAGCGATCACAGAGGGTCAGCCCTGTCCTGGATGCCACTCCACGCGGGGGTGGGGGATGACTTCTCCCCTCACAGCACCTCGGGAACACTGCTTCACGTCTGTACGTCTCCATCTGTCCTATTTTCACCGCCCACACTGTACTGCGTCGTCGGCTGTCCCACAGGTTGCTGACTCTTCCCCCTGCCGATGGGGACTCACAGACTGCTTGGCACATTCTGCCCCTCTAGACACTCAACATGACCACACGCTCGCTAACTGAAGCCCCGGGTCGGAGGAGGCCCACGTCACACGGCACACATCCCGAGATGCTGACACACGCCAGCAAACGGCCTTCTGCAAAGGCTCCCCCATGTACACTCTGCCAGCCACGGGCGAGGCTGCCGTGCCCTCACGCACTGGCGGGCCCCCGAGCATCATCATCCCGCTTAACCTCTGCCAACCTGATGGGTGACAAAGGGTCGCCCTCCTCACTGCGTTTGGGTTAGTTACGAGGGAGGCTGGCCAGTCCCTGGGGCCTGGCCGTTTCTCTGGCTCCTACTGGGGTGTGTGACTGGATCCCAGGCTTGCCCGCGGTTTCCGCCACTCAGCTTCTCAGCCAGCCCCTTCCTCACGGGCGCCACCAGATCACAACCATGGGACCCGAACCGTGTGGGCGGAATCCCTGGGGAGAATCCCTCGGGAAGAAGGGGGCTGAGTGCCCTCCTACCTCTCGACGCAGAGGGTGCCTGCTTGGCGGCCAGAGGAGAAAACACTCTTCCACTTGTCTGGGTGTATTCACCTGCACGAGGACCAGAGGGACAAGGAGAAAAGTCATCAGCCACAAGACAGCAATGCTGGCCAAGGAACCACAACGGTCTTCTCCTCGGCAGGGACCGGAGACCACCAGGACCCAGGAGGGCCCAACCGATGAGAAACACACGTGCCGGCTCCCTCAGGGTCGGTTCTGCTCATCAAGGCAACGGCCCCGTGTCCGCCCGGCTGGGTCGGGAACCCCACGATGCCTCAGCCCGCAGCACAGAAGCCCATCCCACAGGACTGACGGTGATCCTACAGCCCAGCAGCTCCCGCATCCAACAGGAGAAAACGACACTTCTCCTCACAGTGCCACGCGGGAAGGATCTGGAGAGCCCCACAGTCCGTGACCCTCAATGGACTCCTGGGTGGGCCCCACCGGGAGGGGAGCCACGGACAAGCAGCTGAGCCCCGCAGGGCAGGGAGGTGGGCTGGGCGGGGTGGGGGTGGGGGTGGGGCAGGACTGCGGGCGGCAGGTGCGTGTGGACCAGCGCATCGCGGGACACACACGTGGAAGGATGGCGGGCGGGGACGGTGGCGTTGGAGGGGACAGGAAGGTGCGGCCTCGGCCGCCCCGCGCGCGCTCCCCGACGCAGAGCCCGGGAAGCTCCCGCCCGGAGGTACCGTCCGCGGGCGCGGCGGGTCCTGGCTCCTTGCGGGCGGGGCGAGTCGCGGGCACGCTGGGACAGCCCGGCTGCGGCCACCGGGCAGGACGGTCGTCCGCCTCGGGGAACCGGGACCGGTGACAGGTGCTCGCGCCCGCAAGCGCTGACGCCCCTTATTTCCGGGGTGAACGCATGCACGTACACACGTACGCACGCACGTACGCAGGCACGCAGGCACGCAGGCACGCAGGTACATAGGCACGAACTTACGAACAATCGCGCATTCGCCGCAGGCTCCGGCCGCTAGGAGACAGAGTAGGAGCCGCCAGGCCGTGCGGCGCACAGAAGGCCAGGCCGCTCGGAGGCTCGAGACCGGCGGCGGGGAGCGGCACCCGGAGGAGGACCAGGAAGTGGGCGGGGGCGCGGGTCGGAAGGGAAGGGGCGGGGCTGTGGCGAATAGCTGGGGAGGAGCTGGGGGAGGGGCAGGGCGGGGGTGGGAGGAACGGGGGGAGGAGTATTTGGGGCTGAAGTGTGGGAAAGAGCTGGGTGAGGAGGAGCTTCTGGAGGAGGAGGCAGAGCTGAGGAGGAGTGGGGCGGAGCTGGGGAAAAGCCGGGCACGTGCGGGGCGGGGGCGGAGCTGACAGGGATGGAGCTTGGACCCCTGGGAACCCATGGAGGGTGGGCGAGGCCAGCCCAGCTGCGGAGGCCGGGCGGTGCCCTTTTGAGTCCCTTGCCTTAGGCGTCCAGTCCGCGCCGCAACAGTCGGCAAGGGTCAAAGTGGCAGCGACCCAGGGTCCTTAGCGACCGAATCCGAGCCTCAGAATGGACCCCAGGGGACAGGGAGGCGGGGTGGGGGGGAAGATGGGGGATGGGGAGGGCCAGCGGGAGGGCGGGGAAGGGAGCGGGAGGGGGACAGGGCGGGGCCTCTGGGCTGAGGCTAGCACCTCTGGGCTGAATGCCCAGGCCACCTCCTGTCCAAGCCACCCTGGGACTGCTGGCCGTGTCCTGAGGGACAGCCTTTATCTGGCCTTTTCTGAGGTGAGAAGGAAATTTCTCACTCGGCTTCCTGTTGCCCCTGGGACCTGGCATGTCCCAAACAAAGCCAACTTCCCCTTCAGAGCAGTTTCCTGTCCTCTTCCTCCCAGTGGGGGGGCGGGGGCGGGGCCTCAGCCCACTCAGTGCCGCCCACCTGGCTCTGCTCCTCCTGGCTTTGCTTACCCGAAGCCCGCTCTCCCTCCCATTTCCTTGGTGACCCAGTCCTGTGTCCCTGCCTCCCAAGTGCCTGATGAGAATAAATGCTCCTCTTTCTGTCCCCACTGCTACTGGCTGACTTCAGGCCTCATGACCTAGGCCCGGTGCTGTCACCTGAGTCTCCCCACCGGCCGGGACGCCTCCTGTCTCTCCTCCCCCAGTGGGTGCCCCACAGGCCATCGGTTCCGTGTCACACCGCACATCTGTCCTCGTCAACCCCGGACTGAAAACCCTGCCAAGCACTCTCCTGGTTAAGCCCCAACACCTCCTTGGTGCCCTGGGAGGGCCTTCGAGTGGCCCCAGCTCTCCGTCCTTGTCGCCCAACATCCTGGGTGCCTGTGCTGTCCCTGCACGCTGCGCGCACGCGCTCTGCGGGTCTCTACCCTTCGGCACGCGCGGTTCCCGCTCCTGGACCCCTGGTTCCTCTTGTCCTGGCAAGCTCCTGTCCTCCTCCCAGGCACAAGTGTAACGTCCCCTTCTCCACCTGCCGCGAGCGTCAGGAGCTCCCGTCCGGGGTTCTGGCAGCGCCCTGTGCCTTCCTGCTGCCTTCCTTCGCTGGGCTCTTCTTCCTGCGCTGGAGCTGCTCTCCAGGAGTCCTGGGAAGACAAGGACAGGCTCTTACTCGTTCCTGGAAGCCCGGCGCCTGACACAGCTGCTGCTGAGGGGACGTTGGCTCGACAGCGCACTGCTTTCTCTTGCAGCGAGCTGGCCTCCTGTCTCCTTGCAGAAGCCCGAGGAAACAGGACTGCCGGCCCCGAGGTGAGGAGCGGAGGGTGCCTTCGTGGATTTGAGGCCTCGGGCCTGCGGGGGACCTGAGCGATCAGCAGATCCAGCTTCCTCCATGCCCCTCCTCCCCTCCTCGGCTCCTCGCCCTAAGAGTGGTTACCAGCTGCGTCCAGACACCCCAGAACCTCGTCGGAGTGGTTTCAAATCATGAGGGAGGGTCCCGTGAATGGTGGGTGGGCTGCTGGTGTTCCAGAACTAGAAGAACTAGAACTTGCCCGGTGAGCTAGAGGCACGTGATAGGTGGCTGCTGGTTGGGGGACAGCTGTGATGGCCCTCCCTAAGGACTCCCTTCTCTGACCCTCCCCTGAGTGCTGAGAGGCGGGGAGCCCCAGGGCCCCCGGGGCGGGGGAGGTCTGGGGTAGTGGCTGCCAGGCCAGTTTGCTGCCGGATGGGCGGGCCCAGGAGGAATGGCCTGGCCGTGTTGCAGGTGGGCGTGGGACGGTGTTTGGCTGCCCCTGTGAGACGGACCCCTTTGCAACTCAGCCTTGATCTTCAGTACAGGTAAGTCAGCGCCGAGCCTTAAAACCATCTGATTTCTGACTTCCCGGTGACGGTTTCTCCACCTGCTGCTTCCCACACCCTCCAGGAGCAAGGTCCCGGCAGGAACAGGCCTTCTCTCCCTTCTGTCTGCTCATCAGGGTGTCAGCCGTGGCCTCCAGCCTGGCTGCTCCTGCCTTCCGCTGCTCGGGCTCCTGCTTCCTCCCAGCCCCTGTGACTGGGCCGCAGCCCACATCCCAGAAGGGAGTCTCCTCTTCAAGCTCCGCTTCTTCCCCAGACACGCTTCTGTCCCCGTGAGGCACCCCGTCTTCCTTCTAGGAAGTCCTCGTCGTTTGCGCCACTGCTCTTTGGGGGACGGTGCCCCGAGGACATCGCCTCCTCTCGGAGCCCAGGGCACCTGCTCTGAGTCCACTTCCCTTTCTGACCCCCTGCCCGTGGCACCAGCAGACCTCACTGTCCCTGCGACCCATCTGGGCACTTGCCTTTGCGGCTGCATCCCCTTCTGGTCCCCGGTGGCCTGGGTCCCTCCAGCCCCGCACCCCAACTGTGTCTTTGAGGCCCGGAGAGGGTTCCAGTTTGCTCCTGCTGCTCGTTTGGGGGGCACCACCGGTGTGGGACGGGCTCGACCCAGAGTCTCGGTTTCACTAGTGTCCTCCTTGGTAGGGCTGGTTTCCTCTCTGAAACGCCTTTGGCCCATCTTTCCACCGAGCTGCGTGTCTGTCCTTTTTGTGCCGAGTCGTGGGAGCTCCTTTCGGGGTCCGGGTACTAATCCCGCCCTGGTTGTTGGTGTTGCAGATGCCTCCTCTTGCCCCGTGGGGGCTGGTTTCCTCCTCTCTTTGAAGGCCAGCTTTGGACTCCGCATGCACCTACACCTTCTCCGACTTGTAAGTGCCCCACACGTCAGAGCGTGTCCCGCCGGCCCTCCAGCTGGAGGCTGCCGTCCACTCCCAGGCCCGCCCCCTGGGGCTAGTGGTCCCCGCGGAGACGGTGCCCTGGCGTCCAGCGCTCTGCCCGTGAGAAGGGGCTCCTTCTTTTTTTTTTTTTTTTTTTTAATTAGTTTCTGCTTTATAACAAAGTGAATCAGTCATACATATACATCTGTTCCCACATCCCCTCCATCATGCATCTCCCTCCCTCCCACTCTCCCCATCCCTCCCCTCCAGGCAGTCACAAAGCACCGAGCTGATCTCCCTGTGCTCTGCGGCTGCTTCCCACTATCTATCTACCCTACGTTTGGTAGTGTATATATGTCCATGCCTCTCTTTCGCTTTGTCACAGCTTACCCTTCCCCCTCCCCATATCCTCAAGTCCATTCTCAAGTAGGTCTGTGTCTTTATTCCCGTTTTACCCGTAGGTTCTTCATGACATTTTTTTTCTTATATTCCATATATATGGGTTAGCATACGGTATTTGTCTTTCTCTTTCTGACTTACTTCACTCTGTATGACAGACTCTAGGTCTATCCACCTCATTACAAATAGCTCAGTTTCGTTTCTTTTTATGGCTGAGTAATATTCCATTGTATATATGTGCCACATCTTCTTTATCCATTCATCCGATGATGGACACTTAGGTTGTTTCCAGCTCCGGGCTATTGTGAATAGAGCTGCAATGAACATTTTGGTACATGTCTCTTTTTGAATTATGGTTTTCTCAGGGTATATGCCTAGTAGTGGGATTGCTGGATCATATGGTAGTTCTATTTGTAGTTTTTTAAGGAACCTCCATACTGTTCTCCATAGTGGCTGTACCAATTCACATTCCCACCAGCAGTGCAAGAGTGTTCCCTTTTCTCCACACCCTCTCCAGCATTTATTGTTTGTAGATTTTTTGATGATGGCCATTCTGACTGGTGTGAGATGATATCTCATTGTAGTTTTGATTTGCATTTCTCTAATGATTAATGATGTTGAGCATTCTTTCATGTGTTTCTTGGCAGTCTGTATATCTTCTTTGGAGAAATGCCTATTTAAGTCTTCTGCCCATTTTTGGATTGGGTTGTTTGTTTTTTTGCTATTGAGCTGCATGAGCTGTTTATAAATTTTGGAGATTAATCCTTTGTCAGTTGCTTCATTTGCAAATATTTTCTCCCATTCTGAGGGTTGTCTTTTGGTCTTGTTTATGGTTTCCTTTGCTGTGCAAAAGCTTTGAAGTTTCATTAGGTCCCATGTGTTTATCTTTGTTTTTATTTCCCTTTCTCTAGGAGGTGGGTCCAAAAGGATCTTGCTGTGATTTATGTCATAGAGTGTTCTACCTATGTTTTCCTCTAAGAGTTTGATAGTGTCTGGCCTTACATTTAAGTCTTTAATCCATTTTGAGCTTATTTTTGTGTATGGTGTTAGGGAATGATCTAATCTCATACTTTTACATGTCCCTGTCCAGTTTTCCCAGCACCACTTATTGAAGAGGCTGTCCTTTCTCCACTGTACATTCCTGCCTCCTTTATCAAAGATAAGTTGGCCATATGTGCGTGGGTTTATCTCTGGGCTTTCTATCCTGATCCACTGATCTATCTTTCTGTTTTTATGCCAGTACCACACTGTCTTAATTACTGTAGCTTTGTAGTATAGTCTGAAGTCAGGGAGCCTGATTCCTCCAGCTCCTTTTTTCGTTCTCAAGATTGCTTTGGCTATTCGGGGTCTTTTGTTTTTCCAAACAAATTTTGAAATTTTTTGTTCTAGTTCTGTGAAAAATGCCAGTGGTAGTTTGATAGGGATTGCATTGAATCTGTAGATTGCTTTGGGTAGTAGAGTCATTTTCACAATATTGATTCTTCCAATCCAGGAGCATGGTATATCTCTCCATCTGTTTGTATCATCTTTAATTTCTTTCATCAGTGTCTTATAATTTTCTGCATACAGGTCTTTTGTCTCCTTAGGTAGGTTTATTCCTAGATATTTTATTCTTTTTGTTGCAATGGTAAATGGGAGTGTTTTCTTGATTTCATTTTCAGATTTTTCATCATTAGTGTACAGGAATGCCAGAGATTTCTGTACATTAATTTTGTAACCTGCTACTTTACCAAATTCATTGATTAGCTCTAGTAGGTTTTCGGTAGCATCTTTAGGATTCTCTATGTATAGTATCATGTCATCTGCAAACAATGACAGCTTTACTTCTTCTTTTCCGATTTGGATTCCTTTTATTTCCTTTTCTTCTCTGATTGCTGTGGCTAAAACTTCCAAAACTAGGTTGAATAAGAGTGGTGAGAGTGGGCAGCCTTGTCTTGTTCCTGATCTTAGTGGAAATGGTTTCAGTTTCTCACCATTGAGGACAATGTTGGCTGTGGGTTTGTCATATATGGCCTTTATTATGTTGAGGAAAGATCCCTCTATGCCTACTTTCTGCAGGGTTTTTATCATAAATGGGTGTTGAATTTTGTCGAAAGCTTTCTCTGCATCTATTGAGATGATCATATGGTTTTTCTCCTTCAACTTGTTAATATGGTGTATCACATTGATTGATTTGCATATATTGAAGAATCCTTGCATTCCTGGAATAAACCCCACTTGATCATGGTGTATGATCCTTTTAATGTGCTGTTGGATTCTGTTTGCTAGTATTTTGTTGAGGATTTTTGCATCTATGTTCATCAGTGATATTGGCCTGTAGTTTTCTTTCTTTGTGACATCCTTGCCTGGTTTTGGTATCAAGGTGATGGTGGCCTCGTAGAATGAATTTGGGGGTGTTCCTTCCTCTGAAATTGTTTGGAAGAGTTTGAGCAGGATGGGTGTTAGCTCTTCTCTAAATGTTTGATAGAATTCGCCTGTGAAGCCATCTGGTCCTGGGCTTTTGTTTGATGGAAGATTTTTAATCACAATTTCAATTTCAGTGCTTGTGATTGGTCTATTCATATTTTCTATTTCTTCCTGAGTCAGTCTTGGCAGGTTGTGCATTTCTAAGAATTTGTCCATTTCTTCCAGGTTGTCCATTTTATTGGCATAGAGTTGCTTGTAGTAATCTCTCATGATCTTTTGTATTTCTGCAGTGTCAGTTGTTACTTCTCCTTTTTCATTTCTAATTCTATTGATTTGAGTCTTCTCCCTTCTTTTCTTGATGAGTCTGGCTAATGGTTTGTCAATTTTGTTTATCTTCTCAAAGAACCAGCTTTTAGTTTGGTTGATCTTTGCTATCGTTTCCTTCATTTCTTTTTCATTTATTTCTGATCTGATCTTTATGATTTCTTTCCTTCTGCTAGCTTTGGGGTTTTTTTGTTCTTCTTTCTCTAATTGCTTTAGGTGCAGGGTCAGGTTGTTTACTCGAAATGTTTCCTGTTTCTTAAGGTGGGATTGTATTGCTATAAACTTCCCCCTTAGAACTGCTTTTGCTGCATCCCATAGGTTTTGGGTTGTCGTGTCTCCATTGTCATTTGTTTCTAGGTATTTTTTTAATTTCCTCTCTGATTTCTTCAGTGATCACTTCGTTATTGAATAGTGTATTGTTTAGCTTCCATATGTTTGTATTTTTTACAGATCTTTTCCTGTAATTGATGTCTAGTCTCATAGCATTGTGGTCGGAAAAGATACTTGATACAATTTCAATTTTCTTAAATTTACCAAGGCTTGATTTGTGACCCAAGATATGATCTATCCTGGAGAATGTTCCATGAGCACTTGAGAAAAATGTGTATTCTGTTGTTTTTGGATGAAATGTCCTATAAATATCAACTAAGTCCATCTTGTTTAATGTATCATTTAAAGCTTGTGTTTCCTTATTTATTTTCATTTTGGACGATCTGTCCATTGGTGAAAGTGGGGTGTTAAAGTCCCCTACTATGATTGTGTTACTGTCGATTTCCCCTTTTATGGCTGTTAGTATTTGCCTTATGTATTGAGGTGCTCCTATGTTGGGTGCATAAATATTTACAATTGTTATATCTTCTTCTTGGATCGATCCCTTGATCATTATGTAGTGTCCTTCTTTGTCTCTTCTAATAGTCTTTATTTTAAGGTCTATTTTGTCTGATATAAGAATTGCTACTCCAGCTTTCTTTTGATTTCCATTTGCATGGAATATCTTTTTCCATCCCCTTACTTTCAATCTGTATGTGTCTTTAGGTCTGAAGTGGGTCTCTTGTAGACAGCATATATATGGGTCTTGTTTTTGTATCCATTCAGCCACTCTGTGTCTTTTGGTGGGAGCATTTAGTCCATTTACATTTAAGGTAATTATTGATATGTATGTTCCTATTCCCATTTCCTTAATTGCTTTGGGTTCGTTATTGTAGGTATATTCCTTCTGTTGTGTTTCTTGCCTAGAGAAGTTCCTTTAGCATTTGTTGTAAAGCTGGTTTGGTGGTGCTGAACTCTCTCAGCTTTTGCTTGTCTGTAAAGGTTTTAATTTCTCCATCAAATCTGAATGAGATCCTTGCTGGGTAGAGTAATCTTGTTTGCAGGTTTCTCTCCTTCATCACTTTAATTATGTCCTGCCACTCCCTTCTGGCTTGTAGAGTTTCTGCTGAGAGATCAGCTGTTAACCTGATGGGGATTCCCTTGTGTGTTATTTGTTGTTTTTCCCTTGCTGCTTTTAATATGATTTCTTTGTGCTTAATTTTTGACAGTTTGATTAATATGTGTCTTGGTGTATTTCTCCTTGGATTTATTCTGTATGGGACTCTCTGTGCCTCCTGGACTTGATTAACTATTTCCTTTCCCATATTGGGGAAGTTTTCAACTATAATCTCTTCAAATATTTTCTCAGTCCCTTTCTTTTTCTCTTCTTCTTCTGGAACCCCTATAATTCGAATGTTGGTGCGTTTAATGTTGTCCCAGAGGTCTCTGAGACTGTCCTGTGTTCTTTTCATTCTTTTTTCTTTATTTTGCTCTGCATCAGTTATTTCCACTATTTTATCTTCCACCTCACTTATCCATTCTTCTGCCTCAGTTATTCTGCTATTGATCCCATCTAGAGTATTTTTTATTTCATGTATTGTGTTTTTAATCGATGCTTGATTCATCTTTAGTTCTTCTAGGTCCTTGTTAACTGTTTCTTGCATTTTTTCTATTCTATTTCCAAGATTTTGGATCTGGGAAATAGAATCTTGGATCATCTTTACCATCATTATTCTGAATTCTTTTTCAGGTAGACTGCCTATTACCTCTTCATTTGTTAGATCTGGTGGGTTTTTATCTTGCTCCTTCTCCTGCTGTGTGTGTTCCTGTCTTCTCATTTTGCTTATGTTACTGTGTTTGGGGTCTCCTTTTTGCAGGCTGCAGGTTCGTAGTTCCTGTTGTTTTTGGTGTCTGTCCCCAGTGGCTAAGGTTGGTTTAGTGGGTTGTGTAGGCTTCCTGTTGGAGGGGACTAGTGCCTGTGTTCTGGTGGATGAGGCTGGATCTTGTCTTTCTGATGGGCAGGTCCACGTCTGGTGGTGTGTTTTGGGGTGCCTATGGCCTTATTATGTTTTTAGGTAGCTTCTCTTCTAATGGGTGCGGTTGTGTTCCTGCCTTGCTAGTTGCTTGGCATAGGGTGACCAGCACTGTAGCTTGCTGGTCGTTGACTGAAGCTGGGTGCTGGTGTTGGGATGGAGATCTCTGGGAGATTTTCGCTGCTTGATATTATGTGGAGCTGGGAGGTCTCTTGTGGACCCGTGTCCTGAAGTTGGCTCTCCCACTTCAGAGGCACAGCACTGGCTCCTGGCTGCAGCACCAAGAGCCTTTCATCCACCCAGCTCAGAATAACAGGGAGAAAAAGCAGAAAGAAAGAATTAGTAGAAGAAAGAAAGAGAGAGGGAAAGAAAGGAAGAAGGGAAGGAAGGAAGGAAGAAAGAAAGAAAGGAGGGAGGGAGTGAGGAAGGATGGATAGAAAGAAGGAAAGAAAGGAGGGAGGGAGGGAGCAATGAAAGCAAAAGGAAGAGTGAATGGAAGAAGGGAGGGAGGGAGGGAGGAAGGAAAGAAAGAAAGAAAGACAGGAGGGAGGGAGGGAGGAAGGAAAGAAAAAGAAAGTGGAAAGAAGAAGGGTGGGAGGGAGGGAGGAAAGAAAAAGAAGGAAAGGAAGAGCGGAGGGAGGGAGGGAGGGAAGGTAGGAAAAAAAGAAAGAGCAGGTAAAGTAAAATAGAATAAAGTATGAAATATAGTAGCGTTATTAAAATTAGAAAGTAATTATTGAAAAAAAAAAAAACCGGACCGATAGAACCCTGGGACATATGGTGGAAGCAAAGCTATACAGAGAGAATCTTACACAGAAGATTACACATACACATTCACAAAAAGAGAGCAGGGGGAAAAATCAAAAATCTTGCTCTCCAAGCCCACCTCCTCAATTTGGGATAATTCGTTGTAAAAAGAGGAAAAGGGCAAGAAGTCTGAAATCTTGCTCTCTAAGTCCACCTCCTTACTTTGGAATAATTCGTTGTAAAAAGAGGAAAAGGGGGGAAAGTCTTAAATCTTGTCCTCAAAGTCCACTTCCTCAATTTGGGATGATTCGCTGTCCATTCATGCACTCCACAGACGCAGGGCACATCAAATGGACCGTGGAGCTTTAATCCGCTGCCTCCGAGGCTGCACAGAGAGATTTCCCTGACTCTGCTCTCACAGCTCCTGGGTCTCAGCCTTGGACCTGGCCCCGCCTCTGTGCGTAGGTCGCCGGAGGGCGTCCGTTCTTCGCTCAGACAGGACGGGTTTAAAGGAGCCGCTGATTCGGGGGCTCTGGCTCACTCATGCAGAGGGGAGGGAGGGGCGCGCAGTGTGGGGCGGGCTTGCGGCGGCAGAGGCCGGCGTGACATTGCAGCAGCCCGTGGCGCTCCGTGCGCTTTCCCGGGAAAGCCGTCCCCGGGTCTCGGGACCCCGGCAGTGGCGGGGTGCACAGGTCCCCCGGAAGGCGGGGCGGACAGTGACCCGCGCTCGCACACAGGCCCCGCGGCTGCGGCGGCGGCGGCGGGCGGCGGCAGGCGGCGGCGGCGGCGGGCCGCGGCGGCGTCGGGCGGCGTCGGGCGGTGGGCAGCGTCGGGCCGCGGCGGCGGTGGGCGGCGGTGGGCGGTGGGCGGTGGCGGCGGCGGCCCACGCCCGTCTCCGAGGTCTGCGCCTTACCCGCGGCTCGCGCCTGTCTCCGGCGCTTCCCTAAGCAGCCCTTTTAATGCCCTCTCCTCGCACACCAGGAAACGAAAGTGAAAGTGAAAAAAGACTCTTGCCTCTTCAGCAACTCCAGACCCTTTCCCCGGACTCCCTCCGGGCTAGCCGCGGCGTACTAACCCCTTCAGGCTCTCTTCCTGCCGCCAGCCCCAGTCCTCTCCCTGCGCTCCGACTGAAAGCCGATACCCAAGCCTCAGCTCCCAGCCCCGCCCGCCACGGCGGCCGAGCAGACAAGCCTCTCGGGCTGATGTGTGCCTGAGGGCACCGATCCTCTGTGCCGGAATCTCTCCGCTTTGCCCTCCACACCCCTGTTGCTGTGCTCTCCTCCGCTACTCCGAAGCTTTCCCCCTCCGCCACCTGCAGTCTCCGCCCGCCAAGGGGCTCCTTCTTGACTGGGTAAGTCACTCGGTCCCCGCCTGGCTTTAGTTCCGTGCCCTGGACTCACGCAGGCAGCCGTGCGGCTGCAGGAAGACGGCCGGCCTTGTTTTCTCTGCCCCAGCTCCCGGTTTACCTCCTGCCGCCTCACATCTGGCCTGTTTCTAAGACGTGCTCCCCTGCCCCCACCTTCCCCTCTGTCCCCTGGGCAGCTCCTGTTGGCCATGTCCCTCTCCACACGGCCCAGATCGAGGGGTCCAGCCTGAGAACCGCAGGTGTTTCTGATTCTGTCTTAGTGACTGGCGCTGCAGGACCTCGGGAAGAAGTTGCACACAGGGGACCCGCAGACGTGAGGAGCCACTTTGCCACCACTGCTCTGGGTGGTACCTGCGTAGGGAACGTGGCACAGCACAGGGGGACTCCTGTGCACTTCTGGCGATGCCCCCACGTGCATTCACGTTACAGACCGTTACATCACCTTTGGCTGGGGGCAGGAGACGCTCGTCTCCACGTCTGCGGCTCCTGAGCTCTTGGGGCTACGTGCTCTTGAGCGTCCTCAGTCTCTGGGCCGATCAGCAACGACCCGAGCCCCTGGCCCTCTGCAGCTGGAGGGGGCCTTCCCGACATCAGGCCGTGGCCCAGTGAATGGGTCCAGCTTACTTGTTTGAGAGATTCAGGAGTGGGGCCGGGGTGCGGGGGTGGGGGTCTGGAGCGAGTGTTGCCATCCCGTAACCGTGGTTACAGCGCTTGGATGGCAGGACTGATGTGCTCTGCATGTGGGGCCCGTTCAGCCGCCTCTTGAGTATCTGTGTGCTCTCGGTGGCGACTTTACAAAGTATGGAGAGGATGTGAAGAGGCAGGAGCGAGGGACGCCCATGAGGCGTCACCTGGAGGCAAGACGGTTCGTGGGTTCACGCCTGGGGCGTGTTTCCCCTGCTCCTTTTCTACACGTTTCTCCTTCACTCACTGCAGTGCGTGCAGGGTTACCATGGGGCCTTAACATCTTCTCACTCCCGTTAAGTGTTACCTGGGTTCTGAAGGATTCCTCGGCAGACAGCTCACTAAGCCCTGCACCTGGTTCTGGAGGATATTGGATTGCAGCCTCTCCCTGCTCAAGACCAACTGACAAATCCTCGGGAACGGCCCAGTGACAGCCTCTGCTCAGAAACCCCAGCCCAGGGGTCCTCCTGAAGCGGCTGCAGAGACAGAGTTTATTGCGTCTCCCACATCAGGGTCAAGCTGGGCCCAGTGTCCAATAGCCTCCAACTGTCTGGTTGTCCCGCTTCCCGTTGTTGGGTCACCCAGCACGGAGCCCGAGGTCCCTTTGGGAGGGGCTGGGGGGTCATTCCAGTGCCTGCTTGCCTTGGTGCTGCAGCGTCCTTCCCCCTGGGGACCCGCCAAGTCCCTGGTCTGCGGTTCCACGTCTGAGAACTGGCTCAGGGGCAGAACCTGGGCGAGGGATCATGACCTGTTCACTGGGGCGGCTGCCCTCGGCCTCCTGCCGTCTGTCCTTGCTCTTTTGAGTGTCCGTTTTAGACTGTATTTGGTTGGTTGCCCATCCATCGAGCCCCCGGGAAGCCATGTTGTACTGATCACCTGCCCCCCTCGGTGGGTCAGGCCTCCTGGTCAGTGGCGGTCATCGTCATAGCCCCTGGTTTCTGGCTGCTCAGTGGCGCCCCACGACCTCTGCTGCAGTCCCTGGGCGGCGGGGGAGGGCAGGGGCTCGTCTGTTTCCTCCCTCACCAGGCCTGGTGCGCCTGGCCTGTGTTGTGAGGTGGCTTCGCTCTGTTTGGGGGCCTGGCAGTGGGCTGCCCACCTCTCCCCATTTTTCCTGCTCTCTCCTGCTTGTAGCGCTTCAGGTCCCACAGCAAATCGTGTTGGGCAGGGGACGTGCTTCCAGGGCGCTGGCTAACTGGCCATCTGTTAGCATCGTCGGTGTCAGCGCAGCTTGATGGGAGAGGGCAGATCTGGATACCAGACATCATAAGGCAAAGCCCATTTAAGTCCGCAGACGTCCGTCCTGTGAGAGGGTCCTGGCCTGTGCAGGGACACAGGTGTCCACTCACCCTTGGGTTCCTCAGGGCTGGTGGGGGTGGGGCATCTTCCAGGCAGACATGTAAGGCACAGAGTCTGAAGCGAGGCGGAAGGAGGGGAACGTGAGGAGCGGGGAACCCCTGACTCAGAGCAAGGGCTGCGGAGGGCTTCAGAGAGGAGCGCCGTCTGGGCTGGGTCTTGAAGTGAGAAGGGTCTCCTTAGCTAGGAGATGGGGGACAGGCCCCCTGGAAGGGCCAGGCACATTCAGGGGACTGAGACCAGGTGCTTAGGGAGCCGGTTCATGGGAGAGGAGGCTGGGAAACTAGACTGGGTTCAACTCAGAGGCCACCCTAAAGAGTCAGGCCTGTGCCCTGCGTACAGTCAATCAATGCCCTCACTTGCAGTTTTAAAGGCAAACCACTGTTTCTCTCCCTGAGAAGAATTCATCGATGCACTCATTTGCTTAGTCAGTGATCTGACAAACTTGTGTGTGCCTCCCAGGCCAGGCAGCAGTTAGAGAAGAGGGGCACACGGGTGAGTAAGGTGTCGCTCCGTGTGCGGGTGCCTGTCCTTGCGGATCTATACACGTGCGCCTTTCTCTGCAGGCCGCCTCCTTCTCCTGGCTTGTGATGAGGTTTCCAATTCTTGGTTCTGACTTCAGAAAGAAGATTAGAGAGATGACGGTAGGTCTTTATGTTCTGAGGGTTGTTGCTTGGGTGGGGGTGCAGGCGTTGGGGCCAGATTCTCCTGGTCCGCACCAGAATGTTGATTTGCCCCGTGTGGCACCCAGAGTTGCCAAGGCTGAGCGGAGTGGCTGCTGCTGCTGACCCAGAGAAAGAAGGTGTGGTGCGGGTTTGCCCAGAGCAGCTCACCAATGGCCTGAGCTGTGGCAGCCTCCAGTGCCAGGAGGAAGTAGCCATGTGGGCCCCTCACTGCCTCTGGACCTACTGCATTTGAAGGAGGAGGGCAGGCGTTGAAGACAAGACGATGTGGGAGGGTGGCCTTGGTGTGTTGCATCACCCAAGTAGAATGTTCCCAGATGATACTCTGAGGAGGCTTTGTGAAAGGGGCCAGCTTTCTGGCTGAAATGACACTAGGGTTTGACGCTAGTAATGTGCTGCTTGCTCATTGTGCCATCTGCTGGCCAGCTCTTCCAACTTCACCTTTTTTTTTGAAGTATAGTTGATTTACAATGTGTTGGTTTCTGGTGTACAGCAACTATTCTTTTTCAGAGTCTTTTCCATTGTAGTTTATTACAAGATAATGAACATAGTTCCCTGTGCTATACAGTAGGACTTTGTCTAAATATTTTATATTTAGTAGTGTGTATCTGTTAATCCCAAGCTCCAATTTATCCCTCCCCTCTCTTTTCCCTTTTGGTAACTTTAAGTTTGTTCTCTATGTCTGTGAGTCTGTTTCTGTTTTGTAAATAATTTCATTTGTATCATCTCTTAAGTGATATCTTAGAATATTTGTCTTTCTCTTTCTGACTTACTTCACTTAGTATGATAATCTCTAGGTCCATCCATGTTGCTGCAAATGGTATTATTTCATTATTTTCTCATGGCTGAGTAGTAGTGCATTGTGTATATATACCACATCTTCTTTATTCATTCATCTGTTGATGGACATTTAGGTTGCTTCCATATCTTCGCTATTGTAAATAGTGCTGCAATGAACGTTGGGGTGCATGTATCTTTTCAAAATAGTTTTTGTCTTTTCCAGATATATGATCAGGAGTGGGATTGCTGGATCATATGGTAGCTCTATTTTTAGTTTTTTTAGAAACCTCCATACTGTTCCTGTTCTCCATAGTGGCTGCAGCAATTTACATTCCCACTAACAGTGTAGGAGGGTTCCCTTTTCTCCACAGCCTCTCCAGCGTTTATTGTTTGTAGATTTTTTCATGATGGCCGTTCTGACCTTTTTAAGGTGATACCTCATTGTAGTTTTGATTTGCATTTCTCTAATAATTAGCGACATTGAATATCTTTTCATGTGCCCGTTGGCCATCTGTATGTCTTCTTTGGAGAAATGTCTATTCAGGTCTTCTGCCCATTTTTTGATTGGGTTGTTTGGTTTTTTTGCAACTTCAGTTTTAATTTAAGATGGTCGGTAATACGAGCTTCCATGGCAGAAAGCTCTATGCAGTGCTTGGGCGGATGAATGTAAAAACAAGACGAGGTGCTGAAACTAATATGTCAGTACGTTGTAAAGTGTTTCTTCTTCTTTTCCTCCTCTGACCATTTCTACCTTCTTGATCTTTCTACCTTTCCCAAGGCATAGAGATGTTAGATACATAACAATGTATATTAAAACAGATTCTTAATGCTTGTTACCATGAAGATAGAGCAACTGAGTTTGCATTTTCCGTGGGTAGGGCTTATGCCGGGAGCACAGGCATTGGCAAGGGAGCCCATCGTTTGTATGCCATGGGTCCGTGAGGATGGATTACCCCCTTTTTTGAGTGGATGTGTGTCCATGTAGCTCATAGGCTGGGCCAGTGCATGGGGCACACAGAGGGGCTGCCAGTGTGCGCTCACAATGTGAATGACGTGATCCAGAGCCTGGGCTTTGGGGCCCGGGGATCTGGGTTTGGATGTCAGCTCTTCTTTTCCTGTGTAGCCTTGGCACTTAATATCTCTGTGTGTCTCTCTCCTCTCCTGAAAACCAGGTGGCACAAAATGCCACTAATGTCACAGGGCTTTTCCAGGGCACAGCCTTGGACGTCACGTCCTCTTCCACCGGGGCTCGGGGTCTGTCTTCGCTTCTACTTTTGCAGATTAGACGTTATTCCGGCAACAATGACTATGAAGATTTTCCTTGATTCCCAGGCTTGGTAAATTTCAGAGTTCTCTAACAGTGTTCAAGGGACTATGATGTGTCTTGGTAAAATTCCCTTATGCTCTTTGGAAGATCTCAGTTGTGCCATGTAGAAAATGAGATGATTGGTCTAGAATAGTGATTCTCCAACCTTTGTGCCCATGGGATATCTTAGTCTGGCTGGGGGTTCAACCTCCCAGAGAGATCAGAGGCAGGCTGCTCAGCTGAAGTACGGCCTGCTCCCCACACCCCTTCTTCTTCCCAGTCTCTTCCTGGCCCGCTCCTCTTAGAGGCCCGTGAAGCATTCCACAGAACCGAGTTTGAAACCCAGTGACCTAGATCTCAAACTCCAGTGTGCTTTCAAATCCCTCAGTGATCTTGTCAAATGTGGCTTCTGATTCAGAAGTTCTAGCGTGGACCTGAGATTCTGCACTTCTCAGCAGATCCCAGTTGATGCCTAAGTGGTTGGTCCATGGATAGCATTTTGAAAAGCAAGGCTCTGATCACAGAATGCCTTTGATCTTTCACATCCTTTGATTCTGGGTTCTTTACTTACTGATACTCTGATTATATTACAGATTGAAAATTTGTGTAGAATGAGTGGTTTCTGTTGAGGGCAAAATTCTCAATTATACAGATGTGGAAACTGACCTGGGATGGAGGAGGAGGACAAAGGAGACAGAATGTATTTGTTTCCCAACTTTGAGTGCCGGAAGCCTCTGTAAAATATTTTGTAAAGAGCACAATTTGGGTTAAGAAGCTGTTGCACTTTGTTAAGAAGAGTTGCACTTTGGTTTGGATGCAGTCTGGATCATAAGGAAGTCTCATTTTGAGAGTTAATGGACACTTGTCTAAGGGAACTTCTGGCAGAAACAAATGACCTGCTTTCAGACCCTGGCTGAGGCCCGTCTCCACGCTCTAGGTCTAAGTGAAGGTTTAGAATTGTGGACAGCTGTCGGTGTGTCTGGCATCCATGTGCTTTCTTGATAATCTTAATGACGTGGCACCTAGAAAGAATCCTTCATGTAAATGGCCTCCATCCTTTCTATCCAGTGCTGTGTCGAGTGCCCCAGGTTCAGTGTTGGTAGAGTGCTCTGTCTTCTGCACTCCTTGCTGGGGCTCCTCCTGTGTGTGTCCAGTAGACCAGCTGCTTTACCAGACTATAGAGCTTTGCTTGTCAGTCTTTGTTTCGATTCAGTAATGTCATGGCTAAGGTGGGGAACCCACTTTAGCAAGGAGACAAAAGCTCAACTGCTAGAGTAGCCAGTGTGTTTAAATGTCACACGTCCTATGTGGAATATGGCAGAAGACCAGAATGTTCTTTGTGGCTTTGCCCGAGCCCTGCATTAAGAAGGATGAAAGCTTTCCCGTGGGGGCAGAGGTGGCACGTGCACCATCTGAGGAAGCGAGGGGAGACTGAATGCCAGGGAGGCTGGATCCGAACACAGTTGGTGAGGTGAACAGTCTAGTAGATGTGTGTTCCAAGGGCTTGTCAATGAGCTCCTTTAGCATCAGGCGGGTGGGAAACAAAGAGGGAGTGTGCCCAACTTCCCCTCATCCAAAAGCTGACCGTCTGGTGACTGGTCCATCAATAGCTCTGTCAGTGGCCATCAGTCACCCTCATTCCTTCCTTCCTTCCTTCCTTCCTTGATCCCCTCACTCTCTGGTGTGTGAGCACCTCCTTGGTGCCAGGCATTGGGTCTACAAAGATGGAGAAGATAGGGAACTTGCTGACAAGCCACAGACGGGTGGAAAGCACAAGAGGCCTTAAGAAAGGTGCATCTCATAGGTTCTGGAATCTCCGAGGAGGGAGGCATAACTTGTGGCCGGGCGTGGTGAGGCTGGGGCTGTGGACTCTTCCCCAGAATATTCAGTTCACCACAGTTACCTCTGGACGGTCTGTGCCTGAGCCTTCCTCGGACACCTTTTACAAAGCACAAGAATCTCTTTTCCCCGTCACCCCTCTCCCACTCAGTTTCCCACCCCTACCCCCGTTACAGAAGTAGCAGTGAGGAGTAGAGGAGCCGCAGATAGAATCCTTAAGGAGAAGAAGGTTCTGGAAGAGCATCCTGTTCTTCTGCTGTTTCCTGAGCTCTCTTAAAGCTGGGGCCTTTGCTCACATGACACAAGCAGATTTCTAATCCCTCTCCAGCCCCCTGTCACCCCAGCCTCCCCTGTAGCATAACCAGGCTTCCTAAAACACAGCTTTGCCCGGGGCAACCCCTGGCTCCCAAAGCTTGGCTTTCAAGTGCCTGCACCTATCTGGCCTCATCTTGCCCATCTGTCAAATGAGGACAATAAAAATAGTCCTCAACTCGTGGGGTGACGATGAGCCCTCAGTGGGCCCGGGCTCAGCCTTTGTTCTGTACACTTCACACTTCACGAGGCTGTGACCCTAACGTGGCCTTCCTCACGGCGGCCCTCTCCTGCATCCTTGGTAGTGGCCGTACTGTCCACTCCCGCAGCCTGACTCTCCCGGTCCCCAGCCCTCCACGCTGCTCACTCACGGCAGATGCCCTCCCTCCTCACTTTCTGTGTCCTCCTGAAGCCTCTTAGGCTGGCTTCAGGACCGTTCCTTCTCTACAACCTTCCAGAACCCTGTCTATTGTACTCTTTTTTTTTTTTTTGCGGTACGCGGGCCTCTCACTGTTGTGGCCCCTCCCGTTGTGGAGCACAGGCTCCGGACGCGCAGGCTCCGTGGCCATGGCTCACGGGCCCAGCCGCTCCACGGCATGTGGGATCTTCCTGGACCGGGGCACAAACCCATGTCCCCTGCATCGGCAGGCGGACTCTCAACCACTGCGCCACCAGGGAAGCCCTACTGTACTCTTTTTGTGCGAGGTCACCTTGGGTGGTTTCTGTTTTATGTGTGTGTGTGTGCCCTGTTACCCCAGCTAGACTGCAATCCCTTTGAGGATAAGGATCCCACCCAGGTCACCTTGGTACTGTCCCCAGAGCCTGCCTCTGCCCGAGGAGACACTGACTAGATGCTGACAGATGGTGGCAATGAACAGTTCTGTTTATCGCCATGTGGCGCTCATAGGCTAGCTACCATGACACGCTGTTGTGCTGCTCTGGACTCAGCAGGTGATGAGATCGGCCCTGCCCCGGGGGTCAACATGTGCGAGGTGGGTCAGCAAGGCGGGTGTGTCAGTAATCTCATTGCAGGCAGGACCAGACCCTCTCCACAGAACCATCTGAAGTGCTGTGAGGCCTCAGGAGAGTCCTGGATGAATCTCCCTGGCAGATGAGGAAGACTCCAGAGGGAAGCGGGCTCTGAGCTGTGCACCGAGGAGTGGGCAGGGTTTGGAAGATGGTGATATAGGAGTCCACTCCCGAGAGGCGAGCTTTCGGTTGGGAGGACAGGAGATCAGAGGCGGTGAGGAAGAAGAGCCCAGGCAGAGGAGTTGGGGTCAAGGTGCCCCCCACATCTCCTCTCCTTCAGTCCTGGAATCAGCCTGGCAAGACCAGTACTGTTAGACCCACCGGGCAGATGAGGAAACCGAGAGCGCAGACGCTGAGGGACTCGGCTGAGCTCTCCCAGTTGGCCCAGGGAGAGTTGGGATTCAAACACAGGTTCAGCCAACCCAGGGTCTGTGTGGCCACCAAGCAGGGTGGGGACACAGGATAGACACTCCGAGCCTGGTGCCCAGGCTATTGGCTGCTGCCCTGAGTTATGCTTCTGAAGTTCAGGGCCGTCCCTGGGCCCTGCATGTATTCTTGGCCAAGTCCCTTTGCTACACATCTCCAAGGCAAGGGGCTCAGCCTCACTGCTTTGACCACTTCACCACCTCCCAGCTCCCATGCAGTGTGGCTTAGGAACTTGGAATCGTGTTGTTCGTGAGCAGGTCCACAGCTTCCTTCAGGTTGTGGGGCGGGGAGATGTAGCACGTTAATCAGGAGTATGAATTTCACAGGGTATACTTCCTGATGGCACCCAAAGGGTCAGCTCCGCTCACTCACCTGTGGCTGGTGCTCTCTTGAATGTAAGGGGAGGCCGAATCAGAAGGGAGGTTAAGGGCCTGCTGTGTGCCACAGCTGTCCAAAAGCACCATCCTTAGATTTTAATCCCTGGTACTGCAGTTGAATACTGCAAAATCCAGCGGCTATATTTGTCCTCACACTTGAGAGTCCCACTGATGGATTCTCCAGAATAACCAGGGTACCAGAGTTTTCATCAAGTCTGTCACTTGTTCCTGTGTGTAGTCCAAAGCCATGTGACTTTGAAAAAGGCATACTTTACTTTGCTGCCAATCCCTTCCATATATGTCTTCCTGCCAGGATAGAGTAGGGCTTGGACCAAGGTTGGTGGGGACATAAGGGAGTGAAAGTGTCATCTGCCATCACAGCAAATCTGCCCTTGCTTTCCTCCCTCTCTTTCAGACATTTCGATGTTTCTCCCTCCTTCCTTCTCCCTTCTTAGCAAAACTACTTCTCAGAATACATCCTATTTGGAAGATGACTGTTACTCATATCAAATTAATCCCAAAGAAGTACTGTCAATTTCCCACTAAATAGCACCAAGATCGCAGTTTTAAATTGCTTATCCATTCAGGAGAGGGAAGGGTCAGCGAGAGTTGGCGTGTTCTGAGCCACCCAACTGTCTGCAGAGAGGTGGGCAGGCACAGCTCCTGTGCTGCTGTCTGCACTGGGGTAATGGCGAAGCTAACAGTCCTGCAAAGCTCTGCACTTCACAGCAGGCTTGCCTGCCAGTCCTTGTGTTCCAGTTCAGGAAAATGCCTCTCCGAATCCTTTTCCTCATCCTAGTATCACACTGGGTTCTCCCTGGGCTCCTGGGAAGGCGTTATCATTCTCTTCGTTTTAGAGATGAGGCAGCTGAAAATCAGAGGGGAAGAGACTTACCTCAGCTGGCACAGTAAGCGACCGAGGCAGGACTCAACCAGTCCTTCTGACTCCCACACCGCTGACCTGCTCCCTGTCCCCACAGAGGGCGGGGGGTGGAACATGGGACCTAGAAGGCCCTTTCAAGCTCGGCAAACATTAGATGCTGTGACTGTTCCATCTGGGAATTCAGTCTTGACCTATTCACAAGGTTGTCTTTCTCAGCCGTCTTGTTGGTTTCCGTGTTGCTCAATTCAATTGTGTGCTGGCCCAGCACAGTTCTTCTCTGATGGTGGTTCAAGAAGCCTGCCTCCCCTGAACTGCTTCCTCGTCCTGCCCACTCAGTGTCTACCAAACCTCATGCTAGATTTCTTGCCTCAGCCGTGGAGGAAAGACAGCTCTGTAGTTTGGGTCCTTGTGTTGTGTCCCAGTTCAGGCTGTCTTTCCATCCCTTAGGTCACATGCTAATCACTCATTCCCAGGTGCTTTTGCACTCTGGTTATCTGGAATTCTTCCTGATTGCCTTATCTTTGCTTCTGGTTAGGTACCCTCCTCCCTTCTGCCTTGTTATCTGGGTCCCAAGCCTTTTCTCAGTGTTGGTTCCCCTTCTGTAACTCTCGGGACCAGAGATGCACACCGAAGCTAATGAAGTTCAAGGTCAAGCTTCAGAGTCACTGGCATTGACAGACCTGGAAGGGGCCTTAGCATGGTGGTATATGCGCTAGTCGTATGGTTTGTAAAATCTACAAAAGGTATTTTGGCCACAGTTGGTTCAGAGCATCTCTGTTTCCATTCTGCTGTCTCCATCACTCCTGCTCTTATGTTGGGTGACAATACAGTGGCCATGGGCATATTGGGAATCTGGCTAAGGGGACATTAAATTGGGCTACACTTAGTTTGGATTTGGAGAGACATATTTAAGGGGCTCCCAACCAATTCTGTACATGTTCCACGTTATTGCTAGCCATCTTGTATTGAAATTGCTTCCAGGAATACTCCTGGTTACCGTGTCAATGCGCACGGTACCAGGACAAGAGGTGTGAGGCTGGAGGGAACGTTGTGATGTCACTGTGCTTTACAGTACTAGGTACCAGAAGTATGTTGACAGTGGAGGAGCATCAAGGTTCACAATATATGGAGCTAGAAGCTAGTCTGTGGGAAAGTCTTCCAGTCATGAATCAGATACGTAAACTCAACGAACACAAGTTCTGTCCTGTCAGGAGTATACTTAGTGTGCAGTGTATGCAATTATAAACACAAGATATGTTTATATTCCTGTTTGGATGGGGGTTGTGTGAAATGGCATCCTTCAGAATTCCTGAGATTGTGAGCACCGACACGAAACAAGACTCCAAACATTGAGTGGTGTGCAGAAGTTAATGTAGCAGGCCTGAGACTGCTGTCCTTAGAAAGACCTGCTTGTAAGGGTGGCCTTCTGCTGGCATCTGGCATCATGGCTCTCAGAGTGTCCCCAGTTAATAGAAAACTGATGAGAATGGCTCACTGTGCTTAGACTGTTTATACATACAGTGTGCTTTAGGCTGGACCCCTGCTTTCCTTCCGGCAGTCTGGAATTCTCCCAGAAGGGGCACGCTAGGCAGACGCTGCCTATGTGAACAGCTGTGAAGAAAAGCTGTGGGCACTGAATCTGGGCTGCCCTGGGCAGCAACATCACACACATGTCGCTGCATTTTCTCTGCTGAGGGAAGAGTGTCCTCTGTGTGGGTCCACGTGGGAAGGAGAGAGCATAAGGAAGTCTGCACGTGGATTCTTCCAGGCTCTGCCTGTGTCTTTCCCCCTTGTGATCCACCTTTGTGTCCTTGCTACATTGCTGTACTAAATCTTAGCTGTGAGGACAACTATATGCTGAGTCCTGCGAGTCTCCGACTATAACAGAAAAGTGGGAATAATATATTACAGAGGTTTATCAGGCAACTAATAAAAATATGCTTTAGTTTATTGTCATTTTTCCTGAATTTTGTGATATGTCTAGCATTCGTCGACTTTTTCAAATGTGTACTCTATTGTATTTATTTTCTCATTTTAAATTTTTACTTTTGTTCCTGATTTTGTATTGGTAATTTTGTATTCTTATCCTTAACGAGGGCCTCAAGTGTTATGAAGCTTCAGGTCCCATAAAACCTGGATCTACCTCTGTCATGGATCCAAGACTTGCTATCTCTTGTTGATTTTGTATTGTCACCTCATATTTCACGGGTGGGGAAATTAAAACCCAAAGGGGGAAGTCAAGCTTACTTGGCAAAACTGGGATAGGATCCAGACCTTTCAACTCCCAATTTAATGCTTTTTTCCCTCCATTCCTTAAAGGGTTTTGATGATTTGTCTGTAAACGATGGCCATGATGCATTGGACATACACTGGATGGCACTTAGGAGACTGAAGCTCTAGTCCCTTCTCTTTCAGTAGATGGATAATCTTGAATGACCCCTTTCTCTTCTGGAGCACATTTTCTCCTTTTGTAAAATAAAGAGGCTGGGCTAGATGCTCTTTAGAGGCCTTTCTCTCTCTGATGTTCCCAAAGGTCATCTTTCTAGAAATGCTGAATCACAAATCATAGTTGAAACCACTCATCTTCTTGCCCTTGGGTCTTCTCCATCTCTAAAAATGGAAATAAAATTCCCACCTCTACTGGTTGTCGTGAAGCCCCTGGCACCATTCATGATAGAGCAAGTAATCAAAAGTTGCTTCCATCCTTCTATCCAACCAGGAACAAAGGTTTTCTTGTTTGATTCTTGGTCCTTGCCTTTGGAATCAAAGAATCTTTTTTTTTTTTGCGGTACACGGGCCTCTCACTGCTGTGGCCTCGCCCGTTGCGGAGCACAGGCTCCAGACGCGCAGGCTCAGCGGCCATGGCTCACGGGCCCAGCCGCTCCACGGCATGTGGGATCTTCCTGGACCGGGGCACGAACCCGCGTCCCCTGCATCGGCAGGCAGACTCTCAAACACTGCGCCACCAGGAAAGCACATGGAATCAAAGAATCTTTGATCAGCAAACCTAAATTTTAAAAAGGAAAGAAAATGAAATATACATACTCTGCTTTTAAAACTTTTAAAATGGAAGTATAGTATACTTTGAAAACAGGGAAAATGCACAAATATTAAGTGAACAGATTAATGAATATTCACAAAGTTAACACACCAATAAGCAGCATTTATATTAAGTAATAGAACATTGCTAGAACTCCCTTGTGATCCCATCCAAGTCACTACTTCTGCCCAAGGGTAACCACTATTCTGACTTGTAACATCTTTGATTACATAAATGGAATCCTACATTATGTACTCTTACTATTGTCTGGATTCTCATACTTAATATTGTTTGAGATTCATTCAGGTTGTCATGTGAGCAGCATTTCCTTTATTCTCATTGCCATACAGTATTCCGTTTTATGACTGTACTATGATTGATTTATCTATTCCACTGTTTGCGGATATTGGCGTAGTGTCCAGGTTTTTGCTAATACAGATAAAGCTGCTATGAATAGCCTGGTATTTAATTTCTTTGGTAAATACATGCTTCTGTTGCATATATGTCTAGAGGTGGAATTGATTTGTAGGATGTACATGTTTAATTTTAGCAGATGGTGCCAAGTAGCTTTCCATAGTGGCTGTAACAATTTACACTACCACCAGCAGTGTGTGAGTTCTAGTTACTGTCCATCGTTGGTAGCACATGCTCTCACTTAGGTGCGTGTGCAGGGGGATCTTATTTTGGTTTATTTAGTTACATAGAGCAAACTTCTATGGTATGCTTTTTCATGACTTCAGACTGAAGCACAGAGCTGTGTATCCATCACCACAATCAAGGTACAGAAAGTTCCATCACCCCCCCCCAAATTGCCTGGTGCTGCCTCTTTGTATTCCACCCCTCCCTCATTCCTAAACCCTGGCAGCCACTGGTCTGATATCTATCTCTATAGTTTTACCTTTTCCAGATTGTCAAGTAAATGGAATCATATGGTACGTAGTCCTTTGGGTCTGGCTTCTGTCACTTAGCAAAATGCCTTTGAGATTCATCCATGTGGTTGTGCGTATCAGCAGGTCACTCCTTTTTATTGTTGGATAGTAGTCCACTGTATAGATGTACCACATTTTGTTTATCCATTCACCAGTTGAGGGGCATTTGGTTTGTTTCCAGTTTTTGTCTCTTATGAATTAAGTTGTTATACATATTTGTATACAGGTTTTTTTGTTTTCATTTCTCTTGAGTAACTATCCAGGAGCAGGATTGCTGGGTTACATGGTAAGTGAATGTTTACCTTTATAAGAACCTGCCAAACTCTTGCAGAGTGGCTGTACCATTTTGCATTCCCACTAGCAGGGTGTGAGAGTGCCAGTTGTTCCACATCCTGCTGATGCCAGTTGCTCCAGCAGTTGGTATTGCTAATTTTTTTTCTTAGCCATTGAGGTGTGTAGTGGTATCATTGTGTTTTTTTGTTTGTTTGTTTGTTTTTTTGCGGTACGCGGGCCTCTCACTGTCGTGGCCTCTCCCGTTGTGGAGCACAGGCTCCGGACGCGCAGGCTCAGCGGCCATGGCTCACGGGCCCAGCCGCTCCACGGCATGTGGGATCTTCCCAGACCGGGGCACGAACCCGTGTCCCCTGCATCGGCAGGTGGACTCTCAACCACTGCACCACCAGGGAAGCCCTCATTGTGGTTTTTAATTTACATTTATCTGATGATTACTTATGTTGGACATCTTTCCATGTGCTTATTTGCCATCCATGTAACTTCTTTGGTGAATTTTCTGTTCAGATCTTTTGCCCATTTACAAAATAGTGGTCCTTTCCTTTCCTTTTTTCTTTTCAGCAGCCATGAATGGGCATGGTTGTGTTCCAATAATACTTTGCTTCAAAAGCAAGCAGTGGGTCATATTTGGTCTGCAGAAGAACATAGTTTCCTGTTTGCTGTGCTGGACCCAGTACTTCTCACACTTCAGTCTAAAGGTGCTTATTTTCTTATTGTTAAATTTATAAACTTTATTGCGAAATAATTATAGATTTAGTGGAAGTTGCAAAGAAATCTACAGGGACGTTCCTTCACTCAGCCTCCCCCAGTGTGAACATCTTGCATAACTAGAATATAATGTTAGACCAGGAAATTGACATTGGTGTAGTTCACAGAGCTTATTCAGATTTTATGAGTTACACATGCAGGTGTGTGTTTCTATACAACTGTATCACACATATGACTTTGTGTAACTTCCACCACAATCAAGGTACAAAACTGAGACATCATTACCATCACTATATGATCATCACACCTCATATGCACCCCTTTATAGCCTCCAGCACTTCCTACCTCACATCCCTTACCTTTGGAATCCACTGTTTTGTTCTCTATCTGTATAATTCTATTTTTCCAAGAATGTTGTATACATGGAATCATGCTATAGTGTGCAACTTTTTGATGTTGGATTTCTTTTTTACTCAGCATAATTCCCTGGAAGTTCATTCAAGTTGTTGCCTGTATCAATAGTTCGTTCCTTTTTATTGCTAGATAGTATTTCATAGTACGGATGTACCACAATTTAACCATTCACACATTTTAATAGTTTCTAGTTTTTGGCTATTATGAATAAAGTGGCTATGAACATTCATGTACAGGTTTCTGCACTAACATAAGTTTTGATTTCTCTGTGATAAATGCCCCAAAGTGCAATTGCTGGGACATCTAGTAAGTCCATTTTTAGTTTTTAAAGAAACTGCCAAACTATTTTCCAGAGTGGCCGTACCATTTTGTATTTCAACCATCAGTGTATGTAAGTGATCCATTTTCTCAGCATCCTCACTGGCATTTGGTGCTGCCACAATTCTTTATTTTAGCCACTTTGAGACTTGTAGTAATATCTCATTGTGGTTTTCATTTGCATTTCCTGGATGGCTAACAATGTTGAATATCTTTTCATGTGCTTATTTGTCCTTTGTATATCCTCTTTGGTTAAATGTCTCTTCATGTCTTTTGCCCATGTTCTAATGGGATTGTTTTTTTGATGTTGAGTTTTGAGAGTTCTTTATATAATCTGGATACAGATCTTTTGTGGGATATATAATATGCAGAATTTTCTCCCAGTCTATAATTTGTCCTTACGTCTCCTCTACAGGGTTTACAGAGCAAAATTTTCTAGATTTGATGAGGTACAATTTATTAATTTTTACTTTTTTGGGGTAAAAAATCAATTGAGCATCTTTGTGTGGATCTGTTTCTATGTTCTCTATTCTGTTTTACTGATCTGTGTGTCTACACCTCCTCTACTGCCACACTGTCTTGATTATTGTATGGTTGATTTTTGAGAGTTCTTTATCTATTTTGGATACAAGTCCTTCTTCAGGTATGTGATTTGCAGAGATTTTTACACCCCCCCCAGTCTGTGATTAATCTTTTCATTCTCTTAACAGTGACTTTTATTTTGTTTAATATCTTTATTGGAGTATAATTGCTTCACAATGCTGTGTTAGTTTCTGCTGTACAGCAAAGTGAATCAGCTATATGTATACATATACCTCATATCCCCTCCCTCTTGAGCCTCCCTCCCACCCTCCCTATCCCACACCTCTAGGTGGTCACAAAGCACTGAGCTGATCTCCCTGTGCTATGCAGCAGCTTCCCACTAGCCATCCATTTTACATTTGGTAGTGTACATATGTCAATGATACTCTTTCACTTCATCCCAGCTTCCCCTTACCCCGCTGTGTCCTCAAGTCTGTTCTCTACATCTGCGTCTTTATTCCTGCCCTGCCACTAGGTTCATCAGTACCGTTTTCTTAGATTCCATATATATGTGTTAGCATACGGTATTTGTTTTTCTCTTTCTGACTTACTGCACCCTGTGTGACACACTTTAGGTCCATCCACCTCACTACAAATAACTCAGTTTCGTTCCTTTTTATGGCTGAGTAATATTCCATTGTATATATGTGCCACATCTTCTTTATCCATTCATCTGTTGATAGACACTTAGGTTGCTTCCATGTCCTGGCTATTGTAAATAGTGCTGCAATGAACATTGTGGTGCATGTATCTTTCTTTTGAATTTTATTTACTTTTTCTTTTTTTTTTTTTGCAGTACACGGGCCTCTCACCGCTGTGGCCTCTCCCACTGCGGAGCACAGGCTCTGGACGCGCAGGCCCAGCGGCCATGGCTCACGGGCCCAGCCGCTCCACGGCATGTGGGATCCCCCCAGACCAGGGCACGAACCCGCGTCCCCTGCATCGGCAGGCGGACTCCCAACCACTGCGCCACCAGGGAAGCCCTGAATTTTATTTACTTTTTATACATCAGGTTCTTATTAGTTATCTACTTTATACATATTAGTGTATATATGTCAATCCCAATCTCCCAATTCATTCCACCACCACCACCCACACCCCTGCTTTCCCTCCTTTGGTGTCCATACATTTGTTCTCTACATCTGTGTCTCTATTTCTGCCTTGCAAACCTGTTCATCTGTACCATTTTTCTAGGTTCCACATATGTGCATTAATATACGATATTTGTTTCTCTCTTTCTGACTTACTTCACTCTGTATGACATTCTCTAGATCCACCCACGTCTCTACAAATGACCCAATTTTGTTCCTTTCTATGGCTGAGTAATATTCCATTGTATATATGTGCCACATCTTCTTTACCCATTCATCTGTCGATGGACATTTAGGTTGCTTCCATGTCCTGGCTATTGTAAATAGTGCTGCAGTGAACATTGTGGTGCATTTATCTTTTTTTAAAAAATTAATTAATTTATTTATTTTTGGCTGCGTTGGGTCTTCGTTGCTGTGCGCAGGCTTTCTCTAGTTGCGGCGAGCGGGGACTACTCTTCGTTGCCGTTCATGGGCTTCTTATTGTGGTGGCTTCTCTTGTTGCGGAGCACAAGCTCTAGGCATGTGGATTTCAGTAGTTGTGGCACACAGGCTCAGTAGTTGTGGCTCACGGGCTCTAGGGCGCAGGCCCAGTAGTTGTGGCACATGGGCTTAGTTGCTCCGCGGCATGTGGGATCTTCCCAGACCGGGGCTCAAACCCATGTCCCCTGCATTGGCAGGCGGATTCTTAACCACTGTGCCACCAGGGAAGCCCACATGTATCTTTTTGAATTATGGTTTTCTCAGGGTATATGCCCAGTAGTGGGATTGCTGGGTCATATGGTAGTTCTATTTTTAGCAGTATCCTTTATAGATATCTTTCTTTTATTGATTTCCAGTATGTTCTGAAAACATACTTTTAATGATCACTATTCTTTAAAATTCATTGAGGTTTTTTTCTTTTAGTGGCCCATAATATGACTGATCTTTATGAATGTTCCATGTGCAATTGAGAATAATGTGTTGAGTGGTGTTTATACACACACACACACACACACACATATACACATATCAATTAAGTCAGATTGGTTGATAGTGCTGTTCAGGTAACCTATAGCTTTACTAATCTTCTGCCTACATGTTCTGTCAGTTGCCGAGAGAGGAGTGTTAAAGTCTCTGATTGTAATTGTGTATTTGTCCTTTTCTCCTTTCAGTAGTATCAGTTTTTGTCCATTTTTTTTTTTTTTGGCTGCGCTAGGTCTTCATTGCTGCACACAGGCTTCCTGTAGTTGCAGTGAGCGGGGGCTGCTCTTTGCTGAGGTGTGCAGGCTTCTCATTGTGGTGGGTTCTCTTGTTGCAGAGCACAGACTCTAGGCACATGGGCTTCAGTAGTTGCAGCATGCGGGCTTCAGTAGTTGTGGTGTGCAGGCTCAGTAGTTGTGGCGCATGGGCTTAGTTGCTCCACAGTATGTGGGATCTTCCCGGACCAGGGATCGAATCCATGTCCCCTGCATTGGCAGGCGCGCCACCAGGGAAGTACCTGTCCAATGTATTTTTAAGCTCTGTTATATATCTTATTTGAGAATTGACCTCTTTATTATGTAATGATCCTCTTTATTTCTAAGTGTTCTTTGTCCTGAAGTTTTTGCTGGTGTTATTATAGCTACTCTGGCACAATATTTTACTACTATTTTTTCTTTAAA